>NW_004444121.1:4416757-4437309 GCF_000243295.1 Trichechus manatus latirostris | reverse complement strand
CCCCCGCCTACCCCCTCCCCTGTCTCCCTGCTTCATGCCTGTCTTCTGGTTTCAGATCCAGCACTTGGGGACTGACCTCCACCCTGGTGACGTGCTGCTGAGCAACCACCCCAGTGCAGGAGGCAGCCACCTGCCTGACCTGACCGTCATCACACCGGTGAGAAGCTGCCCGGCCACCCTGGGGGCTGGGGCTGCCGAGGCAGCTAACCCTGCTCTCCGCCCCCCAGGTGTTCTGGCCAGGCCAGACACGGCCTGTGTTCTACGTGGCCAGCCGCGGGCACCACGCGGACATTGGAGGGATCACCCCAGGCTCCATGCCCCCCCACTCCACCACGCTGCAGCAGGAGGGTGCTGTCTTCCTGTCTTTCAAGCTTGTCCAGGGGGGCGTCTTCCAGGAGGAGGGTGAGTGGGAGGGGCTGCAGGTGGGGTAGGCCGGTGGACAGATGCTGGGATGCACCCATCAGCCTAGGCCTGCCGTTGAGGTAGGGAGATGGGCTGTGACACCTCGGGGCAATGAGATGCACGGCCCAGGAGAGTCAGAGTGGGGTGCAGGAGGGGGTGCAGCCTGTTTTAAGGTGGGCGGTGCTCCTGGTGCCTGTGCCCCATGCTGGGGGCTGCAGAGAAACAGCGGGGGCATGAGGGGCTGCAGGTTCCCAGGGAGCTTTCCTGGCCCAGGTGTGAGCCCTCTGGCAGTGGGGCAGCAGTAAACGGCTAAAGTGGGGTGTGCTGTGGTATGCCTAGGCACTGTAAGTGACCCTTGCCCGCCATGGGGAGGGGAGGGGAGGGTCTGAGGGCGGCCTGCAGGCCGGGCGGGGATAGTAAGTGGGGGGCGGCTGCAGTTGCCCTGGATGGTGCTGAGCCTTGAGTGGGGCAGCAGTTGGGGGGCAGCAGATATGGAGGCTGCAGTTGGTATTTGATGGGACTTGGGGAGGGGGGAGGAGTTGGGGCTGGGCTGCAGGGGGATGGAGGTCCTGGCACTGATGGGGCACAAAGCAGGCTTCAGGGAAGCTGAGACTTCAGTGGCAGTGGGGCAGGGGGCAGTGGGAAATACTGAGCTCGGCTGAGGCCACAGGGGGCCAGGAACCCAGGGGGTCATCCCTGAGTGGGGCGGGGGTAGCCAAGCCATAGGCTGTCTGGGTGCCGAGGACACAGATGGGGTGAATCAGGCCTGGCCGTTGCCTTGGCCAACACGCTCCGGGCCTGTCTTCTGGGCTGGGCGTGGACAGAGATGCATGCAGGCGCAGGGAGGACACGTCCACCCAGGGGCAGGGAGGCTTGGAAAAGACCTGCCCCAGACTGGGGCTTACCCAGGGGTCGGGGAGGCTGTGCACCACTCGCGAGAGGGGGAGACCTTGTCCACAACCTTTGTGGGGCTGGGGTGCTGGGAAACTTCCTGGGAGTGGGGAGGTGGGCAGGGCAGTAGAGACAACCATGTTGATGCCGTTTTCAAAACGGAAGGGCTGAGGGGAGAGTTGGAGAGGGGAGGGAGACCCAGAGAGGGCAGGAGGGGATGGGCCAGGTGGGGGGGGGGCAGCAGGAGGGATGGAAGTGGGGAGGGACTAGCCCACCCCACTCCAGACCCCTCTGGCTCCTGTAGGGTTGGAGGTGGAGCTGCCTGCCAAGGCCAAGGGCACACAGGGGTGCTGGGGGGTGGGAGGGAAAAGGTTTAGCAGAGGGTAGAGGCAGAGGCTGGGGGTCTAAGGGGCACAGAGGGGGGCAGCAGGGAGCCAGTGAATGGCCAAGATGGGGGCACAGTGCCCAGGCAGGATGCAGGGGTATAGAACAGGGCACCAGGTGGCCTGGGGGGCTGGAGGGTCACTCAGTGGTGACTGTTTGTCCACCCAGCGGTGACTGAGGCCCTGCGGGCACCAGGAAAGATTCCCGGCTGCAGTGGGAGCCGGAACCTCCACGACAACCTGTCGGACCTCCGTGCCCAGGTGGCAGCCAACCAGAAGGGCATTCAGCTAGTGGGGGAGCTCATTGGGCAGTATGGGCTGGACGTGGTACAGGCCTACATGGGCCACATCCAGGTGGGCCCTGGGGGTGGGGTGGGGGTACTGGTGGGGAGGGGCTGCCTGGCCCTCACTGGAGGTGGCACTCTGGCCTGAGCTCTCTCCCTGCCAGGCAAATGCTGAGCTGGCAGTGCGGGACATGCTGCGGGCCTTTGGGACCGCCAGGCAGGCTCGAGGTCTGCCGCTGGAGGTGTCGGCGGAGGACCACATGGATGATGGCTCCCCCATCCGGCTCCGGGTGCAGATCAATTTGGGCCAGGTCAGGCACGGGGCAGTGCCCACACAGGGCCACTGGGCATGGGTGCCAGCTGCTGACTGTCCCCATCCCCACAGGGCAGTGCGGTGTTTGACTTTAGCGGCACCGGGCCCGAGGTGTTTGGCAACCTCAATGCCCCGCGGGCCATCACTCTGTCAGCTCTCATCTACTGCCTGCGCTGTCTGGTGGGCCGGGACATCCCACTTAACCAGGTGGGCACATCACCTGGGGTACATGTACATGGGGCTGGGGGCGAGCCTAGCTGCGGACTGACCCTAGGGTGCCGGAGGGGGGGTGTGTCTGCCCCAACCCTAAGAGTGTGGCCACCCCCACTCGCCCCTAAGAGCTGCGCTCCCCAGGGCTGCCTGGCGCCGGTGTGCGTAGTGATCCCGCGAGGCTCCATCCTGGACCCGTCCCCGGAGGCAGCGGTGGTTGGCGGCAACGTGCTCACCTCGCAGCGCGTAGTGGACGTCATTTTGGGGGCCTTTGGGGCCTGCGCTGCTTCCCAGGTGCGGTGGGGCGGGGCCTTCTGGGGCGGGGCTGCCCACCAGGCGGGGCGGGGCTGCCCACCAGGCGGGGCGGGGCTGCCCACCAGGCGGGGCGGGGCTGCTTGTCTTTCCCAGGGCTGCATGAACAACGTGACCTTGGGCAATGCCCACATGGGCTACTACGAGACGGTGGCGGGCGGCGTGGGCGCGGGCCCTGGCTGGCACGGACGCAGCGGCGTGCACAGCCACATGACCAACACGCGCATCACCGACCCTGAGATCCTGGAGAGCCGGTGAGGGCGCCGAGGGGCAGGGCGGGGAACCGGGCCGGGGGCGGGGTTGCGCTCAGTCCCTCCCCGCCTGTGCAGCGCTCAGCGTCCAGGCCCGCGCAGGTACCCCGTCATCTTGCGCCGCTTCGAGCTGAGGCCCGGCTCCGGGGGCCGCGGCCGCTTCCGGGGCGGCGATGGCGTCATCCGCGAGCTGCTCTTCCGAGAGGAGGCGCTGCTGTCGGTGCTGACCGAGCGCCGCGCCTTCCGGCCCTACGGCCTCCACGGTGAGCGGCAACGCGTCCGGCCCCGCCTCCTTCCCCCCGGCCCGGCCCCTTCCCACCCGCTGGATTTCTGCTGCTCCGCCTCAGCCCGTCCTGATTCCTCCCAACCTGCCGCCCCGCCACCCCGCACCTGCCTTTCCCTTCAGGGGGCGAGCCGGGAGCCTGCGGCCTCAACCTGCTGATCCGCAAGGACGGCCGCACCGTGAACTTGGGCGGGAAGACGTCGGTGTCCGTGTACCCTGGGGTAAGGGCTGTGGCCTGCCCGGTCCCCACCCCGCAGAAGGCGAACAGAAGTACACAAATAACCAGAAGCCGAGTTTAATTTGGCTTTCGAGGAAAAGGGCACCTCGCCCTGGGCCGAGGTCCCGGCGGGCAGGCGGGTGGTGGCCGCATTGGCGGCCTGGGTAGTCGGGTGCAGCGGGAGGCGGCGGAGTAGACGCCGCGCTGAGCCGCCCCTTTGCTTCATAGGACGTGTTCTGCCTCCACACGCCTGGGGGGGGCGGCTACGGAGACCCCGAGGACCCTGCCCCGCCGCCGGGGTCGCCCCCGCAGGCCTCAGCCTTCCCCGAGCGCGGCAGCGTGTACGAGTACCGCCGGGCCCAGGAGGCCGTTTGAGGCCCCTAATAAAGATCCCTGACATCGCCCATTCTGGGGCGCGGAGGCCCCTGACAGGCATGCGTGTCAATCTTTGCATCCCCGCGCGACTGTCAGTCTGTGCGTCCCTGGGTCACGAGGGCGCTGACACTCGGAGTCGCAGGCCCACGGCCAGGTGGTCAGTTAGCCCTGCCAGGGCGGTGCTGAAGATCACCTGTTCCACCTCCTGGGCCGGGAGTCAGGTTGAGGAGGCCGCCCCGCCGCCGGCCTGGCCCTCCCTCCCCCCAGCTCTGGCACTCACCGGGCTCAGCGGGGCCCCGGGCACTCCACGGTACAGGATATAGTCCAGGCGCCGGCCCCGCCAGGGCTCAGCGGGGCGGCTTCTGGCGGGACCGCCAGCCAGGTACAGGCGGCGCCCCTCCTCCTGCTCCAGGGCCCTGGGTGGGGGGGGAATGGTGTTACCAAGACCAGGGTGCCCCCTTCCTTGCTGGTGGAACCTGGCCCCCCGTCTGCCGCTCACCTGCGCAGCATCTCCGGGGAGCTGGCCTCGGAGTGGTGGAGCACGCGGGTGCTCAGCAGTGTCCCTGGGGGGAAAGGGGGAGGCTAGTGTCAGCGCCAACCTGGCCTTAGGCCCTCCCCAGGCCCAGCGCCCTCCCGGGTCGTACCCAGGGCCCAGGGCTGCTCCCGGCGCAAGCCCAGCCGGCAGGGGTCCTGGAAGCGGCTGAAGAGCTGGTGCTTCTGCTCACGGGCGTCGCCTGCGGAGAGATGGGCGCTAGAAGAGCAGCCGGGCCGGCCCGCCTCTAGTCCCGCCACACCCCGCCCCGCCGCCCTCGCCTACCTCGTGAGCAGTTGTCGAAGTTCAGGTCTCCCAGAAGCACGCTGAAGGCCACAGCCTCGCCATCCTGGCGGCTCTCGGCCTCAAACTGCTCGGCCCAGTCCAGCAGCAGCGCCAGCTGCTTGCAGCGCACCGGCCCGTCCTCTGCGGGGAGAGAGGACTTAGCCCCGGGTACGGATCTGTATCGTGGACGCCTCTCCGCTCAGGGTCCTGGGCCGTGGACCCACCCAGGCACTCCTCGGGACTTGCAGTGCTTTGGGTGGTAAACCAACGGGAAGGGGGTTGCGGAGGTGCAGGTCAGCGTTGGGACTCGCAGCCGCGACGGAGTCGGGGGTGGGACGGCTCACCTCTGGGTGCGTGCAAGTGCGTGCAGTGCAGGAAGCCTACGATGCGGAGGCCATCCAGGATGCCTAGCTGCGCCTGCAACACCACGGACATCCCAGCTCCCCTCGCCCGTCTGGCCCCTCACTAGCCACCTCCCTAGCCAGGACGCGCCGCAGCCCGGGGGTCCTGTACCTGTGCGGATAGGAGCCCTTTGGAGGCCAGCGCGTCCTCGCGGCGCCCATTGGGGAAGGAGCGGAAGGCGGCGCGCAGCAGCGGGAAGCGCGAGGCCAGCAGCAGCCCACTGCCCAGCAGCTTGAGATGCGGCCCGGCCCGCAGGCCGAACGCGCCCACATCGTACAACACCGGGCCCAGGTTGGGCGCCAGGCGGCGTACGAGGTGGCGCGCGGCTCGCAGGTCGAACACCTCCTGCAGGCACACGAAGTCCAGGCCCGCGGGCACCGCGGCCGCCAGCACCCCGCGCGGCGTCCCGGCTTGCGGCGGGCTGCAGTCCGTGGTTCCGTAGCGCGAGGACCGCAGACCGGCAAGCAGCGCGGCACCCACAGCCTGGGCCCGCCGCTGGCTGTGCGGCAGGTTGCTGAAACGCGCCAGCCCGTCGGGCAGCAGGCACAGGTTGGCGCTAAGGAAGCCAAAGCAGCGCGCGGGCTCAGCGCGCGGGCGCCAGGGCGGGGGTGGCGCCCAGGACTGCGGAGGAGGCTGGTAACAGAAGGGCCGGCGCCAGGCCTGCAGTGGCAGCCAGAGCAGCAGACCTGGCAGCGCCAGGGGCAGGCTGATAAGCAGCAGCAGTAGCGCTGCCCCGGCGCGCGCTGCTGCGCTCAGCCGCTCCAGGCTGCCCGCGCGCGTCGCTGGGGCCCAGTAGCCCAGCAGCTGGTCCAGGGCCCAGTAGGCTGGGAAGAGCAGCGCGCGGGCCAGGCCATGGAGGGCGTGCAGCACCGGGTGCGGGAAGGGTGAGGGCCGCAGAGCGCCGGGCGCCGGGGGCCAGTCCGGCGGGGATTGCTGGGCACCGCGGCAGCTCATTCGTTTCTAGCCTGCGAGCCGACTTGTCAATGCGTCTGTGGGAGCTGCAGGGGAGCCACGGGAGTCAAGGCCACGTGGCGCGGCCTGTGCCTAGCGCCGAGGTGCTGTGTCCCGCGAGCCTGGGGGCACGGGCTCAGGGGGAGAAGGGCGCGACGGAAGATGTCCTCTCCTCATGGACGCGGAACTTCAGCGGCTCTTGCGGAGAACGGAAGGGAAAGCGAAAGGAACCCTGGTCTCACGGCCCCGCCCCGCCCTTCTCGCCCCGCCTAGTCCTCTCCCCGAAGCCGCAGGGGAACCCCAAGATAGGCGACCTTTGGGAGTGTTGCGCCCCTCTCGCCCCACCCCCTCCGCCAGTTGGCGTGGAATCGGTGGGCTCTCCGGCTGCCCAGACTGTGGGGTCCACCCCGCCCCCAACACACTTTCTCTCAGAGTCGCGGTGTCTGGAGCCTGAGTTCAAAGGCCCGACCCTAGAAGGAAGGTTGGGCTGGGAGTGTCCTGACCCGCCTTCCGCGCAGCGCCAAGCAGAACCCCCAAAAGGCCGGCCCTCAGTGTTGGCGGCCCGGTAACCATACCCCAAGGAACTCCCAATCCGGGGGGAGGAACCGTTGATTTCTTCTGCCCCGCCGCTCGCCCGGGGCCACGCGAGCCAGAGAGAGCCGGCTCACCTTCCGCGGAGCCCTTTCGCGCACGCGCTCCAATGGTTCCAGGACGGCAGCGCCACTCTCCCAGTCAGCTCGGTACCTGGGCCTGTTGTTAGCTGCCGGCGAGTCGCTTCCGACTCATAGCAACCCTGTGTACAGCGAAGGAAACATTGTCTGGTCCTGCGCCATCCTCATAATTGTTGTTATGCTTGAGCCCATTGTTGCAGCCACCGTGTCAATCCATCTCGCTGAGGGTCTTCCTTTTTTTCGATGACCCTATACCAACCATGATGTCCTTCTCCAGGTACTGGTCCTTCTTGATAATATGTCCAAAGTTTTTGGAGGAAGTCTCGCATCCTTGCTTCTAAGGAGCATTCTGGCTGTATTTCTTTCAAGACAGATTTGTTCATTCCTCTGGCAGTCCGTGGTATATTCAATATCTTCTCCAACACCATAATTCAAAGGCATCGATTCTTCAGTCTTCCTTGTTCATTGTCCAGCTTTTGCATGCATATGAGACGATTGAAAACACCATGGCTTGGGTCACTTGCACCTTAGCCTTAAGGTGACTTCTTTGCTTTTTAACACTTTTAAAGAAGTCTTTTGCAGCAGATTTGCCCAATGCAATGCGTCTTTTGATTTCTTGACTTCTATGAGCATGGATTGTGAATCCAAGTGAAATGAAATCCTTGACAACCTCAATCTTTTCTCCATTTATCGAGATGTTGCTTATTGGTCCAGTTGTGAGGATTTTTGTTCTCTTTATGTTGAGGTGTAATCCATACTGAAGGCTGTAGTCTTTGATCTTCATCAGTAAGTGCTTCAAGTCCTCTTTGCTTCCAGCAAGCAAGATTGTGTCATCTGCATATCACATATTGTTAATGAGTCTTCCACCAATCCTGATGCCCTATTCTTCTTTGTATAGTCCAGCTTCTTGGATTATTTGCTTAGCATGCAGATTGAACAAGTATGACGAAAAGATACAACCTTGACACACACTTTTCCTGACTTTAAACTATGCAGTATCCCCTTGTTCTGTTCGAATGACTGCCTCTTGGTCTAAGTACAGTATACGAACACAGTTTAGTTTTCTGGAATTCCCATTCTTTGCAGTGTTATCCATAATTTTTTATGATCCACACAGTCAAATGCCTTTGCAAAGTCAATAAAACACAGGTAAACATCTTTCTGGTATTTTCTGCCTTCAGCCAGGATCCATCTGACATCAGCAGTGATATCCCTGGTTCCACATCCTCTTCTAAATCCAGCTTGAATTTCTGGCAGTTCCCTGTCAATGTACTGCTGTAACCGCTTTTGAATGCTCTTCAGCAGTATTTTACTTGCTTGTGATATTAATGGTATTGTTTGATAATTTCCACATTCTGTTGAATCGCCTTTCTTTGGAATAGGCATAAATATAGAATAGCAGCAGAACCTGGGTCTAGGGCCCCCTTTCTTCTGCGGGCTGGGAACCAGCCCCAGCCCCAACGCAGTGTGTGGGAACAGGTGTCTCATAATAGACCTGGAGGCTTGGGTCAGGCCTGCCCTTCAGCCTGGGTGGCGGGGAGGTGGGGCCCCTGGGCTCCGAGGCCAGCACTGCAGGTTGGGGCTGCCCCAAAGGGTGCTCTTGGAGCCAGTCATCCTTCCCTGCCCTTGAGAGGGGCTAAGCAAGAGGCACAGTGGCCTGGTGGGTTTCTCTAAAGCACAGGAGGGCTGGGAGTGGGGAGGACAGAGAGCCTGGAGCTTCTGGGGCCTGGGCATCCTCACAGGAGGGCCCCAGCACCCCTCTGACCCTCCTCTGGCTGTTGTGGCTCCTCTTCTGCCGTGGTGCGCATGCCTGACCCTGGCCCATCCCTGGCAGCCTGTGCAGGCCTGGCCTCCTCCCTCCCCTTCCCCATGGGTGGGTGCTCTCGTTTTCCACTGTGTGGGCTGGAGGCTAACTTGCGGGCTTTCCTGCCCTGCCCCACCCCCACCAACACGCCCTCAGCTCCCTGCACCATGCTTAAACCGTGCTCCCTTGGTGTCTCCAGGCCGCATTATGGCATCCCACCCTACCAGCCCTGCTCTCCCCTCCCCTGTGTGATGTCCTTGCCCGCCCTCGTCAGCCCCTGCAGTGGGTGGGGTCCACCCTCGCAGCCCTGAGTCCCTACCCCGGGTCTGCAGGGACCCTGGGGAGTAAGCCCCCTTATCTGGGACCTCAGATGCCTTGGCAAGGGGCCCCACTTCCCTGGGCTCCCCCATACCTAGGTTTGGGTGCAACTGTGTTCTCCCCACTCCCCTCCCTCTACCTCCTCCTCCTGCCGCCTCCTTGGGGGTCCTGTCCCTGCCTAGTTGGGAGGGAGGGCCTCCCACACCCACATCCTTGTCCTGCTCCCCGAGGTCTCGGCTCCGTGTGCCCCGGCAGGTGCTGCAGGAGGACACAGCCGTGGGCCACGGCCCTTTGCTGCCAGTTCTTTCCTGCCTTCTGCTTTTCTCCTACAAGTCTCGGGGTGCACTCTGTCCTCACCACCAGGTGACGGGAGGAAGCCTTGGGGTGAACCTGAGTCTCGAGGCTCTCGCAGAGGGAGCCCGGGGTGAGGATGGACCGCAAGAGCAGGCAGGACTGAGGGGCGCCAGGGAGCAGTGGTGAGCCCCCCAGAGGAAGCAGCACCACCAGAGTGCCGGCTCAGGGCCAGCGGCCGTGGGAGCTTTAATGGTGCACCTGCGGCGCGAGGCAGATCGGGGCGGCCGCATGCCCGTGTCACCAGATGAACATGGGCTTGCCGTCATCGTGCGACAGCTGGCTGAGGCAGGAGAGCAGCAGC
Source organism: Trichechus manatus latirostris (assembly GCF_000243295.1). Taxonomy (NCBI): domain Eukaryota; kingdom Metazoa; phylum Chordata; class Mammalia; order Sirenia; family Trichechidae; genus Trichechus; species Trichechus manatus. Next base: position 4,427,770 of record NW_004444121.1, on the reverse strand, counting down.
AGCGCGTCGGTGAGCATGCTGGGGGGCACGGTCTCCGCCAGCACGCGCTGCAGGAAGTCCACCGTGTAGGAGCTGCCCTCAGAGGCTGCCAGCTCTGGCCGCTCGCGCAGGATGCCGTAGGTGTTCACCAGCTGCTCGGTCAGCGCTGGGTGCACCCGCCCGTTGTAGCCCAGGCTCTGCAGCCGGTTCATGATGCCCACGTAGCGCTGTGTGAGCGTCTGGCACAGCTCCTCGTCCAGCTTGTGGTCGTTGGGGTTCATGGAGGCCTGCGGGGACATGGCCGTCAAGGCCCCTCCTGCCCACGAGGACTATGGAGGGAGGAGGTGCCGAGGGGGAGCCCACCGGGTGGGCTGGGCCTAAGTGGGAGGGCCAGGCTCCCACAGCTGCCCAGCAGAGCCTCAGTCCAGGGGACGAGGGGATGCCCCTTCCTTGTCCTTGCTGCACCACCACCCGGGATTTGGGGCCGAGCTGAGGGCAGGGGAACAGAAAGGGGATCATGGCTGGGAGTCCAGAGGCAAAGGAAAGACAGTGGGGGCGAGGGGACTCACAACGCCTCACAGTGCCCCCAGGTTGCCTGACGCAGGAGACACCCCTGGGGTCTCCCCCGAGCTCCTGCTCTCCACCCTGTTCCTCAGCCTCTTCTTCGGGTCCCTTTTCTGTTGCCCTGGGCTCTGTCATCAGCTCCTCTGACTTGCCCCCCACCACACACACACGTGCACACACACAAGCGCACACATGTGCACAGACATGCACACACACACACACGCACACACACTCTGAACTGAGGACTGCAGGCCCAGACCTCAGAGAGGGAGCTCCCTCTGGCTCTCCAGCGCCCGTCCCCTGCCCACTCCTAGTCCCGGCCTGTTGGTCCCTTCCCACATCCTCACTGCCCGTGTCCCCCAGCCAGCCAGTGACCTCTCGGCCCTCCCTTCCATCAGCACCCCGACTCTATCAGGCAGTCACATGGGTTGCTTTCAGAAGGCCTCTTGCTCGGCTCAGTGCTCTGCTGTCATGTCTTAAATTTTTGGTAATTTTTGAACAAGATCCTCCCATTTTATATTACACTGAGCCCCGCAAATTACGTAGCCTGTCATCCACGCAGGTGACCCCGCCTCCAGGCCGCCTCATTGTGGGGCTGGCAGAGCAATGGGTCTGAAGTCCTGGTTGGACAGGCCTCTCCCTGCCTGACCCCCGCCATGCTCCCCACTGCCCCAGCTCTCGGGCCAGGGGTGGCCCCTCTGATGCCCACACTGTCTCCCACACGCCCGCTGTTCTCGTTCCCTCCCTGCTGGGAATGTGCTTCCCCACTCCTTTGCCCAAGTTCCTTAGCATCACCCGCCCCCCGGCTGGTGGTCACTGAGCAGTATGGATGGAGCAGGCTTCTCCATGGTGCTGCAGTGCCCTGTGCTCGCTGCCGCTGCCTGGTCAGCCGCCTGGGGACACGCCAGCTCCCCAACTCTGGGCTCCCCACGGCCCCTGGGACATCTGTCCCCCTTTCCCAGGCCCTGGCTGGACAGACCGCAGGAACTCAGCACACATTTGTGGGGGATGGGTGAGCCTGCAGCCGGTGATGCCCGCACGCACCAAGCAGAGTGGGAGGGACTCTTTAAGCCCCAGCTGCTGTGGGGAGTGGGGGCCCACTGCCTGTGCACCCCATACAATGGAATATTATGCAGCCATAACAAAGAACGGAGTTTTGACACGTGCTACAGCGTGGATGAACCTTGAAAACATTGTACTCGGTGAAAGAAGCCAGGCACCAAAGGACAAATACTGGGTAGTCTCACTTCCGTGAGTTGTCTAGAATAGGCAAATGCAGAGAGACAGGAAGTAGATTAGAGGTTACCAGGAGGTGGGGGGACGAGAAGGGAGTTATTGCTTAAGGAGCACAGAGTTTCTGGGATGAATGAAAGACCTGGAAATAGCAGTGATTAAGTACATTCGCACAACGTCATTACTGTACCTAATGCTACTTGGGCGCACACTGGAAACTGGTGAAAATGGTAAATTTTGTTACGCGTATTTTACCACACTTGAGAAAAATTATATGTGGGGGAAGAAAACAGAGCCAAATGCCCCTTAGATGATGGACCTCTAATGGACTCGTGGGTTAACGAGGAAATCAAATGCAGCCGATAAATATCTGGAGCTGAGCAGCACACAAGCCCTCCTGTGTAACCTGAGGGACGCAGGGCAGGCTGGTCACTCAGTAGGCACTCGTGGGGCACTCGTGGCCGGGCTGCTGCAGCTAAATTGCTGCCGACTCTTGGGACCAGCTGGGGATGACAGTGGTGTTGGCCGCCCCACGCTCTGCCAGGCCCCCGGCTGTTGCCGAGCTCCTCAGGCCACTGTCCACTCTGCCTCGTGCGCGTGTTGTACCAGGTGTGAAACATTTTGAATATCTCCCTGATTAGAGGGCACTTATTGCCCTACATGTATTTATTTAAAAACAAAGATGTGAAAAAAAAAGAAGTGTTCAACTTGAGAAAGCAGAATAATAAAGTAAATCTTAAGGAAACACAAAGAAGGGAATTAGGAAACAGATTCCAAAGAATCAGTGGAGAGGATCAGCAAAGTAAAACTGGACAAAGTAGAGGCATCTCACTTAGGGGTTAGGAAGAGACAGTCCCCCAGGCAGTTGTCCCCGCCTTCCTTCTGTTGACTACAAGTCCCGACATCCTCCACATCCCTGCGGCCAGGCTTGGCAGCTCACCAAGTTTGAGCCAATGGGTTGAGACTACGGCTGTGAGCCCCGCCCCCTGGAGAACCAAGCTCCGCCCCCTGGGTTGAGTTTCCCAGGACACGCGGAGAGGGAGAACAGGGCGCTGAATGTCCCTGTGGAGAAATTAAAACAAAAGCTGGAACCAAACCTGTTGCCGAGTCCATTCTGACTTGTGGGGACCCCACGTGTTTCAGAGCAAAACTGTACTCTGTAGGGTTTTCAATGGCTGTAATCTTACAGAGGTAGACCGCCAGGACTTTCTTCCATGGCACAACTGGGTGGATTCAAACTGTCAACTTTTTGGTTAGTAGCAGAGAGCAAACTGTATGCATCACCCAGAGACCTAACTCCTGGATTACTGAAGCAACAGCTTGGCGGAGCCCCTAACTAGCTAAGGAAAACTACAGAAGGAAAACAGCCTGCCGGTGGGCGAAAAATAATTCGTCGTGTCTAAGTAAGGTTTATCCCAGAGACGTGCTTCTAATGTAACTTTACAGGTTAAAAGATAAGAACCAAAACCCATTGCTGTCGAGTTGATTCCGACTCATAGCCACCCTATAGGACAGAGTAGAACCACCCCATAGAGTTTCCAAGGAGCGCCTGGTGGATTCAAACTGCTGACGTTTTGGTTAGCAGCCATAGCTCTTAACCACTATGCCACCAGGGTTTCCTAAAAGATAAAAGGAGAGGAAAAAACACCATGGGATCATCTCAATAAGAGACTGAAAAAGCATTTTACAAAATCTGACATTCTTTTGAGATAAAAACTCAGCAAATGAGGAATAGAGAGAAAACTTCATCCTGATGTGGCAGATGCTGCAACTGGCTCACCCAGCATCTGTTCTAGCCCCTTCTATTGCCTTCCTGAACTACACAAGGCTGGAAGCTAAAATCACGGTTTAAGACTCCCCCGCAGCTATAGCTACCCCTGACATGGGTTTCCGACAAGCAGAGGCACATGGGTGGAACTTGTAGGTGGAAGTCAGCACTTTGAGGAGGCGGCTTACGCAGGGAGAGCAGGTTTTCTGGGGAGCACAAGGGCCATGGTCCTGGGTCTTCAGAGAGAGCTGTACCAAATGTTGGGCCTCCTGGGGTGCGTTTGCATGCTGTCCCTGGGGGCAGTGGTGGCAATGGTGCCCGCTGGAAAAGTCTCTTGGCGTGCTGGCAATTTTCCTGGCTGTATAGCAAATAAGCCTGATTCTGTGTCCTTCCTGGTGATTCTCCAACCACCTAAACGTTTGTAATAAACCCCTTTTTGCTAAACTCAATGGATGTGGATTCTGTTGTTTGCAACCAAGAATCCTGATTGATTTGCCTCATAAAGACGTCTGTCAAAAAGCCTAGAACACACATCATACGTAACAGTGAGACTAGAAGCATTCTTAGTAAAGTCAGAAACAGGGTAATGTTGCCCATCTCAGATCTGCTCTTATTAAATACTATAACTGGGAATCTAGACAATGTAAGATAGGATATGATAAATGTTGTGGATTGAATTTTGTCCCCTAAAAATGTGTCAACTTGGCTACTCCATGATTCCCAGTATTGTGTAATTGTCCACCATTTTGTCATTTGAGGTGATTTTCCTATGTGTTGTAAACCCTACCTCTATGATGTTAATGAGGCAGGATTGTTAATGAGGCAGGACTCAATCTACAGGATTAGGTTGTATCTTGAGTCAATCTCTTTTGAGATATAAAAGAGAGAATCGAGCAGAGAGGAGAGGGACCTCATGAGACCAAGAAAGAAGTTGAGACTTGGGGTCCCTACGCTGAGAAGCTCCTAGACCAGGGGAAGATTGATAACAAAAATCTTCCCCCAGAACAGACAGAGGGAAAGCCTTCCCTGGGAGGTGATGCCCTGAATTTGGACTTCTAGCCTCCTAGACTGTGAGAGAATAAATTTGTTTGTCAAAGCCATCCACTTGGGATATTTCTGTTATAGCAGCACTAGATAACTAAGATAGTAAAGAAATTAGACTGAAGAATTAGAAGAGTTGCAACTGTCCTTACCTGTAGACAATATGATTGTCTACACAGAAGAACCAAGACAATAAACAAGCTATTGTTGTTGTTAGGTGCTGTTGAGTGGGTTTCAACTCATAGTGACCCCATGTACAACAGAACGAAGCACTGCCCAGTCCTGCACCATCCTCACAATCATTGTTATGCTTGAGCCCATTGTTGCAGACACTGTGTCAGTCCATCTCATTGAGAGTCTTCCTCTTTTTCACTGACCCTCTACCAAGCATGATGTCCTTCTCCAAGGACTGGTCCCTCCTGATAACATGTCCAAAATACGTGAGACAGAGTTTCACCATCCTCGCTTCTAAGGTGCCTTCTGGCTGTACTTCTTCCAAGACAGATTGGTTCATTCTTCTGGCAGTCGATGGTATAGTCAATATTCTTCGCCAACATCACAATTCAAAAGCATCCATTCTTCTTTGGTCTTCCTTATTCATTGTCCAGCTTTCATATGCATATGAGACTATTGAAAACACCATGGCTTGAGTCAGGCGCACCTTAGTCCTCAAGGTGACATCTTTACTATTTAACACTTTAAAAGGTCTTTTTGCAGCAGATCTGCCCAATGCAATGCATCATTTGATTTCTTGGCTGTTGCTTCCGTGGGCGTTGATTGTGGATCCAAGTGAAATGAAATCCTTGACAACTTCCATCTTTTCTCCGTTTATCATGATGTTGCTCATTGGTCCAGTTGTGAGGATTTTTGTTCTCTTTATGTTGAGGTGTAATCCATACTGAAGGCTGTGGTCTTTGATCTTCATCAGTAAGTGCTTCAAGTCCTTTTCACTTTCAGCAAGCAAGGTTGTGTCATCTGCATATCGCAGGTTGTTAATGAGTCTTCCTCCAATCCTGATGCCCTGTTCTTCTTCGTATATTTCAGATTCTCATACTATTTGCTCAGCATACAGATTGAATAAGTATGTTGAAAGGATACAACCCTGACACACACCTTTCCTGATTTTTAACCATGTAGTATCCCCTTGTTCTGTTCAAATGACTGACTGCCTCTTGATCTATGTACAGGTTCCACATGAGCATAATTAAGTGCTCTGGAATTCCCATTCTTCACAATGTTATCCATAATTTGTTATGATCCACACAGTTGAATGCCTTTGCATAGTCAATAAAACACAGGTGAATATCTTTCTGGTATTTGCTGCTTTCAGCCAAGATCCAGCTGACATCAGCAATGATATCCCTCGTTCATCCTTTTCTGAATCTGGCTTGAACTTCTGGCAGTTTTCTGTCAATGTACTTCTGTAACTGTTTTTGAATGATCTTCAGCAAAATTTTATAGTTGGGCTTAAAAGATGGCATAATTGTCTGTGAAGTCATAAAAAAGAGAAGTTCAGTGAAGAAAATCAAGGAGTCCTCACTGAGTAATGGGACTCTATCCCCTTCAGCCTTATGATACAAAGTTACACAGTACTCGGGGAGCAAATGACTTAGATTTGGACATCCCCAGTGTTATGGGTTGATTTGTGTCCACCCAGTTTGTGGCTTTTCTATGGCAGCCCTAGGAAACGAATACAATTTTCTTGTCTCTTCCCCAAAGAGTCGGATCTCGTGCTGTGACTGTTAATTCAATGGTGTAACGAGCAACATGCATGTGAAGTAAAAGGGAATCCTGTGAAAGGCAGGAGAACTCTTGCACAGCTAATTCCTGCAGTAAAGATCGATGCATTTTTATAATCTTCTATTTGGACTGGTTTTTCACACAATATCAAACTTCTTTCTACAGTGTAGTATCTAATTTCTATGTGGACTACTAGAGTCACACTTATAATTAAATGTGGTCTTTGCCAACTGAACATCAGATGCTGCATTTTAGAGATGTAAATAACCATGCTTCTATAGCGTTGGTTGTGATTTTTAAATAACCACGAGCAGTGTGCATTTGTGAAGAGCTGCGGTGGCAGCACTGCTGGATGCCGTGGAGAGTCATCAACCAGAAGCGAGGCCAGAAGAGCCCACTGGCAGGAGCAACAGAAACGAAGCAGTGCTGAGGACAACCAGCACCAAAGATGCACATGTTCCCCAGATTAATCTGGAAACCACCGCACAACTACTCCAGATGGAAACTGGGATTTTCCTGGAACTGGATGAACTGATCCTAGAATTCATTTAGGAGAGCCAGGTGTCCAGAAGGGCCAAGAGACGTTGAAAGAGGAGCAAGGTGGGAAGACTGGTCCTGAAGGAAACCAGACCTCCTCCACCCTCCAGCAATGCAGACAACGTGGAACTAGTGCAGGACAGAGTGGCAGACCGGAGACGCACAGACAGAACCGTAGACGGGCCCAGGGGCCTTACTGAGCAGTGGGGCTGGGCAGCTTCCCTTTGTCCCTGCCCTGCTCCACCCTTCCCTGCCTGCCCTGAGCTTTAGGGGGCTAACCCAAAGGACCACACCAGTGGACTCTCATATCCTCCAGCGTCTGGTTGAACTCAGCCACTGGGGGCCCACGAGGAGCTGGGAGGGTGGGAGTGGGGCTCCCTCCCTGTGGGGTCACCTGTGCCAACTCTGCCCCTTGAAGGAAGGTCTCAGCTCCTCCTGGTGGGGCCCCTGTCCACCCAGCCCTTTTTTGCCTCTGGTCTCCACCACCCCCTCCACGCCCCCTCAGTCTACTGGCCGTGCTGCACTATCCCTGGTGGGGCCATTCCACGCTGCCCTGTAGTAACTCTGTTCCCTCGGTCCTACTTGAGTGGGCCACCTGTGTCTTGCTGGACTGTGGTGCTAGGACTAGGGTGTCTGTATGTGGGGAGAAGCAGTTGCTCACCTCATATCATTCACAGTGATCATAGAGTGAATTAACGATGCAGCAGTGTGAAAAACTAAACTTTATACCTTTAGAAGAAAATACAGAATTATTTAGACGGTAGAAACTATAGAGTATTTTTAGGACCTTTTGAGAGGGAGAAGCCCTGGTGGCGCAGTGGTTAAGAGCTCGGCTGCTAACCAAAAGGTCAGCAGTTCGAATCCACCAGCTGCTCCTTGGAAACCCTATGAGACAGTTCTACTCTGCCCGATAGGGTCACTATGAGTTGGAATCCACTCTGTGTCTTTGTTTTTGGTTCTGAGAGGACAAGATTTCTTAAGCAAGATGAGAAGAACACAAACAATAGAGGAAAAGATGGATAATCTGGACCATGTTGAAGCGGAAACCCTACAACAAAGGACACCTCTACAAAAGGAAGAGGCGCTTCACACCTGGCGGCTAATCGATCCTCGGAACCAAAAATAACTTGTATCAGAGGTTAGCAGGCCAGCGCTTAGCCACCGCGCCTTCAGGGCTCCTTCTAGATTATACACCAAAACCCAAAAAACCCACCCTGTTGCCGTCGAGTGGCTTCTGACTCATAGCGACCGTAGAGATTATACACAGAAGTCTCAAATCCAGAATAAAGATGGCCTAAGAGACAGAGCGGCAGGAACACAAAGCGGCTGCTTTCCAAGAGGAGCTGTGGGGTCGCAGCCCACCCACGCTGTCTCCTCGGCGGGGTCCCGCCCCCTGTGTTTGCGTGGAGAGGCCGGAGGGGGTAATGGTCTGCAGGCGGCGCTCGGACGGCCATGCCCCCTCGGTGTCTCTACAGCTCTAACGTTCGTGAGCAGGGAAGCGTCCTCCCCCGTGCTCGTCCACAGGCGCTGGGGGACGTGCACGGTGTCCTGGGAATACACTGCAATGAGCCCTGGCCTGAGGTTCCTGGAGACGAGGCAGCCAGCTGCTTGGGGGCCCAGGACCTGTGTCCCCTGCAGCCCCAGTGACCCTCGCAGGGACCCACAGGGCCAGGGAGAGACCTTTGGCTGTGTGGGCCCACGAGGGTGACCGTGCACTGCAGGCCGCTAGGCCCTTGATTGAGGGCTGACTATCCTGAGGCTGTCTGGCCAACCCCAAGGTCACCCCAAGGCCATCCAGCGACTCTGAGGCTGTCCAGCCACCCTGAGGCCATTTGCGGTGGCAAAGGGGGAGAGTGGCCTAAGTTCTCCCCTCCCCTCCCCTTCTCTGGGGAGGCCATGCGGGTGGGGGTGGGCTGCTCCTGCTGCGGGACCAGCTGGGACATCCTCTGGCCCCTTGGACCAGAAACTGTGCTTTCTCCATCCCAGGGACCCCTCAGATTCCCACGCGCTTGGCCCCCAACGACCCCATAGGGACCCGCGCACCCCGTCCCTGCGGGCGGCCACCGACCTGGATGATCTTCTCGGGAATGTTGGAGACAGTGAAGCCGTAGAGGCGCACGCGCTCGGGGAAGATGCTGGACAGGATCCTGCGGTCCAGCTGGAAGGCAATCTCCCCCACCAGCCGCTCCCAGGCCAGCTGCTTTGACTCTGGGGGCGAGACGGGTGTCGTCAGAGGACCCACCCCGCCGGCGCGCTCGCGGGAGCGGCTGCAGCAGCGGTCGCTCACCTCGGGGGCTGTCGGGGAACTTGCTGCCCTTGCGGTGGGCCAGCTTCCGCTCCAGATCCAAGATGCTTTTCCGCGACGTTTCTGAGGCTTGAGACCCCCGGGTATCATTGACTGAAGCTGGGGAGGATGGTGTGCGAGTCGGGGAGTTGGCCGGGAGTGAAGGCCGCCCGGCGGAGGGGGTGGCGCCCTGGACGATGTGGGTGGCGCTGGAGGAAGCGCGGTCGGCAGCGGCAGCTTGGGGGGCAGGAGTGGGGGCGAAGGAGCAGGCACTGGAGGTGGCAAGGATGGGGCCAGGGGCCACCTCTCCCTGGGGGGCACGGGGCTGGGTCCGGGGGTCCGAGACGCCATAGGAGAAGGCCGTGGTGGGGCTGATGGGGGTGGATGTCTGGATGGGTGCCCCCACAAATGTCACACTGTGGGCCTGTAGGTCTTGGGACGGCCGGGGGTGCTCAGCAGACATCAGGACTAGGGACGTGGGGTGGGGGGGGTGAGAGGAGGGTCAGAGCCAAGCGGACTGGGACCTGCCCCACTGCCCCCACCCCAGGGCACCCTGCCACCCCTCCCTTCCCACACCTGTTACCTTTGGAGGGGGCGGGGGGCCCCAAGCCAGCTGGGGGGTGGGGCCCAGAGGAGCACCTTCGCATGGGCTCCGACAGCCGCACCCTCGTGGCCTCTGACAGCACCAGGTCGCCCATGGGGTTGGCCAGCAGGTTCTGAGGTACAGCCAGAGGGGCCATCGTGGGGGCAATCAGGGGGCTGCTTGGAGTCAGGGGACCGGTCGAAGTCAGTCCAAAGGAGGTAGTCAGCGTGCCGGCTGGGGGCACCGCCATGGGGCTGCTCGGAGTCAGGGGGCCGGTGGAAGTCAGACCCAGGGAACTGGTCAGCGTGCCGGCTGGGGGCACCGCCATGGGGCTGCTCGGAGTCAGGGGGCCGGTGGAAGTCAGACCCAGGGAACTGGTCAGCGTGCCGGCTGGGGGCACCGCCATGGGGCTGCTCGGAGTCAGGGGGCCGGTGGAAGTCAGACCGAGGGAACTGGTCAGCGTGCCCACTGGGGGCACTGCCATTGTACTGGTCAGGTGGCTGCTCAGGGGGCCGGTTGAAGGCAGGCCCAGGGGGCAGGGCAGCGTGCTAGCCGGGGGCACGGCCACGGGGCCAGCCAGGAGGCTGCTGAGCTGGTTGTTCTGCGACACAGGCAGGGAGCCAGACAGGAGCGCGCTGAACTGGCCTGTCAGGGGGCTCACGATGGAACCCGTCGCGGGGTTGGGCTGCGCGCTGCTCAGCACGTCAGCCAGGGGTGCCAGAGCCACCATCCCCACATCTTCCAGGCCTGGCTGGTTGGCTGCTGCGGGGGATGGGGGCAGAAAGACACCTGGGGAGACACAGAGAGAGCGCTGAGACCCAGGCAGCCCCCTTCTTGGAGGGGAGAGGGCAGGTGTGGGCTCTGTCCCTGACTAGATGGGTGCCCTCGGGGACTGGTTTTCCTCTGTGACCTTGGGTTTCAGGTGGGCCAGGGTGATGAGCCCCTCGTGTGTCCAAGGGCATCTGTCCGGCCCCCTCCCCTCGTTCTCTGCTGGGCCCCTCTCCCCTCTGCCGTCTGCGGGGCCCCCCTCCCCTCTGCCCTCTGTGGGGCTCCCCGGCCCCCTTCCCTTCATTCTCTGCTGGGCCCTCCTCCCCTCTGCCCTGTATGGGGCCCCCCTCCCCTCTGTCCTGTGGGGGCCTCCCTCCCCTAAGTCCTCTGTGGGGCACCCCTCCCCTCTGTCCTGTGTGGGGCCCCCCTCCCCTCTGCCCTCTGTGAGGCACCCCTCCCCTCTGCCCTCTGTGGGGCACCCCTCCCCTCTGCCCTCTGTGGGGCCCCCCTCCCCTC
>NW_004444121.1:4391454-4416625 GCF_000243295.1 Trichechus manatus latirostris | reverse complement strand
CCCCTCGCCCTCTGTGGGCCCTCCTCCCCTCTGCCCTCTGTGGGGCCCCCCTCCCCTCTGCCCTCTGTGGGGCCCCCCTCCCCTCGCCCTCTGTGGGCCCCCCTCCCCTCCATCCTCTGCCGGCTCCTGGCCTGTCTTTAGCTCACGTCGCCTTTCAGTCCCAGGCACATGTCTCTAATCACCTGCTCTCGCAGCCACGGGGATGCACCCCTAAATCTGCCCACTGCTCTGAGCTGCTGGTGCCTTCGGTGTTCCCCCAAGGACGGTGTCCCCCAGCAGGACTCTCACGTCACCAAGTTGTCCCTACTGTTCCCTGGAGGGAGGAGTGGGCTTTCTCCCTGGGGGGAGAAACTCGACCCACAAGGTAGGGGCCCCTCAGGGAGCCAGAGCTGGAACAAGTGTGGGGGGCTGGCTCCGGCCAGGCACGCTCAGGGTCAGCTTGGTGACAGGGCGTGCAGATGCAACCGAGAGGGCAGGTTAGACCCAGCCCGCAGTCCCCATGACACCCACTTCATAGGCTTCACTCTCCTGGACCCCCGCGTGGGCCTCCCGGGGAGAACCCCCCTGTCATGGATTGAAGTGTGTCCCCCAAAAATATCTGTCAACTTGGCTAGTCATGATTCCCACTATTGTATTATTGTGTTATCTGATGTGATTTTCTTATGTGTTGTAAACTCAGTCACTACGATGAGGTTATACTGATGAGGTTTACAAGATTAGATAGTGTCTTAATCCAATCTCTTTTGAGATATAAAAGAGAGAAGCGAGCCGAGACACATGGGAACCTCATACCACCAAGAATGCAGTGCTGGGAGCAGAGCGCGTCCTTTGGACCTGAGGTTCCTGCGCAGAGAAGCTCCCAGACCAAAGGAAGATTGATGACATGGACCTTCCTCCAGAGCCAACAGAGAAAGCGTTCCTCTGGAGCTGATGCCCTGAATTTGGACTTGCAGCCTACTGGACTGTGAGAGAATAAACTTGTCTTTGTTAAAACCATCTACTCGTGGTATTTCTGTTAGAGCAGCACTAGATGACTAAGACACCACCCAGCCACTGTTTGGGTGGGGTTGAGGGGAAGACTCCTTGGAGGCAGAGCAGCTTGTGGGGAATGAGGAAGGAAGGCAAGTGCAAGGAAGGTTTGGCGGGTGTGCAATTTAATTGAAATCCTCCCCACTAATTTTTTATTGTGTTAAAAGCAATAGTGTTCATTATAGGCAAAAATGGGAATACAGACGGGTCAGAGAGAAAGTCAGCACTGCAGCTGGCCTGGTCACTGCTAGGTAAGCCTCCGTGCTGCCTTGAAGACTTTCTCAGTGTGTTTGCACAGCACAGGGGTCGGGAAATCTTTGTGAAGGGCCAGATGGCAAATATTTCCGGCCTCTTCGTGCGCCATGTGTTCTCTGTCGCGAATCCTCAACTCTGCTGTCGAATCGAGACTTCACCTCAGATAGGACATGAATGGATGAGCATGGCCGTGTGCCATGGATTGACTGTCACTGAAAAATGAAAGCTTCAGTCCTGGCTCCCGGCTGTGCACAGACAGGTGTGGGGCGGCGGTCTTTTGAATCCGGCTTCTTCGTTCTGGGTGCGCACCTCACTGCTTCCAGCACGGCCCGTCTTTCAAACAGCACGTGTTGTGGCAGCTGAGCTTCCCCCTGTGGACGGACCATTGTTCATGGAGCCTTTTCCTGTCATTGCGTATTTACATTGATTCCAGTTTCGCCCAACAAGCAATCCTACTACACAAATATTTGTTGTTGATTTTCTCTGGAAATGGACATTTTAGAGGCTCTTAATGCACAAGGCCAAATTTCCTTTCTTTACAACCTCCCAGAAACAGTCTGACACGCACGTGGAAGTGTCTGACATGTTACTTAACTCTCTGCTGGTCCTCTCCCTGCGTATGTTGCAAGATGTCCCCCTGCTTCATTTGCCTTCTGAGTTCTAAATATTTTTTTTCAAATGAACCGCATTTGTGTGACCTTTCTCACTGTGGTCTTGTTACTCCCACCCAAGTGACTGGATGGGACTGTGCAGGTAAGGTAATTGTGGCCCAACAAGGGGATTGGTCAGTTTTGCCATTCCACTGGGCTTGAAATGAGCCATCTCAGAGGCAGGAAGGAGAGCATCCCACCACCACCAAGTAAGAACAGCCAGGAGCCAGCACGTTCTTTGGACCCAGGATCCCTGCACTGAGAAGCTCCTGGAAGCAGGAAACTGAGAGAGAGAGCAAGCTGTAACCCTGAAGACGGCAAGAAGTGGTGGCAGCACTGACCTGGCAGCAGGAGATGGCGCAGTGGGCCCACAGAAAGAGAAAGCTGAGTGCCTTTGGGCAGAGGCCTAGGGCCAGGGAGAGGTGTGCCCGTGAGCACGGTTGAGAAGAGGCTGTCCTGATGGAAGAACTGTATCCTGAGTGTTCCTGAGCCTGAATTATAACTGTTACTTCCCTAACAAACCCCATAATCCTGAGAGTTGTCTGTGAGTTCTGTGTGACCATTGCGGTGAATTATTGAACCCAACAGAGAAGTAGAGAGTGCCGCTGGAGGGATGGCTGGTATCAAACATGGTAAAGATGGTGGAGAGAGGAGGCATGTCTGACCTCTGCCTCATAGGGATCAGCCTTGGGCTGTTGTTCTTGATTCTCCCTCCCCCTTGTGAAGTTAGAGGAGGCCGGACTCTGCCACCACGTCATTTTTACAATAATCAACTAGTTTTTTTCTTTATGAGTTTAGTTTTGTTTTGGTTTAGTGGACATTTTTTATTTAGGAGCAAGGAGACGATAATATTTGTGGGCCAAAGAGAAGCAGCCCACAGAGAAGAAGAATGTGAAAGAGAGGAAACCACCAGGGCCAAATGTGGGGAAGAACTCAACAAGCCTCTAGCCTGGTGAGGAGGATGGACCGAAGATGTCCAAGGGGAGGATGGGGAATTGTCCTTCTCAGCCTCTGCTTCCTCCAAGAGGAGCCCAGGGTTGGGGTGACATGGGGAAGGGGCATCTGGGGCAGTGTTCACAGGATGGGGAGAGAGGAAGGTCACGGGTCATCTGTCCCTGCACAGCCAGGGGAGTCACAGGATGGTGAGAGAGAGGATGGTCATGGCCATGTCTTCACAGCCAGGGCATGAACAGTGTCCTAATGTTTGAAGCAGCTGGGCAAGGCGAGAAGATGTGATGAAGGTTCTCTCTCTCCACAACGGGTCTGGGAAGGTGACTGCTGTGGAGTGACTGGCAAATGGAGGGGGGGAGTTGAGGGGCTGAGAGGGTGAAGAGGAGTGGAGGGACCTTGGCCAGGACTCCTCAGAGGGAAAGGACCCCAATATGTACTTTAAAAAAAGTTGAATTCCAGGTAAGAAATATTAAATAGGACAAAGAAGGTGACCTTATGACCACCTAGGGTGCAAGTCACAGAAAGGATAACACCAACATATATAAAGCAAACCCCACATGAACTCCAAGGAAGAGTGGGCCCCTGACCCACCTAGACTCAGGGCAGAAGGAACAAGGACACAGGAATCTGGATAAAATTAATAGACAATCTCATGCCTAATAAAGTCAATCTAACACTCATAAGGAGTCCCCAGCTGGTGCAAATGATTAAGTTCTTGGCCTCTAATCAAAAGGTTAGTGGTTTGAATCCGCCCAGAGGTGACTCAGAAGAAAGGTCAGGCAACCTGCTTCCAAAAAATCAGCCACTGAAAACCCTATGGAGTGCGGCTCTACTCTGACACACATGGGGTCGCCGTGAGTTGGAATCGACTCCACGGCAGCTGGTTTGGTGTTTTTGGTTTAATATCTAATCAGGTCAATCTAGTACCTGATAAAATTGATGTAATACCTAACTCGATGCTCCAATGCTGTTCCTGTGGGGAGGAGCTCTGGCTGTATTTGGGCGAAGGGGACCAGAGGGGGTGCTAGCAGCTGGAATGGGGGTTCCCGGGAAGATCAAGTTAAGATCAGAGATGGGAGTACTGAGGACAGAGTCGACTGACGGAGGCTGAATGAATAAGCATCAAGAGTGGGCCAGGCAGGGGCAGGAGAGGGGACTCCTTTCCCGGCCCCCAAGTCTGTGGTGAGGAGGAGGCAGACACTATTCTCAGAAAGGCCCACCCTTCTGTTTATCTGTTAATGGCAAAGACTGGAAACAACCAACCACAGAAGAATCGTTCAGCAAATCATGAAATGTCCAAATATAGTTTATGTGCAACAATTTAAATGATATCACACATGAAGAAAGCAAAAAGGTCATTAAAAAGAAAGAAAAGACCAAAATGGTTATCAGAAACTTGCTCTTGAATGTCGAGTAGCTAAAGCAAATGGAAGAAATGATGAAGTAGAAGAGCTTGCGGTGCGATTGATTACTTTTGTATGGTCTGTCTAGCCATGGTCTTGTAACTCCCACCCCGGTGATTGGGCAATAGGGTAATTGTGGCCAACCAAGGTGACTAGTCAGTTTTGCCTTAAAAGAGAGCCAGTTACAAAACAGAGGAGAAGATCCTACCATAGCCAAGGAAGAACAGCCAGGATAGGAGAGCATGTCCTCTGGACCTGGGATCCCTGAGCCGAGAAGCTCCTGGAAGCAGGAGACTGTGAGAGAGAGCAAGCTGTAACCCTGAAGACAGTGAGAAGTGGTGACAGGAGAGACCCGGCAGCAGGAGATGGCGCAGTGGGCTTCCCGGCCCATGGAGGGAGAAAGCTGAGTGCCTTTGGGGAGAAGCCTAGGGCCAGGGAGAGGTGTGCCTGCGAGCACGGTTGAGAAGAAGCTGTCCTGATGGAAGAACTGTATTCTGAGTGTTTCTGAACCTGAATTGCAACCTGCTACTTCCCTAATAAACCCCATAATCGTGAGTATGGTTTGTGAGTTCTGTGTGGCCATTGCAATGAATTATCGAACCCAGCAGAGAAGTAGAGAGTGCTGTGTGAGGGATGGTTGGTGTCAGAATTAGTAAAGATGGCGGAGAGAGGAGGCTTGTCTGGCCTCCACCTCATGGGAGTCAGCTTTGCGCTGTTCATCTTGATTCTCTTTCCCCCTTGTGGGGTTGGAGGATGTCAGACACTGCTCTGAAGCCATATTTACAGAACTGAACATATGATTTCAAAGGGCAGCTCAAAAAGACAAAGTATTATAATGAAGTGTGCAAAGGTCTGGAGTTAGAAAGCCAAAAGGGAAAAATACTTTTGGCATTTCTCAAGCTGAAAGAACTGAAGAAAAAATTCAAGACTCGAGGTGCAATTTTGAAGGATTTTGTGGACAGAATATTGACTAACATAGGAAGCATCAAAAGAAGGTGGAAGGAATACACAGAGTCACTGTACTAAAAAGAATTGGTCAACATGCAACCATTTCAGGAAGTAGCATATGATCAAGAGCCGATGGTACTGAAGGAAGAAGTCCAAGGTGCACTGAAGGCGTTGGCGAAAAACAAGGCTCCAGGAATTGATGGAATGTCGGTTGAGATGTTTCAACAAACAGGTGCAGCGCTGAAGTGCTCACTTGTCTATGCCAAGAAATTTGGAATATAGCTAACTGCCCAACTGACTTGACGAAATCCATATTTGTTCCCATTCCAAAGAAAGGTGATCCAACAGGATGTGCAAATTATTGAACGATATCAAAATCACACACAAGTAGAATTTTCCTGAAGATAATTCAAAAATGGTTGCAGCAGTACATTGACAGGGAACTGCTGGAAATTCAAGCCAGATTCAAAAGAGGATGTGGCACGAGGGATATCATTGCTGATGTCAGATGGATCTTGGCTGAAAGCAGAGAATACCAGAAAGATGTTTGCCTGTGTTTTATTGACTATGCAGAAGCATTTGGCTGTGTGGATCATAACAAATTGTAGATAACATTGCAAAGAATGGGAATTCCAGAACACTTAATGGTGCTCATGTGCTACCGGTACATGGACCAAGAGGCAGTTGTTTGAACAGAACAATGGGATACTGAGTGGTTTAAAATCAGGAAAGGTGTGCATCAGGGTTGTATCCTTTCACCATACTTTTCCAATCTGTATGCTGAGCAAATAATCAGAGAAGCTGGACTATATGAAGAAGAACGTGGCGTCAGGATTGGTGGAAGATTCATTTTCAACCTGTAATACGCAGATGACACAACCTTGCTCGCCTAAAAGTGAAGAGGACTTGAAGCACTTACTGATGAAGATCAAAGACCACAGCCTTCAGTATGGATTACACCTCAACATAAAGAAAACAAAAGTCCTCACAACTGGACCAATAAGCAACATCATGATAAATGCAGAAAAGATTGAGGTTGTCAAGGATTTCATTTTACTTGGATCCATAATTAATGCCCATGGAAGCAGCAGTCAAGAAATCAAAGGGCGTATTGCGTTCGGCAAATCTGCTGCAAAAGACTTCTTTAAAGTGTTAAAAAGCAAAGATGTCACTTTGAGGACTAAAGTGCACCTGACCCAAGCTATAATATTTTCAATTGCCTCAAGAAAATTTCAATATGCACGTGAAAGCTGAGCAAGGAATAAAGAAGACCGAAGAACAGTTGATGCCTTTGAGTTACGGTGTTGGTGAAGAATATTGAATATACCATGGACTGCCAGAAGAATGAACGACTCTGTCTTGGAAGAAGTACAGCCAGAGTGCTCCTTGAAAGTGAGGATGGTGAGTCCCCCAGCCTTGTAATCTGATATAAAATGTACAAGTGATTAGTTTTTGTAACTTAAAAACATTTGTAACTGATTGATTTAGATTTGCGCGTTGAAAATCTTCCTAGGTTTATGTACAATACCAGAACATTGAAGAGAAATTTAGATTCTCTGCGTTTATGTTTATTTTATGCATAAGGATTATTGAGGGTCCAGAATGGTCTGTTATATCAATTTAAGTTAAGAAGCAAAGCAAATGTCTTAAATTTACAAGTGCCGTTTACAGCGTCTTGAACTGTTTAAGGAACTCCTGTTTTCCACAGGATCTGCTCCTCTGGATCTTCCCCATCACAGGGGGCTCCTAACTTTGGAGTCCACCGAGACTCCCCCGTCTCTCACAGCCCACAGCCTGTTGGTCAGGATCCGCCTTGCATTGTGCCTCGAATTCGATCGCCACCCACACTACTGTCGGGCCCAACGTCTCGGTGGACCGACAACGTCCCTGCCTGCCAGCCCACCGCGTGCAAATCCCGGTGGAGGCCCGAGGCTCCGCCCTCGTCCCGGGTTTCCAAGGCCACGCAGGCGGGACAGCGCGTGGAGACCCGGGCCCAGGGGGAGACAGAGGTTGGGCCCGGGCCCTAGCAGCCAAGCTCCGGCAGCCCGAGGGTGCAGGGGCCCTCCTCCACCGCCCGAGCGGACGCCTGGCGGCCCGAAGCCCGGGGAGCGGGGTTGGGGGCGGGGCCCGGGTGTCCGGGCGGGGCCAGGGGCGGGGTCTAAGCGTCGGGGCGGGGCCCAGGCGTGGAGAAGGGGCCAGGCGCGGGGCCGAGCGTTTGGGCGGGAAGCTGAGGCCCTGAAGAGTGAGGACCTGGAGAAGAGCGAAGGATCGAGGGAGACTGGTGAGCGAAGGCGGCTCTCGGCGCAGTTCCAAAAGGGGTAAGGGGTGTGGCGGGCTGGAGAGAGAGGCAGAGGTGTGGGCGGAGGGGAAGCAGGGCCGAGGGAAGGGATGGGCCCTGAAGGGGAGAGATGGCCCAGAGGGGAGGGGACTGGGCTAAAGAAGGGAGGAAACCTGGGGTGAAGATGAGACCTGAGGGGGGACAGGACCTGCGGTGAAGATGAGACCTGAGGGGGACAGGACCTGCGGTGAAGATGAGACCTGAGGGGGGACAGGACCTGAGGTGAAGATGAGACCTGAGGGGGGACAGGACCTGAGGTGAAGGTGAGACCTGAGGGGGGACAGGACCTGAGGAGAAGATGAGACCTGATGGGGACAGGACCTGATGTGAAGATGAGACCTGAGGGGGACAGGAATTGAGGTGAGGAGGGCACCTGAGGTGAAGATGAGACCTGAGGGGGGACAGGACCTGAGGTGGGGAGCGGACCTGAGGGCAGACAGGACCTGAGGTGAGGAGGGGACCTGAGGTGAAGTTGAGACCTGAGGGTGGGATGGGACCTGAGGTGAGGAGGGGACTTGAGGGGAGACGGGATTTGAGGGGGGACAGAACCTGAGATGAGTTCAAGACCTGAGGTGGGAGAACAGAATCTTGAGGGGGAAGATGAGGTTTTGAAGCGGGTGGTAAAGTCTCTGAGGGGTGGATGTGTCCTGAGGAGGCGTCAGGCCCTGAGGGAAAGATGGGGCCTGGGGGGCCAGTACCCTGAAGGAAGGAAAGTGGGGAGAATGAGCGTAGAGACAGTCCCTGAGAGGTGTGGGGAGCAGGACAGATGGAGTGGGTGGCGTGGGAAGGAGTGGTAAATGACCCCCCTGAAAAAAGGAGGCAGGCCGTCCCCTGCCCAGGAAGCCCCCAACAGCCTGCAGCCCCCAAAAGAGGACAGTGTGGGGCTGGGGAGGGGAGTGGGCTTAGCTGAGGGAGGAGAAAGGAGGGCATGTCAGGTGAAAAGAGCAGAGTCAAAGGCCCAGTTTTGACCACCTGCCTGTCCTGACCACCTGTTCCCTTCTGACTGGCTGTCCCATCCTGGCTGCCTGTTGCCTCCTGACCACCAGTTCCCTTCTGACTGGCTGTCTCGTCCTAACTGCCTGTTCCCTCCTGACCACCTGTCCCATCCTGACTGATTGTACTATTCTGACTGCCTGTTCCCTTCTGACTGTCTGCCTTGTCCTGACTGACTGTACTGTCCTGGAGACCTATTTCTGTCCTGACTGCCTCTGTGGAGAAGCCAGGTCCAACCCAGTCGAGCAGGAGCCAGTTTTCAGCACAATCAGTGTTTTAGTGTCTTGAGCACTGCGTTCAGCCCTCCTTTCCTTTCTCCTCAGCTGCTCTGATAGCCCTGCATCCCTCATCCATTTTCTATCTTCCAGAAACTCTGAGGAACTACCCCATCAGGTGCAGGGGGCCCTGCAGTCCTAATCTGTCCTGGTTTTACCTCCCACCTGCCATGTGTGAGGGGCCAAGGTCTGAACCTCTCAGTGTCTGTTCCTTCCCCTGTGAAGTTAATTCAGCCAGTGTGCACTGATTTCCTGCTGCTCACAGTATCTTCTCTGGCCACAGCAGTTGTACCTTCTGGCTTGCTTGGGAGATCACTCCCAGCCACCTGTTCTTTGAGCTGCTTCAGATCTCCAGTGTACTGGCCTCTTTTTTCTGCCCATCTGACAGCCGTCCCGGCCTCTGTTTCCCTCTCAGCCAGCGAATTCCATGTTCCTAATCTCTTTTGCTGAGTCATTGTCAGTGTTCGACTGCCTGCCTTCCCCATGCCTGACCATGGGCTACCAAATGCACTGGAGAAAGCACGAGGTTGATGCTGTTGCCCTGTAAATCCATAGGTACAAGCGCTGTTTGGGCCACTATACAACCGGATAGTCTTCCCATGTTCCTCTCTCAGTTCTTTCTCCCATTTCCACTGAATTTCAGACATTCCTCCACCTTCCTCTACCTGCCTGTGGCTCTCAGGATGATGTCTTCTTTACAGAGAAAATTGAAACCATGAGTCCAAAGTTCCTGAGCTTCCCACCTCCCAGCATTCCCACTCACCCACGTTTCCCTTCTTCCTTCCCTTCCTTTCCAGTGGAAGAGATGTTCTTCCTTTAGTCCTCTCCCCTTGCCCCTCTTCTATAGTCCCCATTTTTCTGGCATATTTCCAGTCTCTCCTGGCTCCTTCTCCTTAATATATAAATAAACTCAGGTTGCTGCCATCTTGAAAAGAAACTCTTGACTCCCTGCCCTCTCTAGCTATTGCCCTCTCTCCTCCCCCTTGCAGCCAAACTTCCTGGACTAGGGACACCATCTGTTATCTCCATTTTCTCACCCAGTCTTCATCTCACTCTAGTCTGCCTTTCCCACCTATCTCAGTGTTGAAGTCTCTCTAACCAAGGTCATTAATGCCTCCAGTCATTAAAGGCTGTGGACATTGTCAGTATTCTTCTTGCTTGACCCCTCGGCAGCCTTTGAAGCTGTCTCTTGACTTCCCTTCCCTGCCTGATCTCACTGGGGACTTGTCCCCCAGCCCTTTTATCCTCTTCTAAACACTCTTCCCAGACAGTCTCACCCCTTCCTGCAGCTTCACTTATCACCAACTCTTGAATCTACTCTCCAGCCCTGCCCTCTCCTCTGAGCTTCAGGCTTATATGGCCACTGCTTTGTGGACGCTCCACGTGGATGTTGTGTGGAGGTCTTAAAGTCAGCTCGTCCAAAATATAACTCGTTCTCTTCCTCCAAAGCTCCATTTCCTCCTCCCAGGAGCACCCCTAACATTCGTAGGACCCTGGGCAAGAGCACAAATGGAGGCCCACGTACCATATGTCAAGATATTTAGAAGTTTTCATTTAAGTTAAAAACTGTTATATTATGTCCTATCTTCTTACTCTGGCAAATAATCCTTTGTAACAACCTGGAAGGTCAGATTTGAACTTGGAATTCCTGGACTCCCTGGAGTTCTTTTCCAAGATGAAAGCCAGCCCCAGCCCTGAACTTCATCCTGCACCTCCCCCTTCCTGACCTGGGCTCAGTCCTGAACTGTGAGGGGCCTGGTGCATACACTTGTAAGCCCCCATAGCCCATGTGTCCACACTGATTACACCTCTCAAGCTGCCTTTCCTCCTGTGTCCCTCCTGTGGAGGATGGGCCCAAGCTCTGGAACAGGGGACTTAGGAGGTAGGACTGTGCACAAGAGCACAGGAGAGAAGAGTGGGCCCAGAATGTGGGGAACTGAAGGTCAAGATCAATTCTCAAAGAAAAATGAGAATAAGAGGCTGACCCCAAGAGGAAGGCCAGTCAGGGAATGGGCAGGGTGGGTACCCAGGATGAAGAAGTGGCCCAGTGGCATCACTAGGGTTGTGTCACCCAGTGCGGTAACTCATGGTGTCACACTCGCATGGACCTCCTCCCGTACCAGACCATACAGAATCCTTAGTAATGTTTTTTGTACTGATGTTAGCTGTAGAGTGATTCCTGTATACCACTCCTTTTTGTTTAATTACTACTTCATTCTCAAAAAGTTATTGATATAGGTTCACAAATATTAATTACCACAGTATAGTAGCTAAAACACAGAAAAATTTGACAAAATCAGTGACTGTAAAAACACCCATAGCAACGAAACAGCACACGTTGTAGCAAGTGCAGGTGAAACCACGTGATTCAAAGCTCATTGTAACTGGGTAATATGACAGCTCTGACTGGAGTTCATGAGAAGGTTCAAAAAGCAAATTAGCATAGTTTTAGCCTTGTAAGTAGATTGATGCATGTAAGTTGGACTTACGAAAAATGTTTTTTGTTGTTATAGCTAACTACAGGAATGTTTGTATAGAGTCATTTTGGTGTCACCCCCCTGACAGTATCACCTGGTGCAGTCTACACCCCCCTTACCCCCCTAGTGACGCCACTGAAGTGACCAGAGAAAGAGGCACTATACAGGGATTCACTTTGCTGGGAAAGGGGCTGGCGTGGCCTTCGGTCTCAGGTGAGTCAACACCAGCCACCCAGTCACCTCAGCTGGGGCAGCAGACAGTCTGGACAGTCTCTCTTCATCTCTCACTCCCCAGCAGATAGGGTGTCCACCTTTCTTACTGAATAACCTGACTCAGTGTGTCTCCACCATCTAGTTCACACCACCATTGTCTTCCACTGGGATGACTGCAACAGCCCCAGTCTAACTGGTCTCCCTGCCTCACCGTGGTCTCCCTCGAGTCCATCTCTTCCACAGCACAAGTCTTTTCGAGTACAAACATGACTACTTTCTGCTTGAAACCACCACTGTCTGCTTATCGCCTTTAGGATCAAGTCCAAGCTCCTTAGCATGTCATTCGCAGTCCTTGGGACCCCTGCTGACCTCTCTGGCTGCATCGCTTACCACTCACCGGGTCCAGCAGGCACTTACACCCCACACATCACACATGCTCACATACAATCACACACACACACCACACACCACGCTGACTCACACACACACACACCACACAACTCACACACCATACTCACACCACACACAACCCCCACACTAATACACACTCACACCTCACACATCCCACACACTCACCTACAATCACACACACACTACACACCACGCTGACACACACAAACACACACACCACACAACTCACCATACACCGCACAAAACCCCCACACTAATACACACCACACACACCACATACGCTCACACATATGCTGACACACACAGTCACATGCCCACACATTCACACACAGCACACTCCCAAACACACACATAGCACACACAGAAACACATACATCCACACACACTCACATCCACACATTCATGCATACCACAAAACTCATATGCCGTGCACACACTTAACACACACTCAAACTCACCATCACAAAGCACACACTCAGACACACACACACACCACACCTACTACAACACAAACAGCACACACACCACATATACAATTATACACACATTCACTCACTCACACTCCACACACTCGCACACTCGTGCAAACACACATACTGCACATGCACACACCATACTTATATTCACCACATACACACTCATGCACACCACACAGTCACACACATTCACACAAACATGCACTTGCATGCACTTCACACACACTCTTATCACATGCACTGCACAACCACCCACACGTCCACTCACACTCAGAAACACTACTGCACTCCACACACACACTTCATACACATTCACTCACACTCTCTTACACTCATGCAAACATGTTCTCACATGCCCCACTCACACACAACACACATACCATACAACTTACACACTTAACACACATTCACACATAGAGTCACACTCACAAGGCACACTCAGATACACTCAAACACCTATACACTCACACTCACACACATTCCACGTTCACACCCATACACATACTACCACACATCTCATCATACAGTTACACATATCACACAAACACACACAACAGACTTATACAAACACACCCACACACCACACTCCCACACATCTCACGTACACTTTGTACACCTACACATGCCACAATACTCCATACACATCACACTCACACACTCTTTCATCACGTGCACTCACGTGCATGCACGCACGCGCACACACACACACACACACACACACACAGAGGGTAGACTTTAACTACACTGATCTACTTGTCAGTCCTGTAACTCCCAAGTTCCAGGCTTTACCGGAGCGTGTCCTCTGCCTGCGATGCCCTTTCCCGCTTCGCCACCGCTAGCTGTGGCTCCCCCGCTCCAGAACATGGCCTAAGCCTTGTGCTTGCCCCCAGGGCGTTGCAAGTTCTACAGTGGTTCAAAGATTCCCTTAAGAAGCAAAGCAAGAGAAGAAGGCTTACTTGGTTAGCCCCGAGTCAGAACCCAGGGTCTAGTTTCTTAAACTGAGATTTCTTGAGCGTTTTCCTCGCCCGCGCGTGTTCTTTTGGTTCCCTGAGTCCTTAGCGGTACAAGCTTTGAAAGGCGAAGGGCCTGTGTGCTTGTACATGGGATCAGTAAGGGGGAAGCTGGGTGGAGGCAGCTGTTGGGAGTGAGGGAAAAAGGCTTTGAGCCTGGACAAGAGGAGAGGAGGGGGTGGGGACAGACCCCAGGGCCTTGAGCGTCCCCGTGGAAAGGCTCAAATGCTGTGTCAGAAACACGTCTAGTTTGGAGACAGCTAAGTTGCAGGTTCTCGTTGGCCAGAGGCCCTCTCGGAGGGGAGCCAGCTGAAGGAGCGCTGAAGCCATGGGGGCTGGGCTGGCTGAGGGTGGAGGGGCAGGGGCTGAACCCAGAGCTGGGAGCCTAGCTGGGGGGCGGGCGTGTGGCTTGCTCAGAGAGACGGGTGGGGAGGAGGGGCTATCGGTCCTAATGCTACACGGAGGTTGACAAGGATGTGGCACGTAGGAGGACACCAGGACCCTTTCAGAGTCTGCTGCCAGCTCTAGAGGCTCAGATGGGCAGAGGCCAGGAAGAGCAGAAAGGAGGGAGCTTCCCAGCCTGACTGGTCAGAGGTGCGCGCCCAGCACAGAGCAGAGGTGGGAGGCATGTGGCGGAGGCGCATCACTGGGGGTGGTTCGCGTAGAGAAGTTCACTTTGAGAGGACAGGAGGGCGGCCGTAAGAGGGGTGTGCACGCACAGCCGCGGCATCCACGTGCCCTTGGTAGGCGTCCCCAGCACCCCATCTCAGCACTGAAGTCCTGGCCACACCTGCACCTCGCCTCCCGAGGAGTCCTCTCCGCGATACCTTCAGGGCAAACCCCACTCTGCCCACAGCTTCCGTTCTTCCTGTCACCACACTCGGCCCCTCTGCTCTGGGCCTAACTGGGGACCACCACTCCAACGCTCTTCTTCAGACACTGCCCTTCTCTGCCCATCCTCCCTGCTCACCCAGTTCTGGACACCCTCTCCGTCACGCATGTGGCACCCAGACCTTGATCTTCAGTCCTGCCTTTTCTCCTCGCTCTCAGACTTGTACTGTCAGTGCCCCTGGCCATCTTCCACTGGACAGTAATGGGGGAGGGTGGAAAGGGGCTGCAGGGGAGGGATGGGGGGCTGAGGGATAAGGCAGGGAAGACTGAGGGATGGGGGAGGGGTGAGGAGGCTGAGGGTCAGCGACATATCTGGCCCAGCAGAGGTGGGAAATTCTCCGTCTGTGAGCTTCTTGGAAGTTTAGCTGAGGGCTGCGATGTGGGCAGGCCCCACAGTGAGTGAGTGGGATTGGGGCCTAGCTTTGCCCTGTTGTCTCAATGGCCCTGTGTTCTCATCCTCCCTCTTCCGTGGGGCCACCGCCTGTCAGCTGTCAGCTTGCTCCTACCCATGCTCCTCTCTCAGGGAGCCCCAAGCCCCCGCCTGCAGCGGCCCCCTTCTTGGCTCAGCCTTCCCTTCCCTTCCTATCTTACAGTTACCTTGGTGTGGTGCTGGGCCGGCAGCTGCCTCTCCAAGCCCACTGCTGAACCCGCTGACCCCCAGGCCGCCTGCCTGGGTCTTGATGGCCGACCTGAGCTCGTGGTTCTCCCGAATGAGCCTCACCAGCTTCTTCAGTTCCTCGTTTTCCCGCACTAGCCTCTCGATCTGATGACGCAGCCCCTCGTAACTGGCGAGCAGAGACATGCCCCAGGGCAGCGCGAGGGTGCACCCCTCAGGGGGGCACTGCACCTGGAGGCTGCCCAGAGCCCCGGGCGAGGCCCGGATTGGAGCGGGCGCAAGGTTTGCAAGGCCAGCCCAGTGGGCCGGTATTGTGAGGTCAGAGGCTGCTAGGTGCAGCTGCCTATGCCTCCAGGCTTGTGCACGGCCTGGCCTCTGCCTGGAACATCCGATGCTTCTCTGTCTGGCCATCTTCACTCTCAATATGCTCCTCCTCGAAGCCGCCTCTCGTCCCTGGATGCTGCCCGCTGCCTCCAAGGTCCCAGCAGGGCCTGGGTCCCAGCCAGTGGTCCCTCCCTGTTGGAGCCCTTAGCACAGGTCTCTCTGCAGGGCTCTCTGTTGCTGTTCCTTTCACTTCACTGTGCGGGCAGGGACTGTGCCCTCGCCTGGGGACCCCCAGCGTCCAGAGACATGCCTAGACCAGTGTGATAGGTGACCGGGATGTTTGCTGAGTACAGAATGAAAACTCACTGCCCACTTCCTGGCCAGGTGGCCCCTCCCTCCATCTTGATCCTACCTGGCGAGTCTGTTGGTGTCCTCCTGGGGACGCACTGGCTGGGACACCTGCCTGTGGTTTCTTCTGATCCCTCAGGGTCCTGCTTGGCCTGCGCTGCTGGCCCCGGGCCCGCCTGTTGGAGCACCTGGCTCCCCACAGCTCAGTGTGCCCATGTCTGATGATGCATGTCCCTCCAAGTCTTCTGACAGCAGTGGCCCCCCTGTCCCGTGGCTCCTTGAGTCTCCCTGACTTCAGTCCTTTGAAACCCCAAGGCCGTATCTGTCTTCTGGTCCCCAGAGCCTGCGGCCTCCTCTTCCAGCCGCTCAGTCTCCGTCGTGCTCTTCTCTCTCGGCACTATCTGCGCGGAGAGCTCAGGGGGTCTGGCCCAGGGGCCGAGCGAGGCCATGTCCTTATGACCTCCTGGGACTCTGTGGGCAGCAGCTCTCAGGCCTCTTGGGGAGCTGAGAGCTGAGGAAATCCAGGGACAGGCCAGGGCAAAGTCCTGGTGGAGCCGGAAGGGGGAGAAGCCAGCCTGGGCTGGGGCAGCCTGAGCTGAGCATTCCACCGGACCTCACAATGGGGGCCAGCCCCTACCCACCCCCGATGCCCCAGACTGTGATCCTGTTGAGTCACTACAGCCCCCGGACCAGGCCACGGCCCTCTTCAATGGGACAGGCCTCCCCATGCCCTCTGCTCGGGGGTGCACCCCAACATAAGCTCCCCACTGTCCCCTCAGCTGTCTCCCTGCAGCCTGGCCCCATTGCCCACCTCCTCCTCGGGTTGGCGCCATCTTTGCTGTCTGTTTCCCGCCGTACCAGCGCTCCATTCCCCCAGATGTGCACACGGAGAGCCGGCTGTACGGCAGCACTGGGATAAGAGCTGGAGTTCAGTGCTGGTCAAACTCAGGCATCGTCCTGCCTCATGGGCCTCACTGTGTGGTAGGCATATGTGTAAAGTCACATCGCAGCTGGGCCACGTGGGTAGGGAGGCGGCGCGTGGATTAGACCCGCAGACCAGTCGGCCGTCCCTGCAGAAGCGATGACTGACATTACGAGGTGAACGGCAGAGGGGGGCAGAGCTCTCCGGCAGAGCAACAGCCTGTGCGGTGGCCGTCGGGGGTGCATTCCACCGGGGGAGCTGAGAGAAGGGGCACGTGGGGGCACAGAGAGTGAGGGGAGGGGATATGTGTGCTGGGAGGGCGGAGGGCCCGGGCCTGTGGCTGCGCTCTGATGTGGATCTTCATCCTGAGAGCCGCATGAGGCCCTTGAAGGGTTCCTAGGAAAGGGGTGTGGGGAGCAGATCGGAGGGAAGGACCACTCTGCTGAACGAGCATAGTAAGGCGGCCACCATGGTCATCCAAGAGGTGGAGGTGGCAGTGGGGAGAAGCGGACAGCGCTGGAACGGACAGGTCTTTGTTTGCCCTCCCCTCCTCTGGGCCTCATCGTTCTCTCTTATTTTCTCCTCATCCCGATTTTCTTACCATTTTTTCTGGGCTGTGTCGTTTATACACAAGTGTACTTTGGCACCCAAATCTGTTGAGTTTGAGTTTTGAGTTTGGGATCGAGGGTAGCAAAAGTTCGGAGAGCGAGGGTGAAAACTTTACCCACACCCATTGGGGCTGCATGCTCGGGAAAGAGAGTCTGGGGCGTGGGAGACATTGGGTCTCTACGCTGCCTTTGGTCCAGCTGTCTGAGCCCCTTGACAACGTTGCTTCAGGGCTGCATGGGACACCCGGCCACAGGGGTCTGCCCTGCCAGGGTGACTGGACCCAGCGTCTCCCGGTGTCTGTGAGCAGAGGTCCAGCTGGCGTCTCCCTGCGCACCCTCGTTTGGAATCTGGTGCACACCTCCTCGAGTGTCTTCCCGTCAGTGTGTGCTGAGTCAGAGCCCTCCCTCTGTTTTCGGGCCAGTGGCTTCTGCACAGTTTGTCCCCGTTCAGATCTCATTAGATTCAGTTCATTGTTCCAGTTTGGCGAGGCTGTGAGGGAGCTTTGCTCCCTGAGCCTCTTGGCCCTGGATTCTTGGCAGGTTTAACAAGCTCGGTCCTAAAGCTGTCTTTCAAGGCAGACAGTTGCTGAAGGACAGTGTCTCCCCTCCCAGAGCTGCAGTGCCCACAGAGGGCAGCTCTAGAAGCTGGGAGTCTGGATTCAGGGCGTCAGCAGGCCCTTTTCTCCCTCATCTCTCTCAGCTTCTGGCAGCCTGGGCGTTTCTTGGTTTGTCCACGGCTCCTGACATGCTGTCTTCCCCAGTCTGTGTCTCTTTTTCCCTGTCTATACTCTTCTGTGGAGCCCTGGTGGCGAAGTGGTTAAGAGCACGGCTGCTAACCAGAAGGTCGGCAGTTGGAATCCACCAGCAGCTCCTTGGAAACCCTACGGGGTTCTACTCTGTCCTTTAGGGTCACTATGAGTGGGAATCGACTTGGCGGCAGTGGGCTATGGGTCCTCTTTTATAAAACGCCACTCAGAAGGGATTAGGGTTAGGACCCCCTCTACTCTGGTATGACTTCGTTAACTGATTACATCTGCAAAGAAAATTCCTATTTCCCTAAACAAAGTCACAGGTACAGGGGTGAGGACTTCAGCATATCTTCTTTGGGGAACACAACTCAATCCATGACACGCAGGCGTCTCTCACCTGGAGCCTCCTGCCCGCGTCCGGCACCCTCTTGCCTCCATCCACCAGGACCACCTGTGCTGTGCTGCCCCGGTGGGCGGTCCCCATCCTGCCTACTGCTGGCCTAGGGGACCCTCAGTGGAGCTTCCTCCTTCCCTCTGCCTCCGCCTCACACAGTGGAAGGGCCACTGTGACGTGTTTTGAGTGCCTGCTGTATGCCAGGCTCTGCTGTCACAGTCTCAACGCTATCTGACAGAGGAGAATACTGTGTGTGCCCTGCCCTGCCCTTCCCTCGCACTCCCGGCTGTCAGAGTCAGAGCACGGCCTGGCAAGCTGACTGCTCACCCTGTCTTCAAGCTGCAGCCGCACCCCTCTGCTGCGGCCTCTCTGCACAGCTTCGGGGTGGAGGGGAGGGTCAAACAATGTCCTGGGGGAGGACAGGGCCACCACACATCCTGCTTTGTATCCTGGAGCCCAGCACAGGCCCTGCATGTAGGAGGTGCTCAGTAAATGCATGGGTGCATTTTTATTTGAACTTTTTCCTTCTTTCTAACAGAATCCCCCCTGAAACTGGAAAAGGTGTGGTGTGGACCAGCAGTAGCAACATGTAGGGTGCTAAGTGGCCTTCTGTGTGCCTGGGACAGACGTACCCCTAGATTCCTCGGGAACCAGTCATGCCCAGACGGGTCTGGAGGGTGAGGGACGGCAGGTGCCCTGAGTGCAGGAACCTACTTGTCTACCCAGGCCCTGCCCGTCTGGGGCTGGGCAGAGGGGCAGAGGAAGGCCCTCAAGGTCGAGGCTGGGCATAGAGTCTGTTGGGAGTGTGATACCTGGCCACCAACACAGGGGTCTGCCTCCTCCCTGCCCCCACCCCACGCTGCTGCTGGGTTCATTGCCCTCAGCCACACCCTCAATTAATCCCCATGCCTCCTTCAGACCTCAGCTCATGGCCTCTCCTCAGGGTCCCCCTCCCCGTCACCCTGGCTGCCCCTTAGGAAGCAGCCTCACAGGGCGGTTACAAGCCCAACTCCCTTCAGTCTCACTGTGGGCCGGGGCAGGCCCGCTGATCCTCTGCCTCAGTTTCTTCATCCGTCCAGTGGGGCCAGTCATGTTCCTTCCTCACAAGCTGTGTGAGGGTTCACCTAGTGCATGTAAAACAGGGAGCTGTCAGGCACCAAGTAAGCGCTAACTACATTTTCTTATCAGCCCACAGACCTCAGAAGCCCTTTGGGTGCCAGGCGCCCTCATGGGTCCTGGAGGACACAGCCAGACAGGCCAGACATGGCGGAGCCTCTGCTGTCTCTCTGGCCACTGTTTATATGGCCTGGAGCTACCCACTTGCCAGCTGGAAGCTGGTGGGGGATGGGGTGTACTGGGGCTCCCCAGCCTTGTCCCCGGCCCAAAGGGAGTTCACATTTCTGGGCTCGGGAGACAGCGGGCAGAGAGGTTGCTGGGCCTGGGCTCTGACGAACCTGAGTGAGGGTCCGCACTCTGCCTGTTACCGCTGGACGAGTGTCTGTGCCTCACTTTCCTCATTAGGGGCTGTTCCTTCGGTTGTTCACTCTGCAGCAGGCATCGAGGCCCTTCTTTCACGGGTGCGGGGAGCCAGAGAAGCCCTGTGGCTGCGGGGCTGGTGTCATAGCAGGGACGAGGGGCCATACACAGATAGATGGTCTGGGGGGATGGGCGATGTGTGTGTGTGTGTGTGTGTGTGTTTGGGGGGTGCTTGATCCCTGACCAGGTGACGTGTGGGAGAACACCTGAAAGAAGTGAGGAAAAAGAAAGAAGACGTTAGGGGACGACACCTTCCGGACAGCACACCAGCCAGTGCAGAGGCCCTGAGGCATCTGCGTGCAGTGCTGAGGCGTCAGGGAGGCTGTGTGGTGGGGCAGGCTGGGCCAGGGACAGAGTTGGGGGCTGAGTCGGGGTCCTGCTGGGGCCCTGCTGGTTGTCACGGGGACTTGGATTTTATACCCAGTGCAGCAGACAGGCTGGGAGTGTTTAGAGTATGGCAAGGAATATTCTCAGTGTGTAAAATGGTAGTAGTAGCAGCATCAGGGGGAATAATGTGAATCAAGATCAGCCCAAGGCTGATCCCTATGAGGTGGAGATCAGACATACCTCTGTTCTCCATTCTTTTTACCAATTTTGACACCAGCCATCCTCCCCACGACACTCTCTACTTCTCTGCTGGGTTCATAATCCGTTGCAATGGCCACAGAGAACTCATAGGCCATATTTACAGTAAAGTGGTTTATTAAGGAAGTAATAGGGTACAACTTGGGATTAGGATCACCAGGCTACAACTGGAATCAGGATCAGGAGGCAGACAGTCTGGAAGGCTCCCCTGAAGAGATCCCATTCCTCGCTTCTTCAGTGCAGGACAGCTCTCTCAGCTCCTCTCAGATGTTGCAAGCAAGCAGGCCCTTCTCTCTGCTGTGCATGTCCCCTCTCAGCTGTGCAGGGCTCATCTCAGCCCTTCAGGACAGGCCTCTCTGCTGTCAGCTCTGCCACAGGGCTCCTTCCCAGCCTTTCACCATCTTCAGTGTTACAGCCCTTGACCCATGTGACAGCTCTTTTAGGAGGTGCCTTACCTCCTCTCTCACTGCTGCTTCTTTCTTCCTTCTGCTTCTGTCTGCTTTCTGTCTGAAAAACCTCTGTGGGGTTGGCTGCATATATACACAAACTCCTTGTCAATTTCAAGGCATGGCCCACCCACCGGGGCCACAAACTGACCAATCCTCTCTTGGTGGGCCACAGACACTTCATTTGCATGTTAGGCTATGGTCACTTCCTTTACATGGATTATATTGTCACTTCATTTGCATAGTGTATTGACCAATCTCATTTGAAAGTGAGTTGACCATTGTGTTCATGAGACATGATTAGGTTATGTTAATGAGGATTAGGGTAGGATGCACCATCCTTGCTTGAGTCACACCTTTTATCTTAAAAGAGATATAACGGAGAGAGATGTGAGCAGAGAAGAGGGACCTACTACTGCCAAGAAAACAGAGCTGGGAGCAGAGCACATCCTTTGGACGGGGTCCCTGAGCGGAGAACCTCCTAGACCCAGGGGAAGATTGATGCTACCACACGTAGCGATCTCCAAGGAACGCCAGGCCCACAGATGTTGGAAGGAGACAAGGATCTACCCCCAGAGCTGACAGAGAAAGCTTTCCCCTAGAGCTGGTGCTCTGGATTTGGACTTCTAGCCTCTTTAACCGTGAGAGAATAAATTTATGTTTGTTAAAGCCATCCACTTGTGGTATTTCTGTTGTAGCAGCACTAGATAACTAAGACATACCCATAATTCCTTTTTTCTCATAAGTCTTTCAGGTTTTATTGTACAATTTCGCATAGTGCGGTGGTTTTTAGAATTGTGTACTTTCCCATCACAGAACTGGCTGTATAATTCTTTATATTGTAGTTTAATTAGAGCCTAGAAATGTGCATTCACTCACTAACCTTTTGATAAAGGGTAAAGGCCATTTTCTTTGGGGTGTGGGTTGGTTGTTGGGAGTTCCATGTCATCATTTACTGTTTACAGTGTGATTTCTTTAAAGCTGAGCAAAGCAATCTGAGTATGGAATCCTTTTAAATTTATATACATATATATATTTTCCAATCTTTTCTGTCAAAAAGTCTCATCCACTCTTAATTCAACAGAAATTTTTTTGTTAGCAAGTTTTTTTTATTGTTTTTTTTACTTTATCTATAGTGTTTTTCTGATAGCAAGAGTTATACATTGTGAAAATGGCCTGGGGGTGGCACCTGACCTCCTCTAACTTCACAAGGGGGAAGGACAATCAAGATCAATAGCTCAAGGCTGGTTCCTATGAGGCGGGGGTCAGACATGTCTCCTCTCTCCACCATCTTTGCCAACTCTGACACCAACCGTCCCTCCCACGGCACTCTCCACTTCTCTGCTGGGTTCAATAATTCATTGCAATGGCCACACAGAACTCACAATACTCTGTGGAGTTTGTCAAGGAAGTAACAAGTTACAATTCAGATTAAGGAACACTCAGGATACAGTTCTTCCATCAGGATAGCCTCTTCCCAGCCGGTGCTGTAGGCACGCCTCTTTCTGGCCTGTGGCCTTTTCCCTGCTCAGGCAAGTGTTACAAAGCTCTTTTAGTTCTTCTGATAAGTGCCCAAAAGCACCCTACTCCACCAGCAAGCCTCAGCCCAAAGGTGCTCAGCTCTAGCTCCATGGGTGGGCAAACCTAGCTCCAAGTGCCTGGAGACACCCTACTCCTCCAGCAAGCCTCCTGCCCGAAGGCACTCAGCCTTCTTGCTCTGTGGACTGGGAAGCCTACTGTGCTGTTTCCTGCTGGTCTCTCCTGCCACCATTTCTCTGCCACCGCATCTCGCCGTCCTCGCTCTCTGTCTCCTGAGTTTAGGAGCTTCTCAGTGCAGGGATCCCGGGTCCAAAGGATGTGCTCTCCACTCCTGACTGTTCTTTCTTGGTGGTGCTGGGATCCTCCTTCTGCTCTGGAATTGGTTTTCTTTTAAGGCAAAACTGACCAATCCCCTTGGTGGGCCACAGTTACCTTATTTGCACAGTCCCATCAAATTACTTGAGTGGGAGTTATAAGGACCATGGCTAGAAAGGCCACATTAAGTAGTTCATTGCACTGCATACACACAAATTGTAAAATTGTGAAACATTATTATATTTACTTAGAAAGTTAAACTCTCCATAACTACACTACCATGAGGAAGTCATTATTTTTTACAAACATGTTCACATGCAAACACACACGTATATTTACACATATTTCAAACTTTTAACATGCCTACCTCTTGGAAGTGAGATTATGAGGACTTTTATTTTCAATAAGTCTTGGAAGTCTTCTCAAAATAATTTATTCCTATTTATTTTTAAGGGCTCTTAGAAACTTTTTATTGTTTTTAAAGCACTCAACTTAGTTGTCATAGAAGCAATAATTTTATATTAGTATTTTTAAATTATAATAAGAAGTACAACTGGCTTGTAAGGATTTAGGATTGAACTTTTGCCTAGCCCACAGCTCAACTGGTGAGAGCAGAGATGCAAGAGTGTTCCAGAGACTAGCCTGGGGCTGTAGGTGGGTTTTACTAGTTGATGTTGTCAGCTGCTGTCCTTTCAGCCCCGGACTCAGGGCGACCCCATGCACAGTGGAATGAAACACTGCCCGGTCCTTCGCTGCCTTCATGATTGGTTGCAGATGGGACTGTTGTGATCCATAGGGTTTTCATTGGCTGATTTTGGGAAGTAGATCACCAGGCCTTTCTTCCTAGTCCATCTTAGTCTGGAAGCTCTTTCAAAACTTGCTCAGTATCACAGTAACACATAAGCCTCCAATGACGGATGGTGGCTGCGTATGACGTGCATTGGCCAGGAACTGAATGGAGGCTCCAGAATGGAAGACGAGAATTCTACCACTGGGCCACCACGGCCCACTTTTACTGGTTGATAGGACTTAATCCAGCAAGCCTGTCAACTGGGGCTTCTTATCCCTGCAGTGAAGGAGCTGCAGGAGGGGTGGGAGAAGAAGGGGAGGCGGCAGCAGCGTCCGGCGTCCGGCGTCCAGTGACCTTGAAGTGAGAGGGAGGGCAGACAGGCGTCCCCTGAGTGGGAGATTCCTTAGCAAGAGCTGCTCTGGGAAGTGATGGGCTGAAGCCAGGGGAGGGTGTGAACAGTAAGCAGAGGCAAGTGCGGGGGCATGGGGAATGGTGAAGGTGATAAAGGGAGGAGGGAAGGGGAAAGAAGGTGCGAGAGACCTGCAGTGAGGGCCAGCCCACTGACTGAACAGGCGAGGAAGCACTGATGACTGGGGGAGTCCCATTCCCCAAGGAGATGGGAAGCAGCAGGATCCATATCCCAGGATGGAGGAACTAGCCACAGGTGGGAGAGGGATGGCGCCCTGGGATGGGAGTTGTAAACTGTAAAGGCCAGATAGGAAGGAACTTAGGCTTTATGGCTCCACGTGGCCTCTGTTGCCGCCACCGCCCTTCCTCCTTCTCCTTCTCCTCAGCTGTTTTGGCTGCCACAAGGACTGCGGGATGCTATGGGCATTTATGGCAGAAATGTTAAGCCCTCCTGCATCTTGTAGGACAGTCCCACACAATAGAGGATTTGTTCTGCCCGAATGTGGAAGCATCCCTGTTGAGAAATACTTCGTCTTTGAGGTGTAGCCAACAGAGAGTGTTTTAGTTTTCAAGTGTATTTATTTTTTTATTATCTTAATATTGTTAATTTCTAATTTTATTACCAGAAAACAGGTCAGCATGACATAAATTATTTGGAAGTTGTGATTGTTGAGATTATGTGTCAGCTTGGCTAGGCCATGATTCTCAGTGGTTTGGCAGATATTATGTAATCATCCTTCATCTTGTGACCTGATGTGAGCAGCCAATCAGTTGAAAGGGGAGTTTCCCTCAGGGGTGTGGCCTGTATGCAATGTATATGGATGTTCTGGCATCTCTCTTTCGATCCTGCATCCAACTCGTCATCCTTTGACTTCTGCTTCTTGAGCTGTGAACCAGCAGCCTGCCACTTGACCTGCAGAGTTTGGGTTTTTCAGCTCTTGCAACCACATGAGTCAGGAGAAGCCTCCCGCCTAACACTTGACCCATGAATTTGAGACTTGCCAGCATCCACAACTGCATAAGCCATTTCCTTGAAATAAATCTCTCTATATATATTTGTATATACATGTGATGGTTAAGATTGTGTGTCAACTTGGCTGGGCCATGATTCTCCGTGTTTTAATGTAATCATTCCCATGATTGAATATACTGTGAGTAGCCAATCAGATGAAAGGGAGTCTCCTTGGGGGCGTGGCCCGCATCTGTATATAAGCAGACGTTCCGGCTTTTTGCTCTCTCTGGATCCTGCGGCTGCTTCCTGTCGTCTCATC
>NW_004444121.1:4386753-4387404 GCF_000243295.1 Trichechus manatus latirostris | reverse complement strand
GCCATGGTGGCAGGGATGGAGGTTATGCATGGGCCCAGCAGCATGAACTTCCACTCACCAAGGCTGACATGGCCACAGCCTCTGCTGAATGCCTAATCTGCCAGCAGCAGAGACCAACACTGAGTCCCCGATATGGCACCATCCCTCGAGGTGATCAGCCAGCAACCTGGTGGCAAGTTGATTACACTGGACCACTTCTGTCACGGAAAGGACAGCGTTTTGTCCTTACTGGAATAGACACTTACTCTGGATATGGATTTGCCTTCCCTGCATGCAATGCTTCTTCCAAAACTACCATCCGTGGACTTACGGAATGCCTTATCCACCATCATGGTATCCCACACAGCATTGCCTCAGATCAAGGGACTCACTTCACAGAAAATGAAGTGCGGCAGTGGGCCCATGCTCATGGAATTCACTCGTCTTACCATGTTCCCCATCATCCTGAAGCAGCTGGCTTGGAAGAACAATGGAATGGCCTTCTAAAGACAGAATTATGGCGCCAGCTCGGTGGCAATACCTTGCAGGGTTGGGGCAACGTTCTCCAGGAAGCTGTATATGCTTTAAACCAGCATCCAATATATGGTGCTGTTTCTCCCATAGCCAGGATTCACGGGTACAGGAATCAAGGGGTGGAAATGGGAGTGGCAC
>NW_004444121.1:4380640-4385531 GCF_000243295.1 Trichechus manatus latirostris | reverse complement strand
ACCCTGATCCACAGACTTGGGACGTTCTAGCCTCTACAATCGCGTGAGCTGTTTCCTTGATATACTCTCTCTCTATATATATATATTTATACACTTTACTGGTTTTGCTTCTCTAGAGAACCCAGCCAAAGACAATATGCTTCACTGGTTTTGCTCCTCTAGAGAGCTCAGTCTAAGACAGAAGTTGTTAAATAAAATTCGTGGCCTGTTACATGATCAGTTTTCATAAATATTCCAAGCAGGGTGGTGCTTGAAAAGATTTCAATTTCTATTTGTTGTAGAGATATACCTATACCTACATCTACGTCTATATACAATTGCTTTATATATCTACTTACTTATCTATCTATCTGTTTCCTTGATCTATTTGTTTCTGAGAGAGGTGTGTCAGAATCTCCTACAACTGTGAATTTGTCATTACAAGACAGAGGGAGTTAACTTAATGATAAAATAACAACTCATCAAGAAGAGAAATCAATTGTGAACTTGTATGTGTGTGTAACAACATAGCTCTAACATTTATAAAACAAAGATTAACATAACTACAAGGAGAAAATGACAAATCCACAGCTGTAGGAGATTGAGACACACCTCTCTCAGAAACAAATAGATCAAGGAGATAGATAGATAGATAGATAGATAGATAGACGATAGTTAGATGAAACAATTATATATAGGTGAAGATACAGGCAGAAACAGTTAAGTGCTCAGCTACTAACAGAAAGGTCGACAGTTTGAACCCACCCAGTGGCTCTGTGGGAGAAAGACCTGTGATCTGCTCCTGTAAAGATTACAGCCTAGAAAACCCTATGGGGCAGTCTACTCTGTCACGTGGGTCTCTGTGAGTTGGAATCAACTTGATGGCACCCAACAACAAGTAATTTTAAAGAACATAGCTACGTATGGTCTTTTGGGACTTAAAATGTTTTTATTCAATATTGTGTTGCTCAGGCTTATCCATACTGTGTTTATTGGCTATTTGAATTTACTCTTCTGTGAAATACCCATTGCAGGGTCCACCAGGGGGCCTTAACTCTAGTGAGCATCTAGAAGCACAATATCATATACGAGGCTACACTCGGCACCAATCTACTTGAAAGGCCACAGGCCAGGAAGTACAGCTGGCCAGCAGTGGAGTGTTAGGCATTTCTTTTCTGCAGGAAGCCATGGGGCAGTTTCTGTGGCCATCAGGATTTTCTTTTTTTGGACCCCTAGGCAATAGCTCAGGATAGTGGTTGGAATACAACAAGTGGATACTGTGTGATTTAAAGTCAGGAAAGGTGTGCATCAGGGTTGTATTCTTTCACCATACCTATTCAATCTGTATGCTCAGCAAATAATCCAAGAAGCTGGACTATATGAAGAAGAATGGGGCATCAAGATTGGAGGAGGACTCATCAACAACCTGCGATATGCTTGCTGGAAGTGGAGAGGACTTGAAGTACTTACTGATGAAGATCAAAGACCACAGCCTTCAGTGTAGCTTACACCTCAACATAAAGAAAACAAAAATCCTGACAACTGGACCAATGAGCAACAACATGATTAATGGAGAAAAGATTGAAGGTCTCAAGGTTTTCATTTTACTTGGATCCACACTCCACTCCCATGAAAGCAGCAGTCAAGAAATCAAAAGACGCATTGCATTGGGCAAATCTGCTGCAAAAGACCTTTTTAAAGTGTTAAAAAACAAAGATGTCACCTTGAAGACTAAGGTGCCCCTGACCCAAGCCACGGTGTTTTCAATCGCCTCAAATGCATGCGAAAGCTGGACGATGACTAAGGAAGACTGAAGAATTGACGCCTTTGAATTGTGGTGTTGGCAGAGAATATTGAACATACCATGGACTGCCAAAAGGCCAAAAAAATCTGTCTTGGAAGAAGTACAGCCAGAATGCTCCTTAGAAGCAAGGATGGCGAGACTATGTCTCACATACCTTGGACATGTTATCAGGAGTAATCAGTCCCTGGAGAAGGGCATCATGCTTAGTAGAGTAGAGGGTCAGCAAAAAAGAGGAAGACCCTCAACGAGATGGATTGACACAGTGGTTGCAGCAATGGGCTCAAGCATAACAATGATTGTGGGGATGGCACAGGACCGGGCAGTGTTTCGTTCTGTTGTACATAGGGTCGCTATGAGTCAAAACCAACTCGAAGGCACCTAACGATAACAACAGGTGACAGCTCACCTGCTAGGAAATGAGATCCACATTGGGCAGGGTGGACGTCCTGGCTTTAAAACCTTATGCTTGATAGGTGCTGTTATGTCTTTCGAAAGTTCTGTAGGCGTAGCTTCCAGGGTCTCCACAGGGGACAAGAGGCGTGCCCGTTATGAGTCATCACACTCTTGAAGCTCAAAGTTATGGCTTCCTATCAGATATTCATAGTTCATTTGTAGTTTCTTCCTGTCCACATGCAGTTTACCAGTAGGAGCAACTTCCGTAAGTGGTGTTGCCTAGTTACCTAGTTGACTTTTACTTGGTTACCTGGAGAACCTCGCTAGCGAGTTAACCAAAGGTCAGAGTCTTAAGCAGAAGAAGAAAGAGTTTTGCCAACCCTTTGTCCACATCCATTTTGAAAAAATCAACTTTATTGAGGTATAATTTTCATACAATATTTAAATGTAATTCTACATTATGGACTCTTTTGTGTCTGGTTTCTTTTGTTCAGCAGAGTGATTCTGAGATTTACCCATGTGGTTGTGTGTATTATTAATTTGTTCCTTTTTGAGCCCTGGTGGCGCAAATGGTTAAGTGCTTGGCTGCTAACTGAAAGGTCAGCAATTCGAACCCACCCAATGGCTCTGTGGGAGAAAGAACTGGCGATCTGCTTACATAAAGATTACAGCCTAGGAAACACTATGGGGCAGTTCTGCTCTGTCATATGGATTTGCTATGAGTCAAAAACAACTCAATGGCACCTAACAACAACAATATTCCATCATACGACTATACCACAATTTGTTTACCTATTCATCTGTTGGTAGACGTTTTGGTGGTTTCCTGCTTGCGGCTATATGAATAAAGCTGCTATGAACATACATGTACAAGTGTTTGGATAAATATCTAGGAATTGCTAGATCACATGGCAACTATATGTTTAATGTTACAAGAAACTGCCAATTTGTTTTCTGTTTTCCATTTCCACCAGCAGTATAATAGAGTTCCACTTGCTCTGCATCTTTGTGAACACTTGGTACAATCAGTCTTATTTCAGCTGAATGTAGAGTGGTAGCTCATCGTGGTTTTTGTTTGCATTTCCCTGATGGCTCACGATGTTGACAATCTTTGCAAGGACTTATTGGGCATTCTTATATCTTCTTTTATGAAGTATGTGCAAATCTTTTACCCATTTAAAAATATTAGGTTGAGTGTCTCCTAATTATGAATTTGTAAGGGCGTCTGCCAAAAAGAATTGGTTAACATTCAGCCATTTCAGGAGGTAGCATATGATCAAGAACTGATGGAAGTTCTTGAAGGAAGATGTCCAAGCTG
Source organism: Trichechus manatus latirostris (assembly GCF_000243295.1). Lineage (NCBI taxonomy): Eukaryota > Metazoa > Chordata > Mammalia > Sirenia > Trichechidae > Trichechus > Trichechus manatus. Next base: position 4,382,037 of record NW_004444121.1, on the reverse strand, counting down.
CACTGAAGGCATTGGCAAAAAACCAGGCTCCAGGAATTGACAGAATACCAATTGAGATGTTTCAACAAATGATGTGGCGCTGAAAGACAGCTACCTGGACAACCGACTGGAAAAGATCTGTATTTGTGCCCATTCTGAAGAAAGGTAATACAACAGAAAGTGGAAATTAACAAACAGTATGATTAATATCACATGCAAATAAAATTTTGCTGAGGATAATTCAAATATTGTTGCAGCAGTACATTGACAGGGAACTGTCAGAAATTCGAGCCAGATTCCGAAGAGGATGTAGAATGAGGGATAGCATTCCTGATGTCAGATGGATCTTGGCTGAAAGCAGAAAATACCAGAAAGATGTTTACCTGTGTTTTACTGACTATGCAAAGGCATTCGACTATGTGGATCTTAACAAATTATGGATAACATTGCGAGGAATGGGAATTCCAGAACACTTAATTGTGCTCATGTGGAAGCTGTACATAGATCAAGAGGCAGTCGTTCTAACGGAACAAGGGGATACTGCGTGCTTTAAAATCAGGAAAGGCGTCAGAGTTGCATCCTTTCACCATACTTATTCAATCTGTATGCTGAGCAAATAATCTGAGAAGCTGGACTGTGTGAAGAAGAACGTGGCATCAGGATTAGAGGAACACTCATTAACAACCTGCGATATACAGATGACACAGCCTTGCTTGCTGAAAGTGAAGAGGACTTGAGGCACTGATGAAGATCAAAGACCACAGCCGTCAGTACGGATTACACCTCTACGTAAAGAAAACAAAAATCCTCACAACTGGACCAATGAGCAACATCATGATAAATGGCAAAAAGATAGAAGTTGTCAAGGATTTCATTTTACTTAGATCCACAATCCAAGGCCATGGAAGCAGCAGTCAAGAAATCAAAGGACCTATTGCATTGGGAAAATCTGCAAAAGACCTTTTTAAAGTGTTAGAAAGCAAAGATGTCACTTTAAGGACTAAGGTGCACCTGACCCAAGCCATAGTATTTTCTTTTTTTTAAATTTTTATTATTATTATTTTTATTGTACTTCAGGTGAAGACTTACAGAACAAATAGTTTTTCATGAAACAGTAGTACACATATTGCTTTATGACATTGGTTAACAACCCCACAACATGTCAACCCTCTCCCTTCTTGACCTTTTATTTTATTTTTGGTGAAAATATACATAGCCAAAGATACACCATTTCAAAAATTTCTACATGCACGGTTCAGTGACATCGACTACGCTCTTCCAAGTGTGCTGCTATTCTCATTTTAGATGAAGGCTTACAGAACAAAATAGTTTCTCTTTTAACAGTTACTACACATGTTGCCCTATGACAATGGTTAACAACCTCACAACACATCAACACTATCCTTACTCAACCTTGG
>NW_004444121.1:4367174-4377697 GCF_000243295.1 Trichechus manatus latirostris | reverse complement strand
GTGATGTCTTTGCCTGGTTTTGGTATCAGCGTTATGCTGGCTTCATAGAATGAATTTGGAAGTGTTGCTTCCTTTTCTATGCTCTGAAATAGCTTGAGTAACTGGTACAAGCTCTTCTGTAAATGTTTTGTAGAATTCTTCAGTGAAGCCATCTGGGCCAGGGCCAAGCCATAGTATTTTCAATTGCCTCATATGCATGTGAAAGCTGGACAATGAATAAGGAATACCTATGAAGAATTGAGGCCTTTGAATTATGGTGTTGGCAAAGAATATTGAATATACCATGGACTGCCAGAAGAGTGAACAAATTTGTCTTGGAAGAAGTGCAACCAGAGTGCTCCTTAGAACAGAGGATGGCGAGACTTTTTCTCATGTGCTTTGGATATATTATCAGGAGGTATCAGTCCCTGGAGAAGGACATCATGCTTGGTAAATTAGAGGGTCAACGAAAAAGAGGAAGACCCTCAACTAGATGGACTGACACAGTGGCTGCAACAAGGGCTCAAACACAGCAATGATTGTGAGGATGGTGCAGAACCAGGCAGAATTTCATTCTGTTGTACATGGGGTTGCTGTGAGTCGGAACCAACTCAATGGCACCTAACAACAACAACAGTGTTTATATAGTATGAATACAAATTCCTTGTCAAATATATGTATTGCAAATATTTTCTCTCAGCTGTGGTTTGTCTTCATTTCCTTAGCAGTGTCTTTTGACAAGCAGAAACTTTTAATTTTGATAAAGTTCAAGGTTTTTTTTCTTTTTTTTTTAATGGTTTGTGCTTTTTTTCCCCTAAAAGTCTTTGCCTACTCTGGGCCATGAAGATATTCACCTGTTTTTATCCAGAATTTTTATAACTTTAGATTTTACATTTAGGTATAATCCATTTCAGATTAATTTTTGTGTATGATGTGCGGTGAGGGTTGAGGTTCTTTTTTTTTTTTTTTTTTTTTTCATTGTGGATACCCAGTTGTTCCAGCACCACTCGTTGAAAGGACTAGCCTTTTCCCATCGAATTATCTTGGCACCTGTGCTGAAAGTTAATTGGCCATATGTGTGTAGATCCACTTCAGGATTCTCTAATCTGTTCCCTGTCTGTTTCTGGATTCCCTAGTCTGTTCCACTGATCTATATGTCCATCCTTATCCCTATATCACACCATCTTTTTTCCCCCACAGTCTCAGGGAACATTGATTTAACCTTGTCCTAGGCCTCCACACGCCCTTCATTCCAATCCTCAGAATGTGGTTTTCCTTTAAAGTGTTCTGCTTAGGTCACTCCTCTACTCAAAAACCTATAGTGGCTCCCCATTGCCCCAGAGTAAAGTTCAAATTCCTTAGTGTGGCATTCTCAGGCTCCTGTACAAGCTCCCTTTCCTATTCTGCTCAGAGGCTCCATATAGGTCTCTTCCCCCAGGTTTTTTAAAATAATATTTTGTTATGTTTTCATTGAAAGTTTACACAGCAAATGAGGTTCTCATTTGACAATTTTTACACAAATTGTTCAGTGACCTTACTTACATTTTTCACAATATGTCAACATTCTCTTTAATTGCATTCTGGTGGTTCCATTTCCAGTACCTAGTCTCCCTGCCCCTTTACATTCTCATTTTTGGTTTAGAGTAATTGTTGACCTTTTGGTCTCATAGGGATGGTTTTTTAATGGAGCATTGTACTCACAGATAATCTCCTTTATTTTCTGTGCAATCTGTTATTTCACTAAAAGGTGACCTCAGGGGATAGTTTCTGTTCAAGGTTTAAAGATTATCTCAGGGTGATAGTCTCAGGGAGTCCTCTAGTCTCAACTGGTCCAATAAGTCTGGACTTGTTAAGAATTTGTGTTATGTTCTGTGTTGTTCTCCCATTCTATCATGGTCCATGTATTGTGGCCCTGATCAGAATGGTCAGTAGTAGCTGGCACCATCTAGTTCTTCTGGTCGAAGGGTAGATGAGGCCGTGGCTCGTGTAGGCTATTAGCCCTGTAGACTGGTTTCTTCCCTGAGACTTTGATTTTCATGCGGTCCTGATTAATGTAGATTTAGAGTAAATTTTGAAATGCGGACAGTAACGTAGGTCCTCCAAATTTATCCCTGTGTAGAAAAGAGTTAATGAAGCAGGCCTGAGACTGCTATCCTTAGAAAGAACTGCTTACATGGCAGGCCACTGGCTGTTGTCCGGGAACTTGGATTTTGGGAGGGTTCCCCCCGTTTCTTGAATGGTAAAAGTGGCTCACCATGTCTACACTCTGCAAACAATGCAGTTTATGCTGAACATCTACTTTCCTTCTGGGAGTCTGGAAATTTGGCGAGTGCTAGACAGAGGGTTTCTAAGTGACCAGCCCCCAGTATCCAACCTGGACACTGAGTCTCTAACGTGCTTCCCTAGTGGACACTTCACGCGTGTTGTCACAGCTTGTTGCTGTGTGACTCCGCGGAGAGGACTCTTGGCAACTGGCACCTACTTTCCTCCAGACTTTGCCCCATGCAGCTTTCGCCTTTGCTGATTTTGCTTTGTATCCTTCTGCCGTAATAAACCTTAGCCACAAGCGCACTGCGTGCTGAGCCCTCCTAGCAAACCATGGAATCCAGGGGTGGTCTTGGGCACACCCAACAAATCCCTAAGGAGTTCATGGGTTTTTTTTTTTAATACTGTTATAAGTTATATACACACATATACATATATGTATGCTTGTATTTTTAAATTTTTCTATCTCTAATTGTAGCTAGTATGCAGTGCTGTGATTTTTTTTTACTATTGAACTTTAATTTTGTAACCTTGTTAAACTTGTTAGTTTTTCTGTAGATTTCTCATGGTTTTCTTCATTTCACCCTTTTTCACATGTACAATTTAGTGACATTAATTATATTGACCATGTTCTGCCACCGTTACCACTATCCATTTCCAGTTTTTTAAATCATCCTTGGCAGAAACTCAGTGCCCCTTAAGCAATAACTCCCCTTTCCTCCCACCCACCTGTTCCTGGTAATCACTAACTTTGGTGTCTATGCATCTACTTATTCTAGAGATTTCACTGGCTGCAACAATGGGCTCAAACACAGCAACGATGGTGAGGATGGCGCAGGGCCAGGCAGTGTTTTGTTCTATCGTGCATGGGGTCTCTGGGAGTCAGGACCGACTCGATGGCACCTAACGACAATAACAGATATTTCATATGAGTGGGATCATACAATATTTGTCCTTTTGTGTATGATTTAGTTCACTCATCATCCTATTTTCAAGGTGCATCATGTTGTAGCATTTATTAGAACTTCATTTCTCTTTTGATTGAATACCTTTCCATTGCATGCGTGTACCACATTTTGCTTATCGCTTCCCCTGTTGATGGACACATGGTTGTTGTTGTCTTCTTGTAGTTGCGGACAGTGCTGTAATGAACATTGGTGCTAACCTTTTGGTTAGCAGCCAGCGCTTAATCACTGCGCCGCAAATTTTTATACGTTGTATTTTTGTCATCGTACACTTCAAAATATTTTCCAGTTTCCCTTGTGATTTCTTTTTTTTTTTTTGACCCATGGATTATCTAAGTGTGTTAATTTGCAAATATCTGTTGTTGTTTTTTTAAAATAGATATCTTTCTGTTGATGATTTCTAATTCAATTTCGTTGGGATCTGAGAACATGCTCTGTGTGACCAGCATGTGTTTAATCCTGGTGAACATTCCATGTGCCCTTGAAAAGAATGTGCATTTGGCTATTGAGTGAACTGCTTTATAAATGTCAATCAGGTCAAATTGGTTGCTAGTGTTATTTATGTCTTCTACGTACTTTCTGAGGAGCCCTGGTGGCTCAGTGGTTAAGTGCTTGGCTGCTAACCGAAAGGTCTGCAGTTTGAACCCACCAGCCATTCCGTAAGAGAAAGATACGATAGTCTGCTTGCCTGAAGATGATAGCCTTGGAAGCCCTACGGGACAGCTCTTGCCCTGTAGGGTTGCTATGAGTTGGAATCGACGAGTTTGGGGGTTTTTTTCTTTGGTTTATGTACTTTCTGATTTCCAGCCTCCCTGTTTCATCAATTACTGAGAAGGTCGTGTTTGTTGTTGCCAGTTGCTGTCGAGTCGCTCTGACTCATGGCAAGGTTATGCACAACAGCGGGGAACGTGCCCGTCTTGCCCTGTCCTCACCATGGTCGGTGGTCGGTATGCTTGAACCCTCTGTTGCAGCTACTGCGTCAATCCCTCTCAGCGAGGATTTCCCTCGTTTTCACCGACTCTCTACCAAACGTGATGTTCTTTTCTAGGGATTGGTCTTTCCTGATGTTGTGTCTGAAGTATTTAGGACTACTGTAATTTCTCTCAGGAGCACTTGTGTGTTTCAACGTAGAGATTTTGCCCATCTTTCATTAGATTTACCCCTAGGTATTAATTCTTAGCATTTATACCTAGGATACTATTGTAAATGTTAAAGTGTAAAATTTTTAGTTTCTATTTATTCTTTGGTAGTATACAGAAATACAATTGATTTTCTAATATTGACCTTCTATTGAGAGACTTGCTAAATTTTCTTATTACTTCAAACGGTATGTCTGTAGATTGGCTTGGATTTTGTATTTCACAATCATGATGTCTGTAAATAATGACAATTTCATTTCTTCCCTTCTAATCTTTTTTGTTCTGTCTTTGCACTGTTGCCTTGTTGCACTGGTCAGAACCTGCCGTACAATGTTGAGTAGAAAAGGTGATAGCAGATGCGCATCTTATTCTCAATCTCAGGAGGAAAGCTTTCAATAGTTCATCTTAAGGATGATGTTTGCTGTAGGAATTTTATAAATATTCTTTACTGGATTATGGAAGTTTGCATCTACTCCTAATTTGTTAAGAGTTCTTATGAATGTGTAGTGGACTTTGGCAAATTCTTCTTCTGTGTCTATTCAGATGACCTATGATTTCCCTCCCTCCTCCCCATAGCTTTTTATTTGTATATTCTTTTGTTATTATCTGGAAACCCTGGTGGCGCAGGGGTTAAGAGTTTGGGAGCAGTTCTACTCTGTCCTGTACGGTCGCTATGAGTCAGAACGGACTCGATAGAGATGAGTTTTGGTTTGGTTTTGTTATCATCTTACCCTAGAGAGTTAAAAAATGTATCCTTAATTCATTAAATAAATACTTTCTATGTTAAATACTTTTCTCTTCCCAAACAATGCAAGAAGCTTAGAGCAGCTTAACTCTCCACTTTTGTGTGATTGCTGTGATATATTTTACTTTTACGTAGTTTGTACATTCCACAAGACATTATTGTTATTATGTTTTAAACAGTCAGTACGCCTGTTTAGTTACTTTTTCCAACGCCTTCATTTCTTCTGCAGTTCCTGAGAATCTGAGGTCATTCTCCTTTGGGCTAAAGAACACCTTTTATTATTCATTTAGTGCAGGCTTCCTGGCTATGAATTCCTTCAGCTTTTTTCATTTTTCTTTTGGTAAAGCCTCTAGTTCATCTTCATTTCTGAAGGATATTTTCGCTGAATATAGAACTGTAGCGTGACAATGTGCCCTTTCAACACTTTAAGGAAATCATCGTCTCTGGGCTTTCATCATTTTTACTGAGAAGACAGCTATATTAATGCTGTTGTTTTTAAGGTAATGTGAATATTTTTTCTGGTTGCTTTAAAATTTCTCTCCTTTTTGAGTTTTCATCAGTTTTACTAGGAAGTGTCAAGGTGTGGTTTTCTCATGTATCCTGTTGGGGCTTGCAGAGCTTTCTCTGTGGTTTGGTGTCTTACCAGCTGTCATGGATTGAATTGTGTCCTGCAAAAATGTGTGTCAACTTGGCTGGGCCATGATTCTCAGTACTGTGTGATTGTCCACCATTTTGTCATCTGATGTGGCTTTCCTGTGTGTTGTAAATCCTACCTCTATGATGTTGATGAGGTTAGATTAGCGGCAGTTATGTTAATGAGGCAAGACTCAATCTACAAGATTAGACTGTATTTTGAGTCAATCTCTTTTGAGATATAAAAGAGAGAAGTGAGCAGAGAGACATGGGGGCCTCATACCACCAAGAAACAAGGGCCAAGAGAATAGTGCATCCTTTGGACCCGGGGTCCCTGCGCTGAGAAGCTCCTCAACCAGGGGAAGATTGATGACAAAGACCTTCCCCTAGAGCCGACAGAGAGAGAAAGCCTTCCCCTGGAGCTGATACCCTGAATTTGAACTTGTAGTCTCCCAGACGGTGAGAGAATAAATTTCTGTTTGTTAAAGCCATCCACTAGTGGTATTTCTGTTACAGCAGCACTAGATCACTAAGACACAGTTTTAGAAAATTTTCAGGTTTGGTAAGAAGAGGGAGGGGTTCCTGGCCTGGCCCCGACTGGCTCTCAAACAGGCACTGTTGACTGTCACCCTGGAGGGCGGGGTATGACGGAGACTCTGACACTTTGTTTCAAAATGTCTATGTTGTTCCACCCTGAAAAGACAGGATTTAATTATTACTTAGGTCTAAGTAAACATTTTCAGTAGAAAATTACTGTGCCTTCTTTGGCCGTGGTATTGTTACCTGGGCCAGCGCCCTCCAGCTGAAGGCCAGCAGGCACTCCGCTGGGGTTGAAGGAGGGAGGTCTGCTCACTGCAGCAGAAGGCACTGCCTGGGGAGTCTCTGCAAGGGGGTGGCAGGAGGTGCAGTGTTGGCTTTGGGCTTGTTTGGGGCGGCCCTGGGGCTTTGCTCCGGATTGGATGGTGTCAGGAGGCAGGGTCGGTCTACGCCTGGGTGATATCCACATCTCGGGAAGGAGGCAGACCAGAGCAAGGCTGGAGATTGGCTGGGATGCGTCCGTCTGCTCCTCGTCTCGTCCAGACATAATTAATTACAGTGTGGGCTCGTGTATGTCTTGATCCGTTAGGGTTGCAGGGTGAAACTGTTTATATTCTAAACAGAATTCCGAGGCTTATCTCCGAGGCGCAGGCTGGCACCCAGCACCACCAGGCCTATCTGTGACTGCAGGCCAGCCCCCAGCACCACCAGGCCAGGCTCTGAGTGCAGGCCAGCCCCCAGGGCCACCAGGCCTATCTGTGACTGCAGGCCAGCCCCCAGGGCCACCAGGCCGGGCTCTGAGTGCAGGCCAGCCCCCAGCGCCACCAGGCCAGCCTTTGAGTGCAGGCCAGTCCCCTGGCACTGGGGCTGTCTCTTTTCTCACCTGAAAACTTAAGCTGGTTGGCCCCACACCCACAGTTGCTCTGGTATCATTCTACTTCATGAATCAACAGGGTGGCTTTCTACAAACAACTGCCAGGACCTGAAGGGCTTGGGCTGTCTGGCAGCAACGCCTCTGCTCCAGCCCCCTGGCCTTGCACTGCCCCCACCCCATGCCTGTGGACCCAGCCCTCACAGGGAGCTGTCCCCAAGACGTAGCTTAGCCAAGAGTTTGCACCCACCTTGGACTGTCCTTACACTGGGGATTATTCTGATGCGTTCCCCTAACCGTGTTAATGCTCCGTGGCTTCCTTTCAGTGTGAAATCCTGACGGGCCAGGGCCTGGGCTGCACTGAGGGGTTCCCCTTGTCAGCGCCTTGAGCACCCCCGGGCAGGATGACGAAAGGCACCTGTGCTGGGAATTGGGCCAGAAGTGGGTAGTGCTGTGCTGCCGGCCTGGTGCTCAGGAGCGCTCCATGCTCGGGGTGCTCCGTGCAGGAGGCTCGTCAACAAGCAGTGTGACTCCAGTTAGCAGTGCCAAGACAGGCAGCTGCCACGGAGAGTGTAGGGGACCCAGCATGGGGCCTGGGGCGGCGGGGGGCCACAATGGTGGACAGCGCTATAGGGTGGCACCTGCTGGTGGCCCAGGCCCAGCAGGTCAGGCTGGTGCCAGGGCCAAGGGCGCAGGCAGATGGCAGGGCCATGCATCGGGCTGAGGACATGAACTTCATCTGATGGGCAGCACGTGACCCCGTGCTTTAGAAACGCACTGGCGGCTGGGTGGAGGCCGCAGCGTGGAGTGGGCTGAGGAGCCTGTATCAGGCACAGCGGCAGGGTTTACCGAGGGGTGTGATACAGACAGGACGTTGTCACCTCTGGGAGAGGACCGTCTGTTTCCTGCCCAGGTGCCTGGGAGTGGAACACCGTTCACTGAGGTAAGAGATGCAAAGTGGCAGGTTTGGCGTGGGGTGGGGGTGTGGAAGATGCATCTGGGTGGCCTGGGCTGCAGCATAGGGTCCTGCAAGGGGGCTGGGTGCCAGGCACACACGTGGAGGGAGCAGGCTGGCAGGGAAATAGCTGGAGCCTCCGGGTGAACCGCACAGGAAGGCCTCAGTGGGGTGTCCGGGACCAAGGCTGCCTCTGTCCCAGAGCCTGGGGGAGGGCTCAGGATAGTGGGTCCTCAGCCAGGTCTGGCTTAGGCAGTGGAGGGACCCTCACTGAACGCTGCCCAAGCATCCAGGGGGTGGGCTGAGGGTCCTGGAAGGGGGGCCTGGTGAGGCTGCAGGGACACGGGAGCAGGCTGAGGCCTGACTGGCCAGGCCAGTCCAGCTCTCTAACTTGGGCTCCAGCCTGCAGGGTTCTCGTGGGGAAGGCGGGGGGCGGGGAGGGTGGCTTTGTGTGAGCCTAGCCCTGTGGCATATTCAGGGTGCCCACTCTGAGACTGTGCAGAGCCTGGGAGGCTCCGGGATTCCCACGGAGGACTGGCTGGCCATGGGGTGAGCCTGGGGCTCACAGGCACCCTTCCCCATCACTCTGCAGCTGTCCCCAGAAGGAGCCAATGTGGGACACAGCCAGCTCCTCCCCACCATGTGGCCAGGCAGGGTGATGTGGGCCTCAGGGAGACTGTGGAACAGGAAGCGGAGAGGTAGACGTGCTTAAAGGATTAACTGCTCACAGCCTCCTCCAGGCCTCTCAGTCCCTCCGCTAAGTGTGGACGCCTGAGTCCCCTGCCACGCTCCCAGGAAAACGCACACAGAGGCTGGGTGAGAAGACCACCCAGCGCAGAGGGCAAAGGCGTTTCCGCTTCTTGGAACTTTAATGACGGCAGAACAGAGGAAAGTGTCCCCCCCCCCCCCGAAACATCCCCAGCCCCTCTGTCCTTGGAGCTCAGCACAGGGATGAGGACCCTCACCCACATGCCCGAAAGAGCGGCACTCCAGGGTTGGGGGGTGGGAGGGGCGGCTATGCCAGGCTGGGAAGCTGGGACAGAAGGGGAGACGTGCACCCTCTTCTCTTGGCTCAATCCCTCTTCCCTGGGACCTGATGTTGCCCCCAGACCCTGGGCGGGGCTGGCAGGCAGGGCTCATGCAACAGTGAGGGGCAGGAGGTGGCACAGACGCCCTGCCCGTCACCCCAGGCGGGGGCGGGAGGGTTACAAGAGGCCATGCGTGGCCACGCGGGTCCGTACAGAGTGTCTGCGGTGCACATACAGGTCGGAGAGGGCGCCCTCCACCCCAGGCTGCGCCCAGGACCAGAGGGGGGAGGTACAGGTGGCACTGCCATGCCAGGGGCGGGGTCCTGGCCAGCCCCAGGGGGGCATGGCGAGCCAGTGGCACGGCCTACTCCTTTGCGCGGCCAATGATGGCGAGAATGTAGAGAAAGATGTTGATGATGTCCGTGTAGAGGTTCAGCGCCGCAAACACGTACTCCTCAGGGCTTAGTGACAGCTGCTTGTTCCCCAGCAGCAGCTGGGTATCGACTGCCAAGAACTGGGGCGACAGCGCGGCCATGCTGAGAGAATGCCCGGCCCCCCAGGCACACAGACCCACTGCCCGCCTGCCCATGCCCCTACTCACGCAGGTGAAGAGCAGGGCGCCCAGCGAGGCGTACACAATCTCCAGGATACGGTTCCGAATGAAGATGCAGAGAATGGCGAAGATGAGCAGCACCACCACGCTCACCAGGAGCACCCCCATGCATGAAGTGAAGTCGTAGCGGGTCTGCAGGAACACAAGCGAGACGGAAGCCTGGGTGCCGGGCTCTGGGGAGGCCCTGGCCCCATGGCTGCAGCCTGCCTCGGGGCCTCACCTGCATGGAGAAAATGACCACAGTGAAGCAGACGGTCGTGGTGATGCCCACAGCCATGATGACGGCCTCAGTGTCATAGAAGCTGGCGATCATGCCCACCATGTAGGACAGGCTGACAGTCAGGATCGACTGCAAGAAGATGGGGAGGACCACCACCCGCTGTGAGTGTGCTGAGTCACCCCTGCCCCCACTGTATCCCGCTGCAGGCAGAGGGGATCCAGGGTGACCAGGCTCCAGGGCGGGGGACCATGGGGCTGGAAGGCTGGGCCTGGGGGCCGAGGGCCCAGGGTTACCAGTGCAATGAGGTTCCAGGGGTGCTTTCGCCGGAAGTCCCCGCAGCAGCTAAGGACAATGAGGGAAACAAAGAAGACGGCATAGGAGACATAATAGGTCCAGACGTTCGCCCGGACAAAGTCCTTCACGCCCCTGACGAACGTGAACACGGCCACGGAGGACAAAGTCACTGACAGCTGCAGGGTCAGGACCAGGAACACCTGCAAGAGAAGAGGTTCAGACGCTGCCTGCCCACCTGCGCCCAGGTGACAGGTGCAAGGTCAGCACCAGGCACACCTG
>NW_004444121.1:4365575-4366989 GCF_000243295.1 Trichechus manatus latirostris | reverse complement strand
GTTCAGACCCTGCCTGCCCGCCTGCGCCCAGGTGACAGGTACAAGGTCAGCACCAGGCACACCTGCGAGAGAAGAGGTTCAGACCCTGCCTGCCCACCTGCGCCCAGGTGACAGGTGCAAGGTCAGGACAAGGCACACCTGTGAGAGAAGAGGTTCAGACCCTGCCTGCCCGCCTGCGCCCAGGTGACAGGTGCAAGGTCAGAACAAGGAACACCTGTGAGGGAAGAGGCTGAGAGCCGCCTGCCGGCGCCCAAGCCCCCCTCCCCCTCGCCCACCTTGCGGATGAAGGCCTGCCGGATGCTCTTGTCATCCCAGTTGGTAGCAGGGAAGTCCTGGTTGTCATAATAGGATGGCGGCCCTTCCTCATGGTAATTTCCTTGCAGAGGAGCTGAAAGCAAGGTGGCAGGGTCAGCAACCACAGGCCTGGGCCCAGGCCCCCCAACCCCCCACCCCCACCCCGAGCCCCTACTCACAGCCTGGGTCCTCGAAGGCCTGCGGTTGTCCATAGGGGTTGGGGGGGAAGGGACTCTGAGGATAGGGCCCTTGTGGGTAGCCTCCTTGGGGATAGGGCCCTTGTGGGTAGCCCCCTTGGGGATAGGGCCCCTGAGGGTAGCCCCCTTGGGGGTAGGGGCCCTGTGGGTATGGGGAGGGGCCCTGGGGATAGGGGGCAGGGCCCTGGGGATACCCTGGCTGACCATAGGGTGCAGGCTGGAAAGAGGGCTGAGGGTAGGGGGCCCCAGGGTAGGGAGGCTGCCCATAGGGAGGCACAGGGGGCTGGGGTCCCCCAGGATATCCAGGGTTGGGGGGAGGATAGTTGTCCCCAGACACCAAGAAACTCTTTTCGTGGGACATGGCCTCAGGTTCTGCGGCCTCCCCCTAGAGAGACAGAAAGAAGACGTCACCCTGCAGTCTTGGGGACCGCCTGTGGGCAGGCCCCAGCTACTGCCCGAACCCAGGGGTTAAGAAAAACACAAGTCTCCGACCTTTACCCGTCAGAAATGGGGCTGGGAGAGGCAGGAGGGGACACGGTGGCCAACCTGGGGCTTCAGGAGGGGCTGCTCCAGGCCCACCCCATGGGCGGGGGAGGGGCAGACGATGGGACGACGTTACCGGCCCCCGAACTCGAGCCGGCTGTTTTGGACAAGGAGCTAGAGGTGCCTTCTGGGCGCTGCCGGCGGCCCCCTCCTCCCTCGGGAGCGCGACCGGCCGGGCCGGGACGTGTAGGGTGGGGTGTAAGCAGCTTTAAGGGCCAGCGCCAGCGGCTGTTTCTATCCCAGGAAATCCCCAAGCCATCTGTGACGAAGGGGCTTGACACCCAAGAGGACAGGCCCTCCGCGGGAGGGGCAGGCCCAGGTCGGCTGCCGGTGCCTGCCGTGGGGTGCGCAGGAACAGGGGGTGCGGGGGTGTGGGGGGG
>NW_004444121.1:4359239-4365121 GCF_000243295.1 Trichechus manatus latirostris | reverse complement strand
TCGGAGACGCAAGAGCCTTGTGACGGGGCGGGGCTTGTGACGGAGCGGAGCCAGGCCCCCGTGTGGGCGGGGCTAGGGCTGAGGACCCGTGATGGGGCGGGGCCGGGGCTAGTGATGGGCGGGGCTTGTGTCAGCGGGGTCTGATGGGGCGGGATTTATGGCTAGACGGCCCCGCCCCCTGTGGGCGGGGCTAGGGCTGCGGGGGTCGTCCCGCGCAGACCCCACGCATACTACCTGCCCAGGAGAGAGGTGAGACCGGGCCTGGCAAGTTTGGTTCAACGTTCCAAAGATGCATGTCAGTCCCTTTCTGGAACTGAAGCACGTTCACTGTACCTGTTCATTTAAGTGTCTCAAATCCAGATGACTAATGGTTTAATTGCCTCACTCTCTCCACCAGTTAAGAAAACCGTGTAAGTGTCAAGCACGGTGCTAGACCGTCTATCCTCGCCGTCTTCCTCACGTCTGCACAACAAGACTGTGCTTCTGGAAGGCTCGGTCCTGTGCCAATGGTTCAATGCTGGACATCTAGCTCTGGTGGGGGGAGGCCCTGGTCTGTAGCCCTTGTACGTGTGCACAGTGTACATACTCCCACCTGGCTGAATTCATGTAACAACAACCAGTTCACAGAAAGTCCTGAAAATGGGACGTTCTGGTCCTATAGGAGCTGGCTCCAGCCCACCATTGCCTGTGGCAGGTCCTCTACAACAGGGGCTCAAGTCACACGTGGTATTCAGTGTGTTAGAAGGGGATACACTGGATGAGAAGAAAAAAGTGGAGCAGGCAGGGATGGATTCAGGCTTTGTAGAACCAAAAGCTTAAACACTTTGGGGGGCCTCTTTAAGAACAATTTAAAACGACAAAGCTTGGCACAGACTTTGGGAGGGGCCACACAGGTTAGAGGCCCTTCAGGAGTTTTAAGTTCATGTTAATTCTGCCATTAAGAGCCAAATAGGGGGAACACAGTTTTTGCGGGATGTCTGTGAAGGGTGGTTAGGGCGGGCCTCACCGAGCAGAGAGTGGAACAGGCAGCCGGAGGGCTGGCCAGGCGGCTCTCTGGGGACAGCGGTGCAGATGGAGCGAGGGGCGGAGCCAGGGCTGAGGTGGGCGTGGCCTTCCGTGCTAGGGGAAGAGCCCTCGGCTGGGAGGCTGGAGCCCACTGGGCCGAGGGAGTGCAGGAGGGATGAGGCCGAGGCGACTGGGGCCAGGCCAGACAGAGCTGCGCAGACCCTCCAAAGGACTTTGGCTTTTACTCTGAGCGACATGGGGGCCGGGGGTGTGCTCAGCCCGTGAAGGGAGGTGGGGACATGGAGACCAGGGACGGGGGTGGGGGGTGGGGGGATGGGGGCAAGGGCGGTGGCAGGGAGTGGATTCAGAGATGTGGCCTGGGTGTGAGGCCTGGTGCTGCGCGGCCGTCTGCATTCCGTTTCCCTGCACAGTGAGGAAAACGGAAGCGACATGTGTGGACACTCAGCTCAGCGCTCCTGGTGGGGTTAGCCACAATGACGGTGATGGTGATGATGGGGCAACTGGGCAGGTCCAGGAGGTGAAGATGGGGAGGGAGGCTTGGCTGGAGCCCAGCTCTTGTAGGTCAAGGGCTGGGAGCGCTCACGTTTAGCCCTCAGGAGGTGTGAGGGCCCGTAGAGCTGCCCATGCTGCGGGAGTGACACAGAGGCCTGGGCTCCCTGAGTCTAGGGTCCCTGAGTCGGGGCAGTAACTTAGAGTCCCCTTGGGTGGATTTAGTGAGGGGATATAACTGGTCATTTCTGGGGCGGAAGCTGAGGAGTACCGGAGGCCAGTCAAACTCCCCCAGCCCAGCCTCCCAAGGGCCGGGGCAGCCAGCACCTCCCGGTCAGGGTCAGTGGACCCGGGGCTCTCAGGCAAGCTTGGGGGCAAAGGAGGGGTCACAGGCAGAAGCACCTGACCGAAGGCACCCAGTCCCCAGCCTCAGGCCCGGCCCCTCCCTCTCTAGCTCCCTCGGAACAGTTTCACTTTTGCTTCCCGGCAAAGCCTGCCTGCGAGCGAGGCGGGGCCCCGGGGGCAGACTCGGGAACCAGGCTGAAGGCGAGGGGCCGGGCTCAGACTGGTGGGGTGTATGTAAGTACCAGGTTAGGGGACACGTGGAGAGGGTGCTGGGGAGGGGTGGGAGGATGGAGTGGGCCATAGGCTCCTCCTACCCACCGCTCGGCCCCAGGTTGTGATGGCGGAGGCGTCCGCGGCCGTGGAGCTCCGTGGGTTGCCCCCCGACGTGCCGGATGAGCTGCTTACGCTCTACTTCGAGAACCGGCGGCGCTCTGGGGGAGGTCCTGTGTTGCGCTGGCAGAGACTGGGCTGTGGGGGCGTCCTTACCTTTCAAGAGTCCGCAGGTGAGGGGGTGGCCTAGAGGAAGGGGAGGCCTAGGAGCTCCAAGAGCCTGCCAGCTCTGACCTGCGCCCGCCCCTGCCCGCAGACGCCGCGAGGGTCTTGGCACACGGGGAGCACATGCTGCACCAGGCGCGACTCAGCCTGCGGCCGGCCCCGCCCCGGGCCCCCGGGCGTCTGCTGCTGCAAGGGCTGCCTCCCGGTGCCGCGGCCCCGCGCCTGGAGCAGCATGTGCAGGCTCTGCTGCGCGCAGCCGGACTCCCACAGCAGTCCTGCCTTGTCCTGGCCAGCACTTGGCCCGACTGTGCGCTGGTCCAGCTGTCGGCGCCCCTATCGGAGGCAGGTGAGAGATGTGAGAGGTGGGACTGCCTGGAGCCGGGTAGGGAGGTGCCCAGCTGACTCCTGCCCTACCCACAGAGGTTGGTGTCCTGGAGGAGCAGGCCCGGCTGCTGGGCCTGGACGGCGCTGCAGTGACCTTGGCCCGCATGCCCCAGACCCGAGCCGTGCGGGTGTGGGGGGACACGCGGCACCCAGACCCGCTGCTGCTGGAGCTGTACCTGGAGAACGAGCCCCGCAGTGGCGGGGGGCCGCTGGAGGACCTGCGCAGCCTACCTGGGGCCCTGGGCACTGTTGTCTCCTTCCGACAGTGGCAGGGTGAGTGGGGCTGCCTGGGCACGCACGCCCCACCGCTGCAGAGTACTGACCTCCTCTCCATCTCTTCCTCCAGTGGCTGAGCGCGTGCTGCAGCGGGACCACTGGCTGCAGGACTCCATGCTGCACCTCATCCCCCACTATGACGTGCTGGAACCCCAAGAGCTTGCTGAGGATGCCCGTAAAGGGGACTGCCTCGCCTGGCTGTCTCCTGAGGCATCTGAGCACACACTCCTGGAGGCTGGAGGGCCGGCGAGGGCTCTGGAGAGCAGAGGGACTGTGACAAAGACAGACTCTGTGGAGGCGCCAGGGCGATCAGAGGCCACTCTGAGGCTGGGACCCGTGGAGCTACTGGGGCAGGAGGGGCCCGTGAGCCAGGGACCCGTGGAACTGCTGGGGCAGGAGGGGCCTGTGAGCCAGGGGCCCGTGGAGCTGCTAGGGCAGGACCGGCCCGTGAGCCAGGGACCCATGGGGTCTCCAAGTCAGGAGGGGCCCGTGAGCCAGGGACCCGTGGGGTCTCCGGGTCAGGAGGGGCCCGTGAGCCAGGGATCTGTGGGGTCTCCAGAGCAGGAGGGGTCCATGAGCCAGGGACACATGGAGTCTCTGAGTCAGGAGGGGCCCGTGAGCCAGGGGCCCATGGAGCTGCTGGGGCAGGACCGGCGCATGAGCCAGGGACCCATGGGGTCTCCGAGTCAGGAGGGGCCCGTGAGCCAGGGACCCGTGGGGTCTCTAGGTCAGGAGGGGCCCATGAGCCAGGGATCTGTGGGGTCTCCAGAGCAGGAGGGGTCCGTGAGCCAGGGACCCGTGGGGTCTCCGGGTCAGGAGGGGCTCGTGAGCCAGGGACCCGTGGGGTCTCCGGGTCAGGAGGGGCCCATGAGCCTGGGACCTGTGGGGTCTCTGGGGCAGGGGAGACCTGTGGGGTCTCTGGGGCAGGGGAGACCTGTGGGGTCTCTGGGGCAGGGGGGACCTGTGGAGTCTCTGGGGCAGGGGGGACCTGTGGAGTCTCTGGGGCAGGGGGGTGCAGTGGAGATGGTGCTGTCAATGGAGCCAGGGGCGCTGCGCTTCCTGCAGCTCCATCACGAGGACCTTCTCGCAAGCCTGGGAGATGTCGCCCTTTTCCCCCTGGAAGGGATGGATGTGACTGGGTTTCGGGTACGTGACCCCTGGGACTCCGCATCATCACCCCTCCTCCCCCTGGGGGCTCTGGGCACTTTTCCTGTGCCCTGAGCCTGCAGACAGCCCTCACCCCCACCCTGCAGCTCTGTGGTGCCCCGGCCCCGTGCCAGGCAGCCGAGGAGCTTCTTCGGAGCCTGCTGGGCAGCATCAGCTGCCACATGCTGAGCCTGAGGCACCCGGGCAGTGCCAGCTTCCTGCTGGGCCCAGAGGGGCAGTGCCTCCTTCAGGGACTGGAAGCTCAGTTCCAGTGTGTCTTTGGGACAGAGCGGCTGGCCAGGGCCACCTTGGACACGGGCACTGAAGAGGTACAGGTGGAGTCCTGCCCGACCCTCCCCTTTCCCACCCTGGACCCGGCAGGGGTGTGAACCTGTGGGCCCTGACCTCTTCCTGCAGGTGGACCCCACGGAGGCCCTCCAGGCCCACACCCTGTTGCCCCAAGACAGTGCAGGCAGTGACCAGGGGAACGTGAGCCTGGGTGAGGCTCGCTGGGGACCCCCCATGGGTCCTGGGGCCCTTTCTGACCTCATTCTCTGCCCTGCTCCTCAATCTTCCTGTCCCCTGACCCTGCCCACCCCCACCCTGTAGCCCCTAAATCCTCCTCCATCTTTCACTCTTCCCTGACTCATTCTGTTCTTCATGCTACCCTGGCCGGGGCCCCCAGAGGAGGTCCGAGAGCTGCTGGCCACCCTGGAGGGCCTAGACGGGGAGGAGTGGCTGCCCCTGGAGCTGGAGGAGCAGCAGCCCGAGGAGGAGCCTCCCCGGGAGGAGGAGGAAGCAGCAAGTTCGGGGTGCTTGGTGGAAGAGCCTGCACCCAGGGCTGGGGAGGAGCCTGTGGCCCCCACTACCAGGGCTCCCGGGCGGCTGGAGGAGGAGGCTGCGCTGCAGCTGGCCCTCCACCGGTCCTTGGAGCTGCAAGGCGTCAGGGCTGAGCAGGAGGAGGCGGCCACGCTGCAGCATGCCCTGGCCTTGTCCCTGCTGGAGCAGCCTCTGTTGGAGGCAGAAGAGCCTCCGGGGAGTGGGGCAGGCGGGCCGGCCCAGCTGCTGGTGCACTTGGCCTTCGAGCAGGACGTGGAGGAGCTGGACCGGGCACTGGAGGCCGCCCTGGAGGCCCACCTCGGGGAGGAGACGGTGGACGCCCGGGGCCGAGTGCTGCCGGCAGAGGTTCATGCCCAGCTGGAAAAGTGCCACGGCGTGAGCATTGGCCTCCACGGGGACTGCGCCGTCCTCCGTGGCTTCGGGGCCCAGCCAGCCCGCGCAGCCCGCCACTTCGCAGCGCTGCTGGCCTGCCCCGGGGATCAGAGTGAGGCCTTTCTCCCGGCGGCCCCGAGCCCCTGCAGTGAGTGGACCCAGCACGGTGGCAGGTGGGTGGGGCAGCCATCAAGGGCCAGGGCCCTAGGCACGGCCTTCACCTCTCTCTCCTGGTGCCAGCACCACAGCCGAGGCTGCAGGGCCTCTCCAGCAGCGGGCTAGAGTGTCTGGCTGAGAGCTCCGAGGAGTTCCAGAAGGTGGTGCGGGCCTTCTACGACACCCTGGACGCTGCCCACAGCAGGATCTGCATTGTCCGCGTGAGCACCATCTGCGCCTGCCCAGCCTGTGGGCTGTCGGTCTCCCGGCATCCAGCTTGGGCTGGCCGGGAGCTGCCCGGTGTGGGGCTGGCCGGGAGCTGCCCGGTGTGGGGCTGGCCGGGAGCTGCCCGG
>NW_004444121.1:4349546-4359139 GCF_000243295.1 Trichechus manatus latirostris | reverse complement strand
GTGGGGCTGGCCGGGAGCTGCCCGGTGTGGGGCTGGCCGGGAGCTGCCCGGGGTGGGGCTGGCTGGCAGCTGCCCGGGTGGGGTTGGCTGGGAGCTGTGGGGGATGGGGCTCCCAGGGGCTCTCAGCCTTGTCCCCTGGCCAGAGAGAGTTTACAAGGTTGAGTAGCGGAGACAGAGGGCAGAGAGGGCAGGGGGGCCCTGGAACTAACGAGCCTGAGTGGGGGTCCCTGCCATACCTGTTACAGTGGGTGACTGTGGCTGGTGCTGGCCCTCTCTGTGCCTCAGTTTCCCTGTTTGGAACATGGGGCGTCAATGGCGTGTTGTGGTTACTTGAGGACATGCCTAGTGCTGGTTTAGGTCCTGGGACCCAGGCGAGTGTGAGAGCAGCCCCTTCTGAGGTGCTGGTGTCTAGCAGGTAGAAGTGGGCACAGGCAAGAGCTTTAGCTGTGATGGCGCCAGAGGGCTGAAGCAGAAGGGGTGGGGGTGGTCAGGGCTTCCAGGGCCTGGCAGGGTGTCAGGAGGAGCGGCGAGGGCTGCCTGTGTGCCCGAGAGTCCCTCTGAAGTGGTCAGGAGAGGCCACGGCACGGCCAGGGAAGCCGGCCAGGAGGCTCCCACCACCCCATGGCCCAGGAGAGCAGGACGGGCCAGGTGGGCCGTGGAGAAGTGCTGGGTTATGGAGCTCTTTCAGAGGTAGTGGTGAGGAGATTTCCGGAAGGATTGCATGTGGGCTTGGAGAGAGTCAGGATGACTTTGTGACTGGAAGGATGGGCCCCTCTCAGCTGAGCTGGGGGGTGGGGAAGGGGCGGGTGTGGATGGAGCCAGGGCTGGCTGGGGCGTGTGGGACCCGGTGACCCCGCCGGGAAAGTGAGGGTGGACAGGAAAGAGGTCTAAGGCTCCCCCAGCAAAGGAGACCGAGACTAGCAGCCCCTCTGGAGGAGATGAGCTAGGGACTGAGGATATCTAGGCTTCAGAGGGGTGATGGGGGCGGTCACGAGTGCTGACCTCATGTGAGCTGAGGTGGGGAGTGAAAGTGAAACCCTCGGGAACTGCAGCCTGGAGGTGGGTGAGGAGGGGCTAGAGGGCCAGTGGAGGGAGGGGTGGTCCCTGTGGAGTCTCCACGGGGCGGGGGGGAAGAGTGGGAGGAGGGTCTGTGAGGGCAGGTGAGTGCAGGTGAGGGTGGGGTGAGGGCTTGGCATGGGTGAGGTGAGGGCAGGGTGAGGGCGGGTGAGTACAGGTGAGGGCAGGGTATGGATGAGGTGAGGGCAGGGAGATGGGAGATACAAACAGCTCTGAACCAGGGAGGAGGGACATGGGGGGTGGCTAGAGGGGAGTGTAGGGTTGGAGACTAGGCTGTCCAGCTGAGAAGACTGATTGGAGCCGAAGGAGGGGATCCCAGAGAGGGCCAGTGGGGGGGCGCCCGGACCCTCATGGGAGGGAGCAGCATGGGCCAGAGGTAGAACAGTGCTCCATAGGGTTTTCAAGGCTGTGACCTTTCAGAAACAGATCGCCAGGCCTTTCTTCTGAGGCACCTCCAGGAGGGTTCAAACTGCTAATCTTTTTCTAGTAGTTGAATAATTGTTTGCGCCACCCAGGGAGAAACACCTGTAAGCAAGGTCATTGCTGGAAGGTTCCCATTCTCAGTGTTCAGAAATTGAGGTGGGTGAAGCTCCTCAGGCGAGGACAGACCCTAAGCTCAGGACGCCCCCTCGGAGCACTGAGTCGCCCCCAGCTTTAGACTGGCCAGGAGAGAAGGGGGGCTCTGGGGCACCCCTGCAGGGACAGGCTGCACTCCCTTCTTGCTCCCTTCAGCATGCTGGCCCCAGAGGTGCCCCCCTGGGGAACCGCCCTGAGTTCCCCTTCTGGGCAGCGCCTGCCTGGGACCCCTAGCTCCGTGGGAGGCAGCTGCATCATTGCCTGATCTCAGAGCCTCCGGATGTGCCCAGTGGTGACGCAGAGCCCCGGAGAGCACTGGGAGTTGTAGTACAAGAGCCCTGTGTGAGGCGAGGATGTGGGAGGGGGTTCCTCACGGCTGCACTCCCCTCCTCCTTCCTCACCCACCATGACCAGGCCTCCGCCTCACTATCACCCAGCTCCTCCCTCCCTGGGTCACAGCCGCCACCCACCCACTGCCACCCACCCACCATCACCCACCCACGGCCCCCCACCGCTACCCACTGTCACTGCTAGTCACCCAGCACCACCCCTCTCCTGGAGATGGCCACTGTAAACGTGAGTCGAGTGCTTTTCCTCTAGTTCTGGACTTGGCAGCTGTCAGGTCTGCACTTTGAGAGGACAGACTCTGTCACCTCCTCCCTTGCTGGCTTAACTAGACACAACGCGGTTCTTGTCGCCGCATCTCTTTCTTCATTTAACAACCGCAGAGACCGTTCCCGCCCTCCGACAGCTGGGGACCGGCAAGCTTGCCCTGCGCCCTTTGGGCTTCCCTCCCTCCTCTGGCTCAGTTTGGTCGGTTACGTTATTTTTATTACACAGTCAAGTTTGCTGACTTTATAGCCTGTTCCGTAACTAATCGTGAGATCTCCACGCTTTGGCCATAGGCTGATAAAAACAACAGAAAACAAACCAACCTTTTGCTGTTGAGTCGATTCCAATTCATAGCAACCCTGTCTGTAGGACAGAGTAGAACTGCCCCCACAGGGTTTTCAAGGAGCGGCTGGTGGATTGGAACTGCTGATCTTTTGGTTAGCAGCCGAGCTCTTACCCGCTGAGCCACCAGGGCTCCACATGCTGATAGATACATGAGAAGATATTTACCATAGAACCATTGTTAGTAGCTGCTGTCAGGTCAGCCCCTGACTTGTGGTGACCCCGTGCACAGTGGACCAAAACAATTAGACCTTTGTGATCCAAACAGTTTTCCTTGGCGGATTTTCAGAAGTAGATTGCCAGGCTTTTCTTCCTAGTCTGTCTTAGCATGGAAGCTCCACGGAAGCCTGCTACATATCACAGCAACATGCAAGCCTCCACTGACATAGGGGAGGTTGTTGCACGTGAGGTGCATTATAGGGGAATTGAACCCGAGTCTCCCGCACATGGAAGGCGGGAATTCTACCACGGAGCCACCAATGTCCCCACAGAGCCGTAGAGAGAAGTGAAGTCCTAGACATTAAAACCATCGCACAGAAGAGAATGTTCTGTGGGTCGGGGCCAGTGGATCTTCTTGTTTCGCTAACTTTCTTCATGACCTCTGGGGCACGACGGCTGGGTCACTCTCCTCCTCGCCACCCACTGTGCGGACTCTCTGTTTAGGAGGAGTGTCTTCTTAAGTGGGTAGTGAACAACTTTTGACTTTTAAATTTATTTTGCCTTCAGTTAGAGCTATTTTGCAACTGTGACTTGATGTCGGTGTAAGCTCTCCGCGTCCTTGTGGGTTCTGATCCACCTTCATTTGGCCTCACTCTTCACCAGTGGTGTGGCCAGGTGCAGTGTTTCAGACTAGTTTTTCCCACAAATCTTTGAAGACATTGCTCTTTTTCTTATCTCTTAAACATTTTTATTTTTGAAAATTAAAAAACAATCTTTCCAGGGTCTCAGTATTCGGTATTAGTGGTGAGAAGTCCAGTGTGAGGTTTTTTTCCCATTTGCGTACCCACTTGAGGGTTGTTGTTGGTGGGGTGTGTGTGTGTGTGTCTGAACCCTTCATAGTTTTTCTTCACTTTGAAGGTGTGTGGTCTTCCCGGCAGGTGGGTGCTAGTGGGGCGTCTTTCCCCCTTGTCCTTCTTGGCAGTTTGGGGTCGTTTCAATCCAGGGTGCTGCCTTCAGCTCAGGAGCACCTTTGTTTTCCTCACGTTCTTCCTCTGCTGTCTGCTGTCTTCTGTGGAGTTCCTGTGACCAGCAGACCGCCCCCGCCCACCACTCTCCCCCTGTCTCCGTTGAGCTCTGCACTGGGTGGCACCTTGCCTTTTGCCGTCTGGCACTGGCTGCGTCTTCAGCTTTCCCTGTCTGGCCTGTCCACGCAGCAGTCAGACCCACAGTGTCAGAACCCTCTTTTCAGACTTCTTTCTCAACGGCAGCTAGCCTGGCTTCCTGGACACCATATTCTTTTGCCTCCCCACTAGTTAGACTTTTTCCAAAGCTCTGTTAGATCCCTGGATTTGTGCTTCAGGGCGGATTGTGGGGTTGGTCACCTGGGCCTTCCCTGCCACCCTGCACTGAGATGGGGGTGACATCTTGTGCTGGGATTGACTTCTACTGGCAGTATTGGCAGTGTGGGGCCCAAGTTTTGGTGAGTGGTCACTGTCCACTCCCAGGCCTACCTGGAGGGGAGGGTGGGACTTCCCTGGAGGGGGCCTGAGTCTCCCTAAAAGACCCCGGATGCCACTCAACCCCCACAGGGGTGGCTAATGTCTGCTATTGGGCACAGCCATGGCGGCTGGGGAGGTCTCCCTGCCCCTGAACTCCAAAAGCCGCCCTCGAGGCCAGGCTCAGCTCTGTTTCTTGCGGGGGGTGGGGGGGGCGCACAGCCCCGCTTGACTGCGCCATCCCGCAGGTGGAGCGCGTGTCGCACCCACTGCTGCAGCGACAGTACGAGCTGCACCGGGAGCGGCTGGAGCAGCGCTGTGAGCGGCGGCCGGCCGAGCAGGTCCTGTACCACGGCACATCTGCGTCTGCCGTGCCCGACATCTGCGCGCACGGCTTCAACCGCAGCTTCTGTGGCCGCAACGGTGAGGCGCGGGCCGGCCGGGCGGGGGCTCGGTGGCCCCGGCGCCCCTAACTCGCGCGCCCCTCCCCGCCCCACAGGCACGCTCTACGGGCAGGGCGTGTACTTTGCCAAGCGCGCCTCCCTGTCGGTGCAGGACCGCTACTCGCCGCCCAACGCCTATGGCCACAAGTCGGTGTTCGTGGCGCGGGTGCTGACCGGCGACTACGTGCAGGGCCACGGTGGACTGCGGGCGCCCCCTCTGAGGGCCTCTGGCCACCCCTCCCTGCGCTACGACAGCGCCGTGGACAGCCTCCGCCGGCCCAGCATCTTCGTCATCTTTCACGACACCCAGGCGCTGCCCACCCACCTCATCACCTGCAAGCACATGCACCAGGCTGCCCCCGGGAACTCCTCGGGGCTTTGGGGCTATTCCCCAACCTCCTGACCCAAGAGGCACCCCGTCCTCCGTCGGCCCAGCCACTGGCTTCCTGCCTTCCAAGCTCCCCGCTCTGTGTAGCCTTGCTGCTCCCACGCCGCTGAGCTGCCCCCGGGGGCGCCCCAGCCTCCAGCATCCGGGCGGGGACAGGCAGCGGCGGAGGGTCCAGGGCCGGGTCCCGCTGGGGACTGAGCAGGCCCAACCACCAGGGGTCAGCAGAGCCCAGGAGGAGGGTGACTGGCCGACCCGCCCGCCTCAGCCGAACCGCCTCGCGCGAGTCTGCAGTTTGAATAAACGTGTGCGTGAAACCTGGTGGAGCTCGGGGCGCGACCTCTGCCTGGGGGTAGGGGACCTTGGCGTGGCTGGGGGCCCGGACCGGGGCTGCGAGCCTCCTTAGGCGGTTGGGAGAAGCCCCTATCAGCGGAGAGCGGGCGCCGGGCGCCGGGCGGGCCAAGCGTGCGCTGGCGCGACCCCACGCAGCCTTCGTGTCACGTACGCCCGACAACGTCTCCCTGACGACCTGCCGCCCTGTGCTCGCAGGGAGGGGGCCGCCTTCGGCCATAGGTGTGCACACAGCGTTGGGCGCGTCCGGGGCCGAGCCGCCCTGGCGCGGGCTCCAGCCGCGTTGCGTGGCCTGCACCCCGCATATACACGGCACCCCGATCGCGCGCGCACCGTCCGCTCGCTCTCGCCGGGACCCGCGCCACTCGCTTCGGGGCCGGGGCGGGGCTCTGCGCTCGCCCCGCCTGCGCCGCCTCCGCGGCCCACCGGGCGGAACAGTCTGGCTGCGGCGGCCGAGACGAGCCTAGCGGAGCCACCAGGCACGTACGACCCAGGTCGGGGCTTCAGGGACGCGGAGCCGCGAGGCCGTTGGGTGGGAGGCAGCCGCAAGCGTCCTGGGACCAGGGGCCACACTGCGGCCCTTCCTGCTCTGGGGCGGGCACCCCTCCCCGCGCTCCCTCGACTGCGGAACTAGCCGGGCGGCGGCCGGGGTGTGGGCAGGAACCGGTGCTGGGGGCGGGGGCGCGGCTGACGGCGGGGGACCAGGACAGGGCCTGGGGCCGGGCTGTCGGCGAGGAGCCGGTGGGGGCGGGGCGGGGAGGCCCCCGACTCGGTGCCCACGGTCCCCTCTCCAGCCCTTAGTCTGAGGGCGGAGGCACAGAGCCCACATTGTGCCCCCACACCACCCTACCCCTGCCGGGACAGAGCCCCATTCACCTCCGCAGGCCAGCGCTCTTGGACTGGGAACTGGGGCTGTGCACGCGTGGGTGTGCGTGCGCTCTGGCTGTGCCTGCGGAGCCGCTGTGAGTGCCGCGCAGGCTGAGCTGCAGAGCGCGGCCCTGGCTCCTCCCGGCCTCCCGCAGCCGAGCTCCCGCGGCCCACGCCGCTGCGGCGGCGGTTCCGGCTATTTATAGACTTTCACTGCGGAGAGGGAGGTGGGACTGCGCGAGCGGGGGTGGGGAGTGTTGATGGAGGGTCCTGGAGACAGCTTGGAGGTAGAGTGCCAGAGTCCAGGGTGAGGGTGAGCCTTCTCCCCGGGGAGCAGGCCGGGCAGGTGGTGGTCAGTGGCCAGTGCGTGCTGGTGGCGTCCTCCTGCCGCATGGCGGCATCAGAGCCGATGCAGGCTTGGGACGGGGTGGAGGTCAGTACCTGACTGACGGAATTGGGCGTGCGGGCAGTGTCCACGGAAGGTAATGGCCCCCCATTTGACAGGGTGGAGGGTGGAGGATGGGGTCACTGTCCTGGTGATGGGGTGGGGAGCCCGTGTCTCAGTGACTAAGGGAAGAGACTGGCAGTCAGCTGCACAGGAGGGGGTCAGGGTCCTGATGACACACAGAGGGGGTGGGGTTAGTGTGTGGGTGTCCACGATGTGCTGGAGAGGGCTAGTTGTGGGTGAGGATGAGAGGGGGGTCAGTGTGCAGTGTCCGCTCCCTTCCACAGTGTAACCCCCTTTCTACCTCCCCCCAGGAGGCCATGTCAGGCGAAGGCCCTGAGGTGCGGCCAGTGGCCGAGGATGGCTCCAATGGGGGCAGCAGCTCCCCCAGCCCCGGGGACACGCTGCCCTGGAACCTGGGGAAGACGCAACGCAGCCGCCGAAGCGGGGCTGGCTCCGGGGCCAACGGGAGCGTCCTAGACCCTGCTGAGCGGGCAGTCATCCGCATTGCAGGTAAGGGTGAAGGGCCTCGGTGGTCTCCCTTGTTGATTGAGCACCTGCTGTGTGCTGCCAGCAGGTATTTGTCTGGGATGAGAGCTCTGAGGGCCTTTCCTGTCCCAGGTGAGCGCAGACAGGCACAGCGCCACCTGCTGGCTGCCCTGTCAGCTGCCGGAGGCCTGAGGTGGGGCTTCCTGCTCCTGGTTAGCACGTGGCCCACTGTGGGCAGCGGGCCATCCATGGCCTTATGACAAGGGTCCATTGCCTAGACATGGCGATGACCATTTTGCAGGCTCCTTGGGGGCCCTCCAATGCCCCTGGTGCCAGCTGCTGCCATGGGGGTGGGGTGGGATGTGAGCACGTAGGAGGCAGACTGGAGGTGGGCACCTGCTTGGCCAGCCCCTCCGTGAGCCTTGCTCTCCTGTAGCTGCCAGTGTGAGGAGGAGGATGGACACTGGGGAGAGCCTGGGGCAGGTGGGTCTGGTAGCTGGAGGTGCGGTTCCTGGAAGAAGGACTTAGGCCCTGTCTTTCAGCTTCGCAAAGTGCCTGACTGGGGCCTGGAGGACAGGGGCATGAGGTGCTGGGAGCGAGGCGCCGAACACGACCTCACTTAACCCTCAATGCTCAGCTGCGGGTCACTGACCCCGCTGGATCCACCAGGACCCCTGGGTGATGCTGAAGTCTGGAGGTGGCCAGGAGGGTAGACTGAGTCATGTAGGGAGAGGACTAGAAGGCCATCCAGGTGAGGATGGGGGTGCTATGATCCTGAGGAGCCAGGCCAGCCTGTGTGTGTTGTCATAATACAACAAGAGTTGTTAGGTGCCGTCGAGTCATTTCCGACTCATAGTGACCCCGTGTACAACAGAATGAAAAACACTGCCCGGTCCTGCACTGTCTTCACCATCCTTGTTATGCTTGAGCCCACTGTTGCAGCCACTGTGTCAGTCCATCTCGTTGAGGGTCTTCCTCTTTTTCGCTGACCATCTACCTTACCAAGCATGATGTCCTCCTTCAAGGACTGATCCCTCCTGATAACATGTCCAAAGTACACCCTGCTTCTAAGGAGCATTCTGGCTGTACTTCTTCGAAGACAGATTTGTTCATTCTTCCGGCAGTCCATGGTATATTGAGTATTCTTCACCAACACTGTAATTCAAAGGCATTTTTCTTTGGCCCTTCTTATTCGTTGTCCGGCTTTTGCACGCATATAAGGCGATTGAAAATACCATGGCTAGGCTTGGGTCAGGCGTGCCTTAGTCCTCACCGCCAAAAACCAAAAAAAAAACATAGGACAGAGTAGAACTGCCCCATAGGGTTTCCAAGGAGCGGCTGGTGGTTTTGAACTCCCGACCTTTTGGTTAGCAGCCGAGCTCTTAACCAGTAAGAGGGTGCAGTTAAATATCGTGTGTGCCACCCCTAGCCCAGGGGCTGGGGTTTACATTTTGCCTGACCTTCCAGTCCTTTTTCCGTATCACATGTGGGATGTGAGGAATAGGCTCTTTTTTTCCAATGTCCTTCCCCATCCCTGGACCTTCACCTGTGTCACCTTTAAAGATAGGCAGGGCCAGGGCCACAGGGCATTCGGCAGCCCCTGTCATTGGCTGAGGGTGGTTAGCTGTGCTGCAGCCCTGGGGGTGCTGTGTGGGTTATGATGGTTCCCTTAGGGCAGATTCCTAGAAGTGAGATTCCCTTCTCAGTCACAGGACATGAGCCTCTAAGATTAGAGAGGAGTATTGCCAGGGGCAGCCCAGGGAGGCAGGAAGGAGAACCTTTGTCACCCTGGGAGACACAGGTGTGGGAGGGGCCCTTGCCAGTCTGATGGTGAAAAACTAGTTTGTCTTTTATTTTTTGCCAGGTATTTGCATTTTCTCCTAAGAGTTGCCTATTCCAGTCCTTTTATCTGTGGTTATTTTTTTCTTGTGTTTCGAGACCCGTTTATATATCGAAGACGCTAACTCGCTCGAATGTTGCCAAGGCAAGTTGCGTTTAAGTAGTGGGGAGGGAGCGGACCTCGGAGACTGTAGCTTTGGGTGGGAGGGAGCCAGGAAGGGCGAGCCTGGGGCGGCCTGGAGAGGTCAGGCTGAGGGGGGCGGGTCGCCGGGGTCGGGGGTCGCGGGGCTGGGACTTGGAGTGAGGAGGATCCCTGCTGTCAGCTTCCCGCAACTCGGTCTGGAGCCGGAAGGGGTGTGCGTCCGTTGGGATGAGCGTGGGATCGAGACTTGGAGTGGGCCACGCGCTCGCCCGGGGCGCAGAGGCGCGGAGAGCCCGAGCGCTCCGCAGCCGGGCAGATGCCGGGAGGCGCCGGGGCAGCGGAGCTGCGCAGCTCCCCTGGGCCCGGCGGG
>NW_004444121.1:4309836-4349083 GCF_000243295.1 Trichechus manatus latirostris | reverse complement strand
GGGCTGGTCCGGGTCCGGGGCCGCCCGGCCAGTGTCCGGTGTCGGTGCCCGGCAGACACGTGGGTCAAGGCTGAGCCGGCCCCTGCCCCGCGCCCGGCGCCTCCCCCGTGGGGCGGAGGGGCCGCGGCCCTCTGGCAGTGGGTCGCATAGTTGCCGCCTCTCCTCACCTCCCCAAACTGGCGGACGCCTGCTGCTGCCACCCTTCCTTGGCAGGGATTCCCACGGCACCCGTTTTCCGGTTCCGGCCCCTGGGGACAGCTGTGGGTGGGGAAGTCAGGGCAGTCCCCTTCCTCTCCCAAGGGACATGGAGCGTCCACTGCGCCCGGCTCTGGCTGACCCCCTTGTCTGGCACCACCGCCCGCTGGGGTCCTTCTGGACCTGCGGACCCTTGGTGCTGCCCAGGGTTGGGGGTGCGAGCTCTCTGCAGGTGTGGACGCAGCCTTGGCTGTGGCAGCCGAGGCTCAGAGGCTGCGGGGTGAGCCACTGGGGAGGGGTCTGGGCACAGCCGGTGGAGTGGGCTCCAGCTCTGTGTGCGGTTTAGCTAGCACAGCCCCCAAAGGCAGCTCAGGGAGAGGTCCTGTTGGTGCCGGCCACTGACCTCTCCAGGGCAGCTTCACGGGGGCCCAGGCTCCCTGCTGCCAGGCGGCCCTCGCTCACAGCCTTTGCCAGGTCCTGGGAGTGCAGAGGTGCCATTGTGTCCCCCATGAGGCCTTGCCAGGCCGTGGTCCACCTGTTTGTCCCCACGAATAGTTCAGCTGGGCCAGGTGGAGACGCTGCTGAGAAAACGGGCTCCTGACCACTGCGCCGCAGGGAGGCCAGTTTGCAGAGGGAGGGCCATTCCACGGCCAGCTCGGAAGGTCCGACAGATGGGTGCAGGACAGGCAGCGTGTCCACTTGGGCCGTGGCCCTCCTGGAAAACCTCAGGGTGGACCAGTTTATGGACTGGCCCCTGCATTCAAAGCAGGGCACGGATGCAGAACAGTGTTTCATTCCGGAACCCTTGTTCTGGTCTGGTCAGGTCTCAGAGCCAGGCGCGGTTTCCCTCTGCTCTCTGTGGCAGGGCCTGCCTCCCCCACTTCTGGGAGCTGGGCTTGACAGTCAGATGTGGGGCCGACAGGTCCCTGGAGGGTAGTAGAGCCCTCTCAGGACCCTCTCTCCCAGCCCAGCGCTGGAGGCTGGGTCAGGTGTCGGTCACAACTGGCCGCTCTCCTGGGCTTGACCTCGCCCGGGACATTGGGGCACCTGGTTAAGACGGAATTGCCAGGTGACGAGTGCCAGCCTGGGGAGGCTGGAGAGTCCCAGAGCAACACAGCAGGTGCAGGGGAGCTTCCTGAGCAGGGGCAGGAGAAAGGGATGCTTCTGGGGTGCAGCAGGGCCCCTGCATGGGGACTGGCTAGGGGCTGGCTTTGTGCCTGTGGCCAGGCCAAGGCCACTGCCCAAGAACCAAGGGTGGCCTGAGCTCGGCGAGCCCCTTGGACCTGCTAGAGCCTGAGGCTGGGTAGGTGGCCCCTGGGGGTGGAGGGGCCACAGGAGAGCTGGCCCCTGGGGTGACTGAAGGCCGGGAGGGCCCACAGTGCCAGATGTGAGCCAATGAGTAACCACCATATGCGAGAGGGAGGGAGGGACCAAGTCTCGCTGTAAACAGCTGGGTAGGGGCAGGGAGACCCCGGCACAGCAGGAGCCAGCTGAGGAGGGGAGAGGGATCCAGGCCTTTGGGAACCCAGCCCAGGGCCACTGAGGACCCTGGCCTCCCCCACACTAGGCCTTGCCCCCAGCTCCACCTTTACCTGCCCTCTCACGTGGGCACATCACTTCTGCCCTTTCAGAGTCCACCCTCAGGCCTTCCACCCAGTGATCCTCACACCCCAGCATCTGACGTCCACGGCCCCGCCTGGATGTGTCACCCGAAGTTTTGCCCCCTGGAAATCCCCAGCCCTCCCCAGTGGTCACTGTTCCTCCCAGAGCATCTTCAGCTGCTGGTCAGCCTGCAGCCCTCAGCCCCCCACCGCCCTGCATCTGCCTGGGCAGATTCCTGGGACACTGACACCCCTGGGCTGTAGCGGGGGGCCTCGGAGTGCCCCACAGGAGCCCAGTTGGAAGGGGGTCCTGACCCCAGATGAGCCTGGCCTGCAACAGCTCACCGAGGCCAGGAGAGGCTGAAGTCAGGGACGTCGGGGCGAGTGGGGTAACGCAGGTGAATGGGGGTGAGGGTGCTGGGTGCACAGAGAGCAGGAAGCTGCCTGTGGGGGCAGGAGGGGCAGGGAGAGGCCTGGCAGCCAGGGTTAGGGACTTGAAGGTTGTCCTGCTGTTGGGGCTGGGAGCGGGGCGGCAACAGTCTTCGTGGATTGGACGATTGGAGGGTAGGTGTGGGGTTCATGGGGGGCTGCTGCGATGGTCCCCAGGGGGCAGTGGGTGTGGGTGAGTGAGTGTGACGACAGCTCCAGGGCTCCTGACCCTGCCTCGCGGGCCTCAGCCCTTCAGGGTGCCTGGCACCTGCCTCCGTGTCCCCACTGTCCCCATCTTGGACTTAGCTTGGCAATCTGTGTCCTGGCACGGGCCCAAGCCCTCGAGCATGTTTGCAGGGTGCCTGCAGGTGAGTGGGCAGTGGCTGGGGCATCGTCTGTGGGCCCAGCTCGGTGGGCAGCCCAGGCTGGTGGTCACTGGGGCTCTTTGGAGGGGGCTTTTGGTCTGCGTTTACTGTCAAAGTCAAACGTACTCTGTGCGGGAAAAAAAAAAAAAATCAAGCACTGTGGAAATATATAAAGAAAAAACAGCAGAAGTCACACCTCAGGCTCTAGTCTCCCTGTCTGAGGTGACTGACCACTGTTATATGTGGTGTGAATCCTTTTAGGCTTTTCTTGGGGCCTTCCCGTGTGTGTGAGAGAGAGACAGAGAGAGAGAGAGAATGCGGGTGTGACTTCCTCCCGTTTGTGGGGAGTAGCCGGCTTTCCCTGTCTACACAGTTTAGGTTGACCTTGTACCTTTTTTTTTTTTTTTTTTTTAAGTAACAGCTTTATTGAGAGCGGATATACATACCATACAGCTCACCCATTTGACGTGTACGGGTCAGTGGTGTTTAGTGTATCCACAGAGTTGTGCAACCGCCGTCACCACGATCAATTTTAGAACATTTTCGTCACCCCAAAAAGCAACCCTGTGCTCATTTAGCAGTCCCTCTCCATTTCCTCCCAGCACCCCAGCCCTAAGCAGCCACTGATCCACTTTCTGTCTCTCTGGATTTGACTGTTCTCACACTTTATGTAAACGGGGTCACACAGTTATGTGGTCCTTTGTGACTGGCTTCTTGACTGTCTTCCTGTTTAGGGCTGGATAACACTCCGAGGCGTGGATATATCAGGTTTGTTCACCCTGCGTTTCCTCAGCTGATGGACACTGGAATTGTTTCCACTTTTGGCATTAGGAATAATTTTGCTTTGAATATTTTTGTACAAGTTTCTGTGTGGGCGTGTTTTCCTTTCTCTTGGGTATATATCTGGGATTGGAGCCCTTGTGGCGTAGTGGTTAAGAGCTCGGCTGCTAACCAAAAGGTAGGCAGTTTGAATCCACCAGCCGCTCCTTGGAAACCCTATGGGGCGGTTCTGCTCTGCCCTATAGGGTCGCTGACGAGTCAGGATTGACTCAAAAGTGTGGGTATATACCGGGCAAGGGAATTGCTTGGTCAAATGGTAACTCTGTGTTTAATCATTTGAGGAACTGCCAGACTGTTTTCCAAAGCAGGTGTACCGTTTTCTATCCCCACTAACAGTGTATAAGGGTTCTGATTTCTCCACATCTTCGTCAATGCTTGTTGCTGTATGGCAAAAGAAGAAAGATCTGGCTATCTACGTCCAAAAAATCAGCCACTGAAAGTTCTGTGGTTACAGGTCTGCCCTGACACATGGGGTCACCATGAGGTGGCATCTACTCGAAGGCAACTGTTTTTCTTTATTTTTTTTTAAGTGGATGTGAAGTGGCATCTCATTGTGGTTTTTGATTTGCGTTTCCTGGATGGCTAACGACGTGGAGCATCTTCTTATCCGGCCTGTCGGCCACTGGTCTGTCTGATTTGGAGACATGTCTGTTCAGATCCTTGTATATTTTTACATTGCATTTTTATCTTTTTTGTTATTGAATGGTAAGTGTTCTTTCTGTATTCTATACATCCTTTATGAAATAATTATTTGCAAATATTCTCTCTTATTTTGTGGTTGTCCTTTTACTTTCTTGATAATGTCCTTTAAAGCATAAAAGTTTTTAGTTTTGATGAGGTCCAATTTACCTCATTTTTTTGGTTTATCTCTAAGAAGCCATGGCCTAATCCAAGATCGTGAAGATTTACCCCTACGTTTTCTTCCAAGAGTTTTATAGTGTTAGCTCTCACATTTAGTCTTTGATCCATTTAGAGTTAACTTTTGCATACGGGGTGTAGTAGGGGTCCAATTTCATTCTTTTGTATGTGGATGTCCAGTTGACCCAGAACTATTTGTTGAAGAGACATTCTTTCCCCATTGAATGGACTTGGCACCCTCATGCTTTTTAGTGGCTACAAAATATTCCATTACGTGAAAGTACCACAGTTTACTTATCTGATCTCTGTGGAAGGACATTTGGGCTTATTACTAAACGTGATCGTACAGTAAAACCTGTGAAAGCCGGAACCTGTGTAAGATGGAAACCTGTCAGAGAGGAAAACTCAAATATTTTCCATTAAAACGAGCAATGGAAAAGTGGTGAGACTGCATCGTGTCCAAGGTGAAAAACTTTGCGAGCCCTGGAATAACAAGGCAGTCCTGTCGAGTTCCGGCTCCCACGGGCTTCACTTATTTCCAGAGTGCCCTCTGGCGTGGATGAGCCCAGGAGATACGAGACAGACTAGTTCTCCACTCCCTTGCCAAGCTGAGTGATGGAAAAATTCTAATTCGTTTTAATTTGCGTTGTTTGGTTATTAATTAAGTTGAGCATCATTTCATAGAGTTACTGGCAATTTGTATTTTTCTTTTATGAGTTGCTGGAAAAATGGTACGGTGGGGGTGTCTGACCCCCTCTAACTTCACAAGGGGGAAGGAGAATCAAGGTCAACAGCCCAGGGCTGATTCCCATGAGGTGGAGGTGAGACATGCTTCCGCTCTCCAACCTTTTTACCAATTCTGACACCAGCCGTCCCTCCCATGGTACTCTCTACTTCTGTGCTGTGTTTGATAATTCATTGCAGTGGCCATACAGAACTCACAAACCATACTTACAGTTAGGGGGTTTATTAGGGAAGTAACAGGTTACAATTCAGGATACAATTCTTCAATCAGGACAGCCTCTTCTCAGCTGTGCCTGCAGGCAGGCCTCTCTCTGGCCCTTGGCCCCTCGGCCCCTTGGCCCCTTGACCCAGCCTCTGCCCTGCTTGAGCAAGTATTACAAAGCCCTTTAGCTCTGCCAGTAAGTGCCTGGAGGCACCCCACTCCGCCAGTGAGCCTCAGCCTGAAGGCGCTCAGCTCTCTCGCTCTGTGGGTCAGTACACCCACTGTAACCGCCTTGCTCTGTGGGGTGAGAAGCCCATTGTGCCATCTTGTGCCAATCTCCTGGTTCTGCTGCTGCTGTCTCTCACTGTCTTCCATGTTATGGCTCTTCTCTTTCTCTCTATGTCTCCCTTTAAGCAGTTTAGTGAGATGGCAAACCTGTTAGTGTTCCATATACCTTATTTGCATAGTCCCACCCTCAAAAGATTGCCATGTACTCTATTTGCATTATTAGCAAGCTGTCCAATCCCCTTGGTGGGTCACAAGCACCTTATTGGCATAGTCGCACCCAATTATTTTATGGGAATTACAAGACAATGGCAATCCATTGCCATCGAGTTGATTCTGACTCACAGCGACAAAAGGCCATATGGAAGTGATCCATCGCACTGCAGTTGCCTGTTCAGAAGTGCTGCTCATTTCTCTGAGGTGTTTTGTTTGTTTTTGAGTTTAAGAGCCTTTATTTATTATGGATATTAACACTTTGTCTGTTGCATGTTACTTGTCTTTTTTTTTTTTTAAAGAAATTAATAGACTTTGTGTTTTAGAGCAGTTTCAGGTTTACAGAAAAATTGAGAAAAGTGCAGAGAGTTTCCATAAACCCCTCTTCCCCTATGGTTTCCCCTGTTATTCCCCTATTATTAACACCTTGCATTCCTGTGGTACATTTGTTACAATTGAACCAATATTGATACAATATTAACTAAAGTCCATGGTTTAAGTTCACTCTGTGTTGAACAGTTCTATGGATTGTGACAAATGCATAATGTCATGTGTCCACCATGACAGTGTCTTACAGAATAGCTTCACTGCCCTAAAAATGCCCTGTGCTCCATCTATTCATCCCTCCCCCAGAACCTCAAGCTGCTGGCAGCCATTGCTGTCCTTACTGTCTGTCTTGTGTTGCCTTTTCCAGAGTGCCGTGTAGTTGGCATCATTTGGATGTAGCCTTCCCAGATTGGCTTCTTTCGCTAGCCATGCGTGTTTAAGATTCCTCCATGTCTTTTGTGGCCTGACAGCTCAGTTTTTATCACTGAATAATATTCTCCTGTACGGATATACCACAGTTGTTTATCCGTTCACCTACTGAAGGACATCTTGCTTGCTTTCAGTTTTTTTCAGTTATTAATAAGGCTGTTGTAAACATTCGTTGCAGGTTTTTGTATGGACATAAGTTTTTAACTCAGTTTAGTTTCAGTGAATCAGATGTATTGGTCTAGCTTAGTTGAATGAAATTTTTTTCCAAATTTTATTTATTTTGTTGTTGTTGAGAATATACACAGCAAAACATACATCAATTCAACAGTTTCTACATATACCATTTAGTAACATTGATTACATTCTTCGAGCTGTGCAACCATTCTCACCCTCCTTTTTCTGAGATGTTCCTCTCTCATTAACATAAACTCACTGCCCCCTAAAGTTCCTGTCTAATCTTTTGAGTTGTTGTTAATCTGATCCTGTATAGATAGTTCTTAAAACAGCGTAATGCTCAAGGCAGACGTTTTTTACTAGTTAAGCTGAACTATTGTTCGGTTTTAAGATGGCTTCAGGGGATATTTTTGGTTTAAGGTTTAAAGATGATCTCAGGACGATAATAGTTACTTGTCCTTTTTTTTAAGTCAACTTTTTATTGAAGTATAACATTCCTACAGAAAAGTGCACAAATTGTACTTATGCAGCTTAGTTAAATTTCAAAGTGGACACACTTGTGTGACCACACTCAGTTCATGAAACAGAACGTTTCTTGGGCCCAAAGGTAGCTGCTGTCCTGACATCTCACTTCACCCATTAGTTTCGGTCGCTTGTCTTTTAACTCTGTTTATGGTGTCTTTGGAGTCCCTGGGTGGTGCAAATGGTTAACTCTCTGGCTGCTAACTGAAAGACTGGATGTTCAGATCCACCCAGAGGTACCTTGGAAGAAAGGCCTGGTGATCTACTTCCAAAAAAATCAGCCATTAAAAACTCTATGGAATACATTCTACTCTGACACGCACAGGGTTGCCATGAGTCGGAATTGACTCCATGGTACCTAGTTTTGGTATGGTGTCTGTCATGGATTGAGTTGTGTCCCCCCAAAATATCTGTCAACTTGGCTTGGTCATGATTCCCAATATTGTATGATTGTCTACCATTTTGTCATCTGATGTGATTTCCCTATGTGTGGTAAATCCTATCACTATGATGTAATGAGATGGATTAGTGGCAGTTATATTGATGAGCTCTACAAGATTAGATAGTATCATAAGTTAATCTCTTTTGAGATGTAAAAGAGAGAAGCAAGCAGAGAGACATGGGGACCTCATACCACCAAGAAAGCAGGGCTGGGAGCAGAGTGCATCCTTTGGACCTGAGGTTCCTGTGCTGAGATGCTCCCAGACCAAGGAAAGATTGATGACAAGGACCTTCCTCCAGAGCCAACAGAGAGAGAAAGCCTTCCCCTGGAGCTGGTGCCCTGAATTCAGACTTCTAGCCTGCTGGACTGTGAGAGAATAAACTTTTCCTTGTTAAAGCCATCCACTTGTGGTATTTCTTTTATAGCTGCACTAGATGACTAAGACAGTGTCTTTGGTCATACCAACTTTTAAAAATTGTCAGTCTTTTGTTTCTTGATCTCTGATTTTATGTCATGCTTAAAATGGCCTTCCTTCATTAAAGCATCTGCCAGTGATTTCTTCTAGTACTGACGTGTGTGTGTGTGTGTGTGTGTGTGTGTGTGTGTGTGTGTGTGTGTGTGTTTAACTTCTCCGTCTTTAATCCACCTGCAATCTGGTTTGGGTGTGAGGTATGTAGGGGGTGAAACTCTGCGTATGATAGGTCCTTGGCCAGAATTCCTCTCCATCTGTGGACCTGTGACACTAGAAAGCAAGTTATCTGCTTCTAAAATACAATGGTAGGATAGGCATAGGATAGCCATTCCCATTCTGAAAGGGAGAAATTGGAAGGAATAAAGGGGTCACTGGTCCCAAGCAAGTATGAAATCCAGCAGGGAAAATTCCATTATGTCTCAAGACCTCAGAATAATATTCTGTGGCTTGATGCTCACCCCTTGGGTCATTCTTTTTCTTGAAGGGTAGCACATGTTTGCAGCTGAGTAGCTCTATCAGCTTGTTTTGTTTTCTGCCTGTAGAATCCTACAAGTCTGACATGTTTCCTTCGTTTTATCCTGTCTCTGACCCCTTAAGTGCAAGCTGGGAGAGTTTCTGCTGATGAAACATTCTCAGAAACCTTGTGTGTCTCCTGTGTATGTCATGGGGATCCATGCTATTGGACAAGAGGCTCCTCCACAGATCATCTCTGGATAACCCATCTCTTTTCCTGGCTTCTGCTGAGATGGCTGGGGGATCCGGAGTCACACGCCTGAGCTCTTCAGGAAAAGGTTGTCCAGGAACACCCTTGGTTCTCTCTCCAGAGCACACTATCTGGATGGACTGAGACTTTCCCAAATCATCAAGTGCTAGGTCCTTTTTGCTTAACAGTCCTCCCTCTTGCATTTTACCGTAAGCAGCATGAAGAAACAAGGCTGCAGCATCCACAGTTTGCTTGGAAATCTCCTCAGCTTGATATCCAAGTTTATCACTTACAAGTTCTTTCCACCTAGCCATAGAACACATTTCAGCCAAGTTTTCTGCCAGTTTATAACAAGGATCACCTTTTCTCTAGTTTCCAGTAATGTGTTCCTCATTTCCTTCTAAGGCCTCACCAGCAACATCTTTAACATCCATATTTCTGACAATAGTCTGTACAAGGCAGTCTAGGCTTTTTCTGTCACATGGCTGAAAATTCTTCCAGCTTCTACCTATTACCCAATTCCAAAGCCACTTCCACATTTTTAGGTATATGTTACAGTATCACCCGCTTCCTGGTACCAAAATCTGTATTAGTTTCCTGTGGCTGCTGTAACAAATTATTACAAAGTTGGTGGCTTAAAACAGCAGTTCATTTTCTCACACTTCTGGAGGCCAGAAGTCCAAAATCAAGGTGTTGGCTGGGCCCTGCTCCCTCTAATGGCTCCAGGGGAAATTCTGTTCCTTGCCTCTTTCAGCTTCTGGTGGTGCCAGTAGTCCTTGGCTTCCTCAGCTTATGGCTGCGTCACTCTGCCTTCGTGCTGACATGGCCTTCTCCTGTGTTTTCTCATCTCCCATCTCTCAGAAGGACACTTGTCATTGGATTTAGGGTGCCCTTGGGTAATGCAGGATGGTCTCATCTCAGAATCCTTAATTACATCTGCAAAGACCCATTTTCCAAATGAGGTCATATTCACGGTTTCCAGGGACTTGGACATGGGCATACATTTTTGGAGCCAACATTCAACCTGCTGTACCCCTCCCCCTTCCCCAGTCACCCTGCAGGAGTTGCTACATGTTTTGTAAAACCTCCAAGTCTTTTTGTTTTGTGCTTGTTTTTTTAAAAAAAATGCATAGCGTTTTGTAAAAAAACCGTTGCCATCGAGTCAATTCTGACTCCTAGGGACCCTAAAGAACAAAGTAGAACTGCCCCATAAGGTTTCCAAGACTGTAAATCTTTACGGAAGGAGAGTGCCATATCTTTATCCTGTGGAGCAGCTGGTGGGTTCGGGCTGCCGACCTTCCAGTTAGCAACTGAGCGCTTAACCGCTGTGCCACCAGGGTTCCTTATGTAGTGTTTTGTAGTGTGTTTTAATTTATTCGTAATTCTATAATAATATTAAATAATATTAAATTGTGAAGTACTTCAGACCATGTAACTTCTTTTTACTTAGCAATACAAATAGACATCTTTTTGTTTCATTAGAACATGATTTTTTTTGTACAATAACCATATCATATTGAAGTCAGTCTCTCCTGAAGGACGTTAAGGCTGTTTTGGGGTTTTTCTTGTACTAGAAACCGTGGCAGGAAACAGCTTTGGAGCCAGTGGTTGCGTGCGTCTATACTACAGTCAGAAGTAGAATTCCTGGGTCAAAGGATACGTAAAACTTAAGCTTTACCAGGACCAAGACACCACTTTTCACCTATCAGATTGGCAGAAATCCCAAAATCTGGATTTC
Source organism: Trichechus manatus latirostris (assembly GCF_000243295.1). Lineage (NCBI taxonomy): Eukaryota > Metazoa > Chordata > Mammalia > Sirenia > Trichechidae > Trichechus > Trichechus manatus. The sequence goes on along the minus strand of NW_004444121.1, from coordinate 4,338,544 downwards.
TGGATTCTGCTGCAGGGCCTGCGGGAAGCAGGCCAGTGACGGCGTCTGTCAGGTGCCTGTCAGGTCTGCGAGTGCAGTCCGTGTCAGAGCAGGAGATGGAGGCCGCTCAGCGTGGCGGCAGGTGCAGACGTGCTCCCTGCACACGTGTCGGGGATCCCAGGTGACCCCTCCTGATGAGAAGCAAGGGCAGAGTCATGCATATAAGATGCTACGTTTTGTGTTTGCGGCAAAACCAGGAAATATGTTCACATCTGCTCGATTCCCCATGAAGACTGGAGGAAGCACCAGGCAGCCGGCGACGATGATTTTCACAGGGTGCGCGGCACTGGGAGGATCCCTGGGCGGTGCTAACGGTTTGTGCTCCGCTATTAGCCTGAAGGTTGCCGGTTTGAACCCGCCTGGTGGCACCATGAAAGGAAAGCCTGCAATCTGTCAGATTACCTAAAGATTACAGCCAAGAAAACCCTATGGGGCAGCTCCGCCCTGTAACACCTGGGGTTGCCATGAGTCAGAATCGACTTGACGGCAACCGGTTTGGTTTTTCTGGTTGAGGGCGGTGGGTAGGAGGGAGACTTCACTCTACTCCATTTTATACTTCTGTAATTTTTGAGTCAGGTGAATATTTTCTATTCAAACAACATCCCCCCCCCCCAATTTCTAAGATGTTGCAAGTTGCTTCTCTGAAGGGAAGTACTTCCCCTTACACTGCATGAGAGGGCTAGCTAGCCCCCGGACACCTGCCCAGAACCCGGTGTTAGGGTTTAAAACAAACAACAGCCCTGCCAGTCTGATACCAGATTACGTAAGTGAGTAAATGGAGCAATTATCAACTGAGCCGTGGCAGAGAGAAAGCAGGAATGTCGATCGGAATTGCAGCGCCTGCAGAGATTAATTTGGGAGCGCCGGAGTCTGCCCTGTTGCTGTCTGCTTTCAGGGCGAGAGAGTCTCCTCGGGGCCCGGTCTTTCTTTACAGACTGATCTGCACCTAAATTCTGCCCAACTTCTACTTATCTTTTTCCTGAATATGCGTCTTGCGTTGCTAATGAAGGGGTTTTGCCCAGTGTATTTTTCTACTAGCTGTGGCTGGCTGTGTTAGTTTCCCTGGCCCTCTGTGAGGTGAGAAAGGTGGGGCCGGGCCTGGGGGGGTGGGCGGTGCAGTGTCAGAGCCCCTCCTGGGTCCCTGGCGAGGCAAAGCTGCCAGGGTTCCAAGGAATGTGTGAAGAGGAGGTTGCTTTGTGCTTGGAGAGCGGAGAGGCTGGGAAGGAGAGGGGCCTGGCTGTGGTGTGGGTGCAACAGGGTTTGGGGTCCCCCAGGGTGTGAGCTAACGCTTGGAGCTCCCAGAAGCTTCGAGAGGGTTTGGGCTGGCCCAGGGAAAGAGTCCTGGCCCAGGGGACCTGATATGACCCTAGGTGGGCAAGGAAGACCCGCTGGGACAGACTGCCCACCCTCCAGAGGACCCCACAGGGTGGCTGGAGTGGAACCAGTGGCCAAAGGTGTTCTGCTGGCCTGTGGCGCCGGCGAGCCCAGCTCCAGCCCAGGGCGTTTCCTCTGCCCAACTGGGGTCAAACTCACAGGCTATTTACACAAAACATTTCAGATCTGTGGGCTGGTCACTGGTCATGGTGCTGAAGCCAGTAAAAGCTGGGATTATGGGGAGGGGCCGGAGCTTTGCTTCTCACTCCCCCCACCACAGCACCCTCTGCACCAGTGCCCTTTCCTCCCCCTGCCCTCAGCCCCAGGGAGCAGCACCCCATTTCCTGGTCCCTTCTGCGCTGGCAGCCGGAGGCTCCTCCCTGGCCCTGTGAAATCCCCGTGTTCTGTCTCCAGCTCCTCCCTGGCTCCTCCAGCCCCCCTCCCTGCCTGCATCCTGCTCCAGCCCCCCATGGTGTCTTTGGGGTTGACCGCACCCCTTTTCTCATCCCTCTTCTCCTCACTAGCCACTCTCTCTCCAGGAAGCCTCTGGAAGCACCCAGGGGACGGGCTTCCACCATGGGGCCGGTGTTGGGGAGGTCAGGCACCTCCAGGCTGCCACAGCTTTTCTGAGCGTCCCTGCCTTCAGGTGGCTGCGCTAGCCGCTCACTGCTGGCCAGCCCTGCTGGAGGGGGCTGCTAGGGGCAGGGTCTTCGCACACACAGCAGGATGTTCTCTGAGCAGTTGTCATGTGGTTCTGAAAAGTTAGGCGTAACCATTGAATTGTGCCTGATCTCTGTATCGTTGTTGGGAGTTGCCGTCCAGTTGGTTCTGACTTGTGGCGACCCCATGTGTGCAGAGGAGAACTGCTCCACAGGGTTTTCGGAAGCAGATTGCTAGGCCTGTCTTCCCAGGAGCTTCTGGGTGGGTTCGAACTGCCAGCCTTTTGGCTAGTGGTCAAGCACTCGACTGTTTGCACCACCCAGGGATGCGACAGGCAGAGTATCGGCCCACAAGGATGGCCACACCCTGAATCCCATTGGGTGGGGAGGATTGGTGGTGGTGGCCGAGCGAAGGCTGCCCAGTGGTCCTGGTGCGATGGGGCAGAGCCTGGACCAGCGGTGGTGGTGGAGATAGTGACAAGTGGGAGATATGACGAGACTGGGAGGCAGGGCTGGGGAGAGTGCAGGGTTGGCCGTGGGGGCTGAGGGAGGCTGAGGAGTTTTTTGGCCTGAGCCACTGGGCCTTGGAAGGTGGTGTCCCGCAGATGGGAGCACAGAAATCCCATGAGGAGCCTGGACAGGTGGGCGATCCGCAGAGGCTGGTGGGAGGCAAAGGGGCTCCAGTTTGAGTCCCCTGGGGGTGTCGTTTTGGGAGTGGTCACACAGGGCATCCAGCCACAAGATGAGGTGACCCAGGGGAGCCTGTGGGTAGGGGAGGGGGAGAGGCGGGGGCTTCTGCGGGGCTGGGGAGGCGGGGAAGGAGGGCATCTCTTTCCTGAATGGTGGACCCCCTGGGCCGGTCCAGGATCCTGGGGCACGAGGGAGAGAAGGCCCACTCTGGGGGCTCCTTGTTGGGAGCTGAATCCCCAGGCTGACTGGGTGGGGTAGCCGGGAGACCTGCAGTGACAGACTGCGCACAGGCCAGGGGTGAGCGCGCAGCCTGCCCCATGCAGGTGTGTCCTGGAGGCCACTCGGAGGGTGGCTCGTGGCGGCGGGGCCCAGGGACCCTGGTGTTGGGCGGAGTAGGCCGGCCGAGTGCCCTGGGATCTAGCCCAGCGTTGGGCTGGAGTCCGTGGGGTCTAGTGTCTGGAGGTGGTGGGGGGGTGGTGGCTGGGAGGGGCGGTGCATGGCTTGGGAGCTTGCGCCCCGGGGAGGCCAGTATCCTGCACATCGTTCGGCCGAAGCCCCGCCCCTACCGGGCAAGCCCCGCCCACCCCTCTGGCCCCTCCTCCAGGCTGCGGCGCCCGCGGGCAGTGCGGTGCGGGGCTGGACACTGGTGGCCGCTGCGCCGCCCTCAGCCCCCGGCGGAGACATGGACCCCTCGCGAGCCATCCAACAAGAGATCAGCTCCCTCAAAGGTGCGGGCCGGGGTGGGCCCGAGCCCAGGGGGCGCTGACCACAACGTGACCTCTGGCTGGTGCAGTCCGCCGCAGGGAAGCGGGCCGGGGTCTGCCGCCGGGGCAGCATTGGGGGAGAGGAGTTGGAGCCACGGGCGGCCCCGGGCTCGGCTGCGCAGGGGCTGCACCTGGTCGGGTCCCCCGGGGACGACCCTAGTGGCTGCTAGGTGGCCCTGCTGTGTATGGGGGCGGGGCGGGCTGCAGTGGCTGGGGCGGGGCGGAGGTGAGAGCGCGGCCTTTAAGCTGTCGGCCCCTGTCCTCCTCCGGGGACTCCGCGGAGCGCCCCCACCCAGACACTGGTCCTGCAGCAGGAGTCCGAGGGGCGAGAGCAAGGCCCTGGGGATGGCTGTGTGGAGGCGCCGGGCAGGCTGGCCCTAGCAAGTCCACACTGCAGCTCTTTGTCCGGGGTGGGGGGTTGGGGGGTGAGGGGCTGCCCCAGGGCCCGGTCTGGTTACCCAGGAAACCCAGCAGGGCCTGGAGTCGCGGAGAGGGGCCGCCTGCCCGTCCTCCAGTCGCTGAATCAGCAACTGCGGCGTCGGTGCGGTGGATGGGGGCGGGGCGGGGAGGGGCGTCCTCCGAGCGCGACGTAGGGGGCGCCCGGGCCAGCGCCGGGCGAGGGGAGTGTGGGGAGCGAGCCGGCGGGCAGAGAACGTCCCGCTCCAGGCTCCTTTCTGCTTGTCCACTCGCCGCAGCACTGGGGAGGCAGGGGCTTTCCCACCGAGCCCCGCCCCCTTCCTGGGAGCCAGGGCTGCTGCCGCTTCTGTTGTCGGGGGTGGCCGGCTGTGTGGGTGGGCTACGGGGGCAGGCGTCGGGCCTGGGACCCCGGGCAGGCCTGTGCAGGACGAGGAGACACTGGGGTCCAAGTGCTTGGTGCCGTGGTGTGGCTTGGGATCATTTGGGGGCAGTGTGGGGTCATGGAGTGGGGGGCTTGATTAGATCGGGGAAATCGTGTCAGCAAGATGTCCTGGATGTATGGGAGGAGCATGAGAGGAAGCTCAGGTCAGTGGGGGCTGAGGGGTGGGCACCCTGGGGTGGGAGTGGGGAGCCCAGGAGGTCAGTGGAGGCTGAGGGCTGGGCACAGGGTGGGGGAGCCTAGAAGGTCTGTGAGGGATTGCTGAGAGGTAGACAAGGAGAGGGGGGCCTTGGCCCGAGTGGCCTGGCTGAGCGGGCCTTCTGTGGTCGGAGTTCCTGCCTGGACACTCAGCTGGTGCTGGTCCCCCGAGTCACGGCTGTGGTGGCTTGGGGACCTATCCCAAGTGCAGCCACTCAGCCCAGGCCCCCAGGCTCTGCTAGACACGGGGGGTGTGGCCCCTGACCGTCCCACCTCCCTACCCTCCAGGAGCTGGCCTCCTTCCTGGCCGGGCTGACTGGGGGCGGGGACATGGAGAGCAGGCAGCCGCAGCAGGGCAGGGAACTGGCTGGGCAAGAGCACCCGGCTGTGCGTGCAGTTTCCGCCACGTGTGTGTGTTTGGAGCCTGCTGGTGTGTGTGTATGAGTGTGTGTGTGTGTGTGAGTGTGTGTGTGAGAGTGTGTGTGTGTGTGAGAGTGTGTGTGAGAGTGTGTGTGTGAGTGTGTGTGTGAGAGTGTGTGAGAGTGTGTGAGTGTGTGTGTGTGTGTGTGTGTGTGTGTGTGTGTTTGTGTGTGTGTTTGTGTGTGTGTGTGTTTGTGTTGGGAGCCTGCAGGCGCGCTGCCATGGTGACCGCCCCATAAACCCGCCTCCACGCTGCTGCATGCTGGCCTTTTGCCTACCCGGCCGGCCGGCCAGCGCCTCCCACCACGGGATCCCTCACCCCGCCCTATTTATAACCAGTTCCCGGGTGTGCAGTGCTTGGTGGGAATGGGTGTGTCCGGCTGGAGAGGGCAGATCCGGTTGGGGGTTGCTGCGGCACAGAGTGAAGAGAGTTGGGGTTGAGGGGCACTGGCAGGCTGTCCAAGTTGGAACCTCAGTTGTGTGGGGGGGATCGATGGGTGCGGCCCCCATATGGTACTACAGTCCCTCCCCGGTCTGCGGCAGCTTCCTTTTGCTGGGGTCCTTCATTTCCTGGGCGTGGGCTCCTCTCCCGTCCCTCTGTCTGGCCACTGCTGGGCATTCAGGCCACCCCCGTGGGTGTCTGCATGAGTAGCAGGGGCACCAGCCCTGGGGTGGCAGTGATTTGGTGACTTTGATTCCCTGTGGCAGCTGGGAGTCTCTGGCCTCTGACAGCTGGCGGGGTGCGGGAGCCCCCTACCCTGAGCCCTGCCAGTGGACTCCGGGGCTCAGAGGGGACGCTATGTTCCTGGGCTGCCCTGGGCGGCTCTGGGTCAGGTATTTGGAGGTGGGGGCTCTGTCTCTTTCCCCACCCAATGTATAGCTGGTGGTGCCTGCTGCCATGTGCTCTGGCCGCTTTGGCTCCCCTCAGACCTCTGCCCCCCAGACCCCAACTCTACCCCCTCGAATCCCTGCCCCCAGGCCCCAGCTCCTGCCCCCTCAGACCTCTTGAGCCAGCCCCCAGACCTGGCCACTTGGACTTCCCTGGCTGCGGATCCCTCCTGCCCCCTCTTCCCCTCGCCGGGTTCTTTACGCCCTTCATTCTGCCCCTCTTTTCTTTACATTCTCTGTCCCCCTTCCTAGTCTTTGTCCCCTCTTCCCAATCGTAGGAAGCTTGAAAGACGTGTTTAGAAAGTGATGTCATTTCTGACGTTGGGACCGTGGGCCCCGAGGGGAGGAGGCCAGCTGTGGGGGCTGTGGCCACTAGGTGCCCCCCACTCCGCGGCCCAGTGGTGTGGGTGGGCGGGGCCGCTGGGTGCTGAGTCAGAGGGGGCCGGCCGGGGCGTGCTGGAGGGCTGGCCGGCGGGCAGAGCCGGCAGGATCGAGGGAGCCGGCGCCGCTGAGCCGCAGAGCCGAGCCTGCGCCCTGGTGCTCAGCCCGGCCTGCCCTGCCCCGAGCCTGCCTCGCCTGCCCCCGCGCCCCCGTCCACGCTCGGTGCCCAGGGAGCCCAGCCCGGCCGCCCCGCCCGGCCGCAGTCATGGTGGCCGGCATGCTCATGCCGCTGGACCAGCTGCGGGCCATCTACGAGGTACTCTTCCGCGAGGGTGTGATGGTGGCCAAGAAAGACCGGCGGCCCCGCAGCCTGCACCCCCACGTGTCCGGTGTCACCAACCTGCAGGTCATGCGTGCCATGGCCTCTCTGCGGGCCCGGGGCCTGGTGCGGGAGACCTTTGCCTGGCGGCACTGCTACTGGTACCTCACCAACGAGGGGATCGCCCACCTGCGCCAGTACCTGCACCTGCCGCCGGAGATTGTGCCCGCCTCCCTGCAGCGCGTGCGCCGCCCAGTCGCCATGGCAACGCCCCCGCGCCGCACCCCCCACGTGCAGGCCGTCCAGGGCCCCCTGGGTTGCCCACCCAAGCGGGGGCTGCCCCCCGCCGAGGACACGGCTAGAGACGAGCGGCGGTTCTACCGCCGGAAGGATCCTGAGGAGGGGGTGCCTGAGCCCCCTGTGGTGCCTGCCACCGCCCCAGGGACCCTAGCACGGCCAGGCCTGGAGCCCGCCCCAGCCACAGGTCAGCTGCGTCCGGGCCCTCCAGCCTTGAGGGGTGGGAAGGGGGTGCTCTATCTGTGCAGCCCCGCAGGCCTCACACGTGCTGGGAGTCCACTCACGCCAGCAGGTGGCGCTGTCTCTGCCGGAGGACACTGGGTGCCTCGTCAGCCGACCACATGGCTCCTCCCCAGGGCTAAGGACCTTGGGGTGGGTAGGCCAAGGAAGAGCCTGGGGCGCTGCCGGCCCATCCCAGTCACCCCAGGCTGGGGATGGGGCCTGCAGCTGAGCCTGGCAGGGCCAGCTGTGGGCAAAGTCCTCCTTGCTGCAGCTCAGGGCTCCTCCCCAGCCTTGCCCTGTGTCTTGTGACACCTGCTCACTCCTCCCTGTAACAGTGTTCTGTCTTCCAAGGCCCTCTGCATGGGGTGGGGGCACAGAGGGGTGCCTGGTCCCCCTCCAGCAGTGTGGCCCAGGCTCGATTATTTAACCTCCAGGCCTCGGTTTCCTTGTCTGTACAGGGGTGACCACTGCCTGGGGGTGTGGGTGGCTCAGATGTGCATGAAGGGTACTGAGTGCCACCAGGGGCAGCAGGCACCGAGCAGGGTGCTCGGCTGGCTGGGAGTTGGTGATGGCCTGGGGCAGTCAGGTGGGCTGGGGAGAAGGTAGACCCCGACAGGCGGAGGCCAGGCATGGTGGGTGCTGGGCATGGGAGGGGGTCGAGGTGGAAGTAGATCTGAGAGGCTGAAGCAGGTTCTGTCCTCCCCATGGCGTCCGTCTGTCCTGGTGACCTGTGCTAGCCTGAGGCTCAGGTGGCCCCTGGGGAGGATCTTGGTCTCGGGGGCGGGGGTATGCAGCGTGTGCCAGGTGGATGGCGGTGGGGCCTCAGGTGCAGGCCCCAGGCTGGGATGCGGCTCCTGTGCAGGGTGCTGGGTGGGGGTCCTGTTCTTGTCCTGCAGTGGCATGGACTTGGTCTGGTTCAGACCCACTAGGGCCACGTGGGAGGGTCATGGGGGTCCGGGAGGCTTGAGGGCAGAGTCTGGCAGGCCCAGGTGTGGGGGCTAGAAGGGCCCCTCTGAAGGGTCTCTCTGACTCTCGTGAAATGGGCATCAGCAGTACCCCCGTGGCTGCTTGAGGACTTGGTGGGGCCTCAGTGAGCTCCGACGTGCTCCCTGGTCCACAGCCTCACTCCACTGCTCCTGCGGCCCTGGGGGCTTGAGACCAGGTCCCTCTCCTCCCCTTGGTGGGCTGTGGGGTGGGAGCACAGCCCCTCCCTCCTTTCTCTCCTTCCTTCCTTCTCTGAGGCCAGGCCAGGCCAGGCCAGCGGGGCCGGCAGCTGGCAGCGTTGGGAGGGGGCCGGGTGTGGTCGGGCGGATGGAGCCGCAGGGCCCCCCCAGCCCCGCGGCAGTGACTCAGTCTTCCCTTCCCTGCTGCAGCCACGGGCAGCTCAGAGTTTCCAACAGGAAATGGGCTCCAGCTCCCGGCTGAGTCAGGGTGGCGGGTTCCCCTCCAGTCGGCCCCCCTCCCGTAGCCCCCTCCCCTCACTTGGCTCCTGCAGAGAGGCTGAAAGGCCTGGGCTGCTGCGTGTGACAGGGCTAGGGCTGGTCCCCAGGCTCATGTCGTGGGGCTGCTCTGACGACACCTGACGGCATCACCTCCCCAGGTTTATACAGGACTGGAGTGAGCCACAGCAGAGCCACTCGCTCTGTGGTGGGTGAGGCTGGAGGACAAAGAGCTTGGGACTCGTGGCCCCCTCGGAGGGCTGCCTCTGCCCCCTAAGCCCAGCTAGCGCGGCCAGCCCCCCACCCTGTGCCCTGGGGTCTGCGGAGAGGACATGCTCGTCCACTGGGGTGTCCCGTGTGCTCAGGATACACGTCCACGTGGGACTATGTCCCCCCTTGTCCAGCCACACGCCTGCCGAGAACCTGCCCGGCTCGGGGGTCCTGTCCGGGACTTCCTGCCACGTGGGGATGAGCTGGGTGAGGGGGCAGGGTCTGGGGAGAAGTCTTTAATGGGGATAGGGCCTCTGAGGAGGGGCAGGCCTTGGGACCTGCTGAGAGGGACAGAGAGAGGCGGGGTGGCCCGAGGGGAGGACATGTGGAGCCCGGCTGCACTGAGGACTTCGGGTTCTCTCTAAGTGTGGTGGAAGCCACTGGAGGTTGTACGTATGTGAATCCTGCTCACGCTTCAAACAGCAGTGCTGCATGAGAGCTAGAATCCACCAGGAGCCAGCGCAACTAGTGAGCCCCGCCCACGAACAGGCCCTTCCCCGCAACTAGCCCGTGGTCTGCCTGTGTGTTTCTTGCCCCTGGTGCTGTGTGCGGGGTGGACTCCCCACCACACATTTTGCGTGTGTTTTGGTGGGGTCTTTTTCACGGCTGCACACGGTCCCCTGCCCGGAGGTGGGGCCTGCTGCTCTGGCCAGCTGTTTGTGACAGTCTCTAGCTTTGTAGATGTGTCGTTTTGCACGTTTACGTGATCTCCGTAGGACAGCCTGGCGGGTTTTAAGCAAGATAATGGCATGATTGGAGTCTCTGGGTGGTGCAAACAGTTAATGCGCTCGGCTGCTTACCGAAAGGTTGGAGGTTTGAGTCCACCCAGAGGTGCTGTGGAAGAAAGGCCTGGTGATCTACTTCTGAAAAATGAGCCATTAAAAGCCTGTGGAGCACAGTGCTTCTCTAGCACGCTTGGGGTCACCAGGAGTCGGGGTCGATTCAGTGGCAATAGGCTTGGTTTTGGTTTTTGGTATGGTGAGACTTGGTTTGCGTTCCACTGAGCTCTGTGGGGGCAGGGTGGAGAGGCCGCAGGAAGCAGGAAGCAGGAAGAGGGTTAGGAGGCACGGCATTGCCCAGGCCGGGGATGCACATGGCTAGGATGCAGCTGGTGCAGGGGATACAGACGGAGGGTTTGCCTGGCTGGCTTTGGGGGTGAGCTGATGGGGGTGTTGAGGCAGAGGGAGGAAGTGCAGGGCTCTGCCCCCATGCGGCCACGTGGAGAGGCTGCTGGGCAATCGCCTGGAATGTGGGGTGGGGGTGGCTGGGCCAGGCTGGTGGGGCCCACAGAGGGCAGGGAGCGGGCTGTGTGGGGCAGGCACAGTAGCGAAGGCCGGTGGGCCCTGGGGGCTGGGGGTTTTGGTCATATGGCTGCCGCTCCACCCAGCTGGCCCCCAGGCTGGTCTGGTCTGACCCCTTGGTCCACCAGCTCCGAATTGGGCTCTGCTCACTGACTAAGGGGCGTGAGGAGGAGCCTCTTTACCCAGCTGGGTGGGGAGGTTGGGGACAAATGCCTTCCCTCCCAACCCTCCCCTCCTTCCTGCCTTCCCTTCCTCTCTGTCTGCTGTGGCTCTGGACAGCAGGCCCAGCTCTGCGGCCATGGACCAGTACAGCATGGAGGAGCTGATTCAGCGGGGCCAAGGTGGGCCTTTGGCGGGGGCTGGGGCAGAGGAGGGAGGGAGAATGCACAAGGCCTCCAGATGGGGCCAGCCGCGGCTCTCCCAGGCAGCCAGCCAGGACAGGGGCTGCTGTAGGAGCCTGGGGAGGGTCCCCACACCCTCCGAGGCCCAACCTCAGGGCTCTCCTCAGAGCTGCTCTAGGATGTGACTGGTGGCGGAGTGGGGTGTCTGGGAAGTGGGGATTGTGGGCTGCGCGGTAGTGAAGGGGGTGCCCACTGACTGCCCCGAGGGATGCTCCTGACCCTGGGTACTCCCTCTGAGTCACAGGCTCCTGGGACGCTTTCTCCAGGGCTCGGCAGGCAGTGAGAGGGCCAAGACCCGTGCCTGCCTGGCCGTCCCCTGCCCACTGCTGGCCAGCTGCTGCCCTGGGCCCAGCCTGGGTCCTGGCCTCTGTGGCCTGGCTCTGGGTGTTGGGTCTGATTTGGGACAGCCTGTGTCTCTGATTTTCGGGACTGCTGGAGCTGGGTGCTGCAGGCCAGCTGCCTTGGGAAATGAGTTTCTGAAGGATAGGATTGGGGAGCTTGGGTCCCTGTCCTCATTGCCCCGCAGCCTCCCCAGCGTGGACCAGGTCCCCCCCCACCCCGGGGCAGTCATGGGTGAAGCCGCATACACCAGGGCCAGACCACCTGGCATCAAACCGCGGCCTTGCCACATAGTGGCCGTAAGACCTCGGGTATTTGCCTCACCCTTTCTGTGCCTCAGTGTGCTCATCTGTACAGTGGATTAATAGCATACCAGCTACCGTCGGGTAGGCTCACCCCTGGCAACCTCATTGTGTGTCAGAGTAAAACTGTGCTCTGTAGGGTTCCAGTGGCTGATCTTTTTGTACGCAGATCACCAGGTTTTCTTCTGAGGCACTTCTGGGTGGACTTGAACTGCCAACCTTTTGGCTAGCAGCCGAGTGCAGTAACTGTTTGCGCTACCCAGGGGTTCCAAGGGCTATTAGCACAGGACTTACTTAATCAGTCAGGTTCTCTTAGGCTCAAAATAGGATGGTGCTCGCCACGAAGGAAGTGCTCTGGATGGGATGTTAACCGTGACATCTGCTCCAGTCGGCGTGGCCCTAATGGGGCCCCTGCAGGCCCGGGGGCCAGGCCCTAAGGGGCCCTCGCAGGCCTGGGGGGGCCAGGCACCTGGGAGAACACCGCAGGACTGTCCCCCGTGAACTGAGGTCTGCCTGGCGCAGGTTGTGGCGCGGGCCTGCCTGCTGATAAGGTGTCTCAGCCATCTGGTGCTGCTGTAACAGAAATACCCCAGTGGATGGTTTCAACAGACAAGTTTATTCTTTCACAGTCCAGTAGGCTAGAAATCCAGATTCAGGGCATCAGCTCCAGGGGAAGGCTTTCTGTCTCTGTCAGCTCTGGAGAAAGGTCCTTCCTTGTGTGATGCATCAATCTTCCCTTGGTCTGGAAGCATCTCAGCACAGGAACCTCAGGTCCAAAGGACGTACTCTGCTCCCGGCACTGCTTTCTTGGTGGTATGAGGTCCCCAACTCTCTGCTTGCTTCCCTTTCCTTTTATCTCTTTAAAAAGATTGATTTAAGACACTATCTAATTTTGTAGATCTCATCAATATAACTGCTGTTAATTCATCTTATTACATCCTAGTAACAGGATTTGCAAAACAGGGAAATCACATCAGATGACAAAATGGTAGACAGTCATGCAATACTGGGAATCATGACCTAGCCAAGTTGACAGACATTTTTGGGGGACACAATTCAATCCATGACATGGGGGCACCTCTGACCCAGCTTCTGCAGGCCAGACTGGACGGGGCCTGGGTGGGGCCAGGCAGGCTCTCTCCCTGGCTGAGAGGGGTTCTTCCCTGCTGCTGACCCCGGGATACCAGCGCTGCCTGGGGGTGGGGTGGGGGGTGGGCGGGGCCGCCCCGTCCATGGGGTGGGTACTCTGTGGCCCAGGCCTCGATTTTGGGCTGCTGGGTCTCTGGCCAGCAGCATGACCTTGGGAAGGCTGTCCTGTCCATCCTGGGGCCAGGTGTGGTTTTGAGTAACATGCTCGGGGCCTTCTGGGAGAAAGTGGACCAGTTTGGCCCTGTAGTGTTTCCACAGTGCACCCCTCACTGTCCTGCCTGTTCCCGGGGTGGGGGCTATGAGCGCTGTGCCCCGAGCTCCGTGTGCAAGTGCCTTGTTCTGAGGCAGGTCCCTGGGGCCGGCTGGGAGGTCCTTGTTATCAGAATCTTGGGTGCAAGCCTGGGGGGGTGTCGGGTGGCACTGCCCAGCAGGACGCGGGTGAGGGCCACGGTGCCCTGCTCCGCACGTCATGTTCTAATCTGGACAGATGACGCTCTACTCACCTCCCTGGATATTTATAGCCCCCCCCCACTCCCCGGCCCCCTGCCCGCCCCTCCCCCACAGACATAGGCTCTGCTGCTGACAGCGCTGCTGTGCCTCCTCGCCTCCTCCCTCTGCTGCCGCCACTCCGGGCTTGCCCGCTGCCTCCGAGGGGCTGTGACCCTCCCCATGCCCCTTGCCCACTCCCTGTCTGCCCCGTGGGCTCCCATCACCATTCCCAATGAAGATTGTGCCAGGTAGGTGGGGCCACCCTTGGCGGCCATGGGAGGGCCAGGGGGCCTGGGTTGGAGGGGCCAGACTCTGCCCTTCCCCCGCCAGCACACAGCTGCTTCCTCGGCCATCGTCCCAAGCCCCCATTGGACCCTGTCCGAGGTCCCACAGGGCCCGAGGTCCCACTTGGTGGGTGTTGGGACTGTTGGTGGGGAAGCTGCTTGTCTTTGTGGTGGGGTCAGCTGTAAGCAGGGGGTGGGGGTGGGGCAGGCGACGGTCTGGGAGCTGGCATCCACCCTTGGCGCCTGGCACCTGTCACAGTGGGCACCTTTGGAGGCAGAATGGGGTGTTCGGGCACCGTGGTCACCTTCCTTGTGGTGGGGGCAGTGGGGGGAGGACGGGCAGGAGGCCACCCAGGCAGTGCTGGGGGGGCTGCAGTGGCCACTGTCGTGCCACAGGCTCCTCCTCCTGGCGGGTGTGGCTGTGGGTAGGCGGGGGTTAAGGTTCCCACTAACCTTGAGCGCCATCGTCCTGCGCAGGGACAGCTGAGCCACCGCCGCGCGGGGAGGGGGGTGCGGGTGGGGAGCGGCGCCGGGAAGGTGGGAGGAGGGAGGGAGGAGGCGGGCCGGGAGCCCAGTTGGTGCGGCGGGGAAGGGACACAGAGGCGGCGGGGCGGCGGGTGGAGAGCGAGGCACGGCCCCCTCCTCTCCTCCGCTCCACGCAAGGAGGGGGCAGCCGGTTGCTGACGCATGCAGGGCGGCACACACAGGGCTGCGCCCGCCTACTCTGCCCCGCGGCCTTGCAGCCGGCGAGCCATGGAGCCTTCCGGCAATCTTTTTCCCTCCCTGGTTGTGGTGGGCCATGTTGTCACTCTGGCTGCCGTGTGGCACTGGCGCAGGGGCCGCCGGCAGGCGCTGGATGAGCAAGGTAAGCGCCGCGGGCGACCTCGACCACTGTTAGTGGCCGCCGCCCCTGCCAAGGGTCCGGGGGCGGGGCAGGCGGAGGGGCCGCCCACTGCTTCTCCCGTGCCCTCCCCTTCCAGTCCCAGCTAAACACCAACACGTGTCCGGGAAAGCGCCGTGCCCACCCTGCGTTGGAGCCCCTGTGAGTCCCTGGGGCTGCTGTCTGCGGGAGCACCATACAGGGCCAGGTGGTGCAAAGAGGCTAGGGTGGGGCCTGGGCAGTGCAGGAGCGTCCCCCCACCTCCCACAGGGCAGCCCCTCCCGGCCACCTCGCCGGGAACAGGGTGAGCGCAGGTGAATGTCAACATAGAAACTGCCGCTGACAGGTGCAGAGCGCGCATCTGGGAGCCAGCCCGGGGAGAGGCTTCTGCCTGGGAAGGGGGAGGGCCTGCTCAGCGCCCCCCCCCCCCCCGCCAAGGGCTCCAGAGTCCCGCCCCGCAGATCCGTGGGGCTGAGCTGGGCAGAGGTGAGGCAGGTGCCCCAGTGCCCTCGGGCAGGATCCTGGGCCCGGGCCGGCGGGCAGCCAGGCTCGGCTCTGCACTCACTGCTCCAAGTCGTCTGCTCCTGGGGCCTCGCCCAGTGCGGCAACCACTCCAGGGCCCAGGACAGAGGGCAGCTCTGCCCCTTTCGGCTCCAGCACAGGAGAGCGGCATGGGGTTCTGGCCAGGGGCACTGCCCTAATGGGACATGGAGGCTGTGCTGGGGGGGGGGCTGGCCCTCTGGGCTTGGGGACTCAGTTCTGTGCTGGGGGGCTGACTGGGGTGGCCCCCCTAACGGGGCTGCTGTCTCGCCTCTCGCAGCTGATGGACTGGAGGCTGAGTCAGGACGGGCTTCCTGCCGTGGCCTCGGCCTGAGGCCTGAGGCCGTGACTCAGCTGCTGGATGTTCCCTTAAGTGCCTTCTCCCCTCCCCGTAGGCGTTTTGCTTAAGGATATGCCCACTCACCCCACCGGCCCCCCATATGCCCACCTTTGTTCCCACATGGGGAGGGGGCTCCCCCTTGCCCCCCACCCTGGGATGCCAGAGGTGGCATCCGCGCATCTGTTGTAGCTGTTCTCTGCCACCGCATCGGCACGTTCCCCGCCGTCCCCCCTCCTCGCTCCGCGCTCCCTTCCTGCTCCAGCGCCCCACCTCTCCCCACCAGGGCCCCCCTCCCTGCTCCGGGGCCCCTCCCCGCTCCAGGGCCGCACCTCTGCTCCAGGCCCCGCCTCCCTGCTCCTTCCCGCCCCAGGCCTTCCCGCCCCAGGCGCTCAGACATCACTCGGGAGTTTCCTAGCAGCGCTGTTCCCCGGGGCTCCCTCGGGGCTCTGCGGGCAGCCAGGCCAGCGGTCCTCTCCCTGGGGCGGGGCAGGTTCTTCTGGTCCGGGCGGGGGAGGATGTGGTGAGCAGTGGCGGCGGCTCGGCTGGAAAGCCGGGGCGTGAGACTCCGAGACTGCGCCGAGATTCTGGGCGCCCGGGCTCATGGCCGCGGCCGGGAGGTGGGGGGCGGGGGGCGCCTTCGCCTCGCAGAGGGAGGTCGTGCTGGAGCGGCTGTGCTGGCTGGACGGGGACGGCGAGTGGGCCCGCAGGGGCTACCTCTACGGGCAGCTGTGCTGCGTAGGTGGGTGCCCCGGACCGGGGCGCTGGAGGGCGGCTGGACTGAGTGACGCGGGACCAGGTGTAGCCCCGCCTCCTCCGAGCACCGCTCCGGAAGCACCTGGGGATGGGGCGGGGCGGGGCCCGCCGCGCTCTACTCGCTGCTTCGCTGGGGAAGGGGGATGGGAGAGGGCGGGTCCGGGCCCCCCCCCTCGGTGTTCTGCTGGCCGAGCCCTCGGTTTCCAGGCGCTGGCTTTGGCAGTCAGGACGCTGGGGAGGGAAGGAGGGAGGCAGGCCTGGAGGGCGGGGCTCTGGGCCTTCTGCCGGTAGGGAGCGCTCCTCTCGCCAGCGGTACCTTTCCCAGTCACCAAGATGGGGTTCCCATCCCAGGCTCTTTTTCACCAGTTGAGGGACCTCCAGCCTTAGTTTCCACGTTTGTACAAGGGGCTATGATACTTCTCAGAGGACCATGGGTACCCCTGTCCCCTGGGGGCCCCTGGGCTGGCAGCTCTGGCAGGCTGCCTTGGGCTGGCCAGTGCTGGGGGGTCCTGGGGTGGGTCTGCAGGAGGTGGGCAGCCAGCTGAGGCCCAGCAGTGAATGAGGAGCAGGCTGGGTCTAGTGGGGCGGGTGGGTGGACCAGCCAGAAGGGGTGTGTGCTGGTTGGGGGGTCTGAATAGGATGGGGACAGCTACAGTCAGAACAAGGGTCAGGGCTGGGAGGGAGGGGGTAGGGAGAGTTCAGGGCTCTGGGGAGGAGGCCAGAGGCCAAGGAACCCACAGGCAGGAGGTGTCCAGGAAGAGTAGATGCTGGAGCTGGCCCTGGGGAGGTGGGGGCCCTGCCCAGGCCCTCCAGCCCGGGGCAGCATCCTTGGAAGCGGTTAATAGCAGAGAGAACGCTGGAGCCTGGGGTGGGGCTCACACGAGGCTTGGACACCAGGCCTTGGCCTCTTCAGGCTCCAGCCTTTCCTGGAGTTCCCTGGGCCCACTTCCTGGCTCATGGTGGGAGTTCTGGTGTCTGTGCCCCTCACTGGAATGACATCCATTCCTCTCCACTGCTGAATCCCAGGACTAGCTGCGAGCCTGCATACAGCAGGTGCTCAGTATGGGCTCTTTGGATGCAGGGATGTTGCTAGGGTGAGGGGTCCTCTGGGGACGCAGAGGTGTGTCTAGAGGCTCCAAGTTGGGGCAGAGGGGCCCAGGGGAGAGTGTGGGGGTAGGAGCATACTGTACTGGGAGGGCTGACCGTTTGGGGTCAGACTTGGGATTTTGGAGAATCTCTGGAAGAGATGACACCTGGTGGGCCATGGGGGCCACTGAAGCTGGTGAGCCTCCCCTGGCCTTGGCCAGTCAGCGGGTGGAGCAGGGGAGCTTCGTTGCATCTCGTGGGGGCTGAGGTTGGGGGAAGGAGTGTAAGACATTTGGCCGAGTCCTGGGGGGCTGGCCATGTCCCTAGGTGTGGGGAGGGGGCACAGCCTTTACTAACTGCCAGCTTGGGCACCCCGACCCCGTGGGGTTTGGCGCCCTCCCGTGGCCACAGAGGGGGCAGCAGGGACGGGGTGGGGTGAGCTTTTCTGGGAACAGAGGCCCCAGGGCTCTGCGGGAGGGGTGAGCCTACAGCTGGATCCTATCAGGCCAGATGCACTGCCAGGACTGGAACATTCTTGTGGTCGGCAGTGGTTGGGCGGGCTGGGCCGTCCCAGATGCCTGGGGTGGCTCCCTGACCTGCAGGACCAGGGTCCTGGGGGCAGGGATGGTCAGCGGTGCCCTTTGCCCCCAGCGTCTATCTTTGCAACTTGACTGGCTGCTATTCCGCAGCCTCGCCTGCCTGCAGACAGCCCCGCACCCACCCTGCCCCAGGTGTGGCTTCCTTTCCAGTGACTCATGCCACCTCCACCCCACACAGCCTGACTCACCGCTGCCCTGCGGGCCCCTCCTGTGCCCGGTGCCCCCGTGTGCCCCCCTCTGCCCCTGCACCCCATCCCCCCATGTGAGACGTATTCCTGCGCTGGGTGGCCCTTGTGATGAGTCATTGCTCAGTGATGTGCAGGGTCTGTTCAAACCCCAGCCTCTAAGGTGGCCCCTGGGGTCTGGATGGTTCTCTGGTCTAGGAAGGGCTGGTGGGCTCAGGACCTCAGAGCCTCTGGGAGCCGGGGGACAGGGGTCAAGGTGCAGGGTGTGCTTCTTCTCAGTGTAGCTCTGTGAGGAGGTGGGGGTCTAGAAGAAACAGTGGCAGCTGGGCACCCCCAGCCAGAGGCCACACAGGTGGGGGTCCCTGGGAGGCCTGAGGGCTGATAGAGTGTTCTTTGGAGGGCTCATGGCCTTGGCCTCGTGGGGTGCCCCCCGCCGTGTGATGGGACACCCTCCTGGGGGGCTGTGGGGTGCCTTCCAGCCAGTCCTGGCACCACCGGGTTTGCAGTGACATGTGGCCCACAGCAGGGCCCACCACAGGGGTGGGGGTGGGGGTGAGGAAACCCCAGCTTCCTGTTTCTGGAGAGCCAGGGTGTGGCTGCAGGGGAGGGGCCGCCCTCCTTCCCGCCTGCTGCCTTCGGGGAACACTCCCCTCTCTGGGGGGCGGGCAGGGTGGGGTGGGGCCCCGGGGGCGGGGGCAGCGGCTGAGAAGGGCAGCAGGCAGGGAGCGGCCACACCGACTCGACTCGGCTCCACTGAGCTGTGCAGCCGTCCCACGCCGCCAGCCGCAGCCGCCCGTGGGCCACGCCGTCGCCCCGTGCAGCACCCAAGGCCACGATGTCTCAGCACAGGTTCCGTGTGCCTGAGCCCCAGGGCCTGGGCCAGCAGAGAACCAGCTCAGAGGACAACCTCTACCTGGCTGTGCTCAGGGCCTCCGAGGGCAAGAAAGGTAGCGGCTGCCGCCAGGCAGGAAGGGCCACTTCCTGTTGCAGGAAGCTGTGTACCGGCTGGCCAGGGTCCGAGTGTGGGGTACAGAGGTAGACGAGGGGCTGGGGCTTGGCCCAGGGCACAGGGTGGCTGGGGAGCAGCCCCCATGCCCCTCACCAGGAGGGCTGGCTCACCATGGCAGCAAGGCCAGCAGGGGCCTCTGGGGCGTGGGGCAGTTGGGGGTTCTCTGTACCCTGTCGGGAGGGCTCCCGGCCCCTCTCCCCACACCCTGCCCAGCCCGAGGCCAGCACCCTGCACCCCTGCTCAGGTTTCGGCTGGGGCAGAGGCTGGTGGCACGTGTGGGGGTGGGGCAGGCTGAGACTTGCTGCTCCTTGAGCTCTGGCTGCAGCTGCCAGCCCTGGGCCCTGCCCATCGCAGGAGGGAGCAGACCTAGCACCTAGGACCAGGGCTGGCTGGGCCCTAGGTGTGGTCCTGAGGGGCCTGAGGCTGCAGCTGCTTCCGGGGGCTCGTCTCAGGTTGTATCTGACTGGCTGGGCCTTGTCTGTGCCCGTGGCCGCCCCCCATGGCCTTTTCCTCCTGCTCCAGACTGACCGTGTCCTTGTCTGTCTCCCCCAGACGAGCGAGACCGTGTGCAGAAGAAAACCTTCACCAAGTGGGTCAACAAGCACCTCATCAAGGTTGGTGTGCACGTGTATGTGTGTGAGTGTGTACATGTCTGTGGGTGTGTACACACGTTGATGTGTGACTGCGTGTGTACATGCGTGTGTGCGTGTGTCTCGGGCTGGGGAGATTCCCGCGGGGGTGAGGAGGGCTGAGATGCCCGTCGCTGGGTGGCACAGACGGGGGCCTGCCTCCGCGCCCCCATCCTGCCCTGCTGCTCTAACATTCAACTCTGAAACCTGTGATTTTCTGTCCTCTCCCTCCCCGGCTCTCTCCTGTCTCTCTTCTTCCTCCTCTTCCTCCGGGCGCCTCCTTGTAGCACTGGAGGGCAGAGGTAGGTGTCTCTGTGGGCAGGGCGGGCATGCTCTCTGGACCCCTGCGTGACCTTGGGTTCCTCTTTCCCTCTGGGGCCAGCACCCCGCCGGGGCCTGTGAGTCGCTCTGGGGCATGAGTGGCCGTCAGCACCCCCGCTGTCCCTACAGGCCCAGAGGCACATCAGCGACCTGTATGAAGATCTCCGTGATGGTCACAACCTCATTTCCTTGCTGGAGGTCCTCTCGGGGGACAGCCTGGTATGTGCCCACCGCTTGCCCTCCTCGGCCCTCCTCCCTCTCACCTGGACACCTTGCCTGCCTGCCTGTCCTCCCTGGGGCCTCCCACCTGCCCTTCCTGTCCAGCTCCGCCCCTCTTGCCTTCTCCCAGGGCCTCCTGGCCTTGCCCCCCACTGCACCTCTTGGTCCAGGGTGTTGGGAGCCACAGCCGAGTGCCCGCCTGGGTAAGGCTGTGAGCCCAGAGCCCAGGCCGTGGCTGCTGTGGCCCAGAATGCCCTACGCACAGGCTCCAACACAGTAATCTCATGCTCTGCTCTGCTTTGGTTTCTCTGCTGCTTGGACTCTGAACCTTGACCTCTGCCCTTTACCCTTTGCCCTGCTCTGGCCGGGCAGCCAAGAGAGCGGGACGTAATCAGGAGCTCGCGCCTGGTGAGTGGTTGGGCCCACTGGGCACGCAGCTCCCCGGATGGCCGGAGCCGTGCTCACCCAGCCTGACAGCCGATCTAGGCCGACCAAGGTCATCTGGCCTGGCACAGATGGCCGTACATGGCCGTACACCTGAGCCATCTGCTGACCTGCCTGCTGTCCTGCCCGTGCTGGGCTGGGAGCCGCCGTAGCTGCCACCACTGGGCGGGAGGACCCCAGTGCCCTGCCCTCCACCCCTGACTTCCTGGCTATTGTCTTGTCCCCACCCCCTTCCTTCCTCCCTGAAGCCCAGGCAGCTGGACTGCCCTGGCCCCTGCTGGGCCTGGCCCCAGGCGGCCCCCATGTCCCAGCTGGGGAGGGAGGGTGCACCGGGGTGTGGGGCTGCTGCTGTGCTGGGGGGACCCTGGGGTGGTTGCTGCAGCTGCCTGGAGAAGCCCGAGGGGGGCCTGGATGCCGCGCTGGGTCCACTGGCTCCCTCTGCTTTGTGGGCGCTGACCACTGTCCTCTCACAGCCCCGGGAGAAGGGCAGGATGCGTTTCCACAAGCTGCAGAATGTCCAGATCGCCCTGGACTACCTGCGACACCGCCAGGTAAGGCTGCCCGCCGGCCGCGGCCCCCGCCCCAGCGTGGTGCTGGGGGCTGGGACTGAGGGCACCTCCCTCACAGGTGAAGCTGGTGAATATCAGGAACGATGACATTGCCGACGGCAACCCTAAGCTGACCCTGGGCCTCATCTGGACCATCATCCTGCACTTCCAGGTAGTGTGGCCACCCACTGCCCCTCAGCCACCGCCTCCCCGGGGTCTCCAGGCCTGGTGTGTGGCCTGGGGGTGCGTGCTGCATGCCCTGCCCCACCCCATGCTAGCTCTGGGGCCTGAGAGGCCAGGCTGCTCCCCAGGCCCTGCCTCTCCTGCACCCTCTGGCCCCAGCTGGGCAGGGCAGGCAGCCTCCCCAAGGAGGAATGTGTCCTGTGCTCGAGGGCAGCTGCCTGCCCCGTGAAGCATTCTGGGGAAACTCAGCCTGGGCCGGCTGACTCACCCGGGGGCCTGCCCCACCGCACAGGAAGCCACAAATCCGAGAGCTGGGCAGGCTGAGCCTGGCTGGCACGGCAGCTGAGTCACACAGGCTGGCAGGCCGACAGACAGAGACAGACAGACGGGTGTGCAGGCGGGCAGACCCAGGCCTGAGGGATGGAGAAAGTGCAGGCCCAGGCCCACCTGCCAGGCTCACACAGACCCCACCCAGCCCCCCAGCCTTTAGGCAGAGAGGGAGGCTGGAGCTGCTCTCACCCCTTCCTTGGCCTGGGGGCTCTCGGGAAGCACCTGTGTGTGCAGCTCCCTTGCTTGTACCCACCCTCTGCCTCTGCCTCCGAGGACACAGGAAGGGCCAGGTCCCTTCTCCCTGGCTGAGGGGCTCCCAGGGTACCCACCTGAAGTGGCAGCAGTGGGGATGGGAACCTGACTTACTCCATGGCAGCCGTGGCTGGGCTGGCCTGGGCTTGTGGCACTGAGGTAGCGGGTGGTGGGCAGGGGCCCTGCCTCCTCCTGGGCACCCCTTCTCATGCACACGGGCACAGGGTGGCACGTGCCTGGCAGGGCGGCTGTGGCTGAGCCCTGCCCGTGGCTGCCCGCAGATCTCGGACATCCAGGTGAGTGGGCAGTCAGAAGACATGACGGCCAAGGAGAAGCTCCTGCTGTGGTCCCAGCGCATGGTGGAGGGCTACCAGGGCCTGCGCTGTGACAACTTCACCTCCAGCTGGCGCGACGGCCGCCTCTTCAACGCCATCATCCACCGGCATAAGTACGTGGAGGCTGGCCAGGGCTGTGCCCGGTGGAGGGTGTGGAGGAGGGCACAGCGGGGCCCTGGGGCATGGAGGAGGGCACAGCAGGGCCCTGGGGTGCGCAGCCGGAGACCCCAAACACCTCGGGACAGGAGGGGCGTCTGCACTGGTGGGAGCCATGGCCTGTGGCGGCGAGTGCAGGTGCCAGCCCCAGAGGAGGGTGCAGGCCATGTGGCCTGTGCCCCGCCCTCTTGCCGTCTTTGCTTTCTCCTGGACCCTTCTAGAAGCATCACTGGGGGACCAGCGGGATGTTGGTTCTCAACATCATGCGTGTGTGCCCTGTGGAGGCCTCCAAAGGGGCCTGGGCAGCTCGACCACAGTGGGCACAGCCCCTGGAGCCCCCAGAGACCTTGGCTCCCACCTGGGCCTGGACACTGTAGGAGGGTGGCTGTGGGTGCCCCTGTGCCTGGACCTACTGTCGGCTCCTGGGGCCCAAACTGCATAGTGCCCAAGTGTGCACGTGGGAGGGAGCGGTGGTGTTGGGGCAAAGGGAGTGCTTTCTGGGGTGCGGTGAGGTTGGATTCTGTTGTATCCATCTCGGTCCGGCTGTGTGACCGGGGCCCCCTGCATCTGGCCCTGCGTCTGCTCGCCTGCCACAGGCCAATGCTTATCGACATGAACAAGGTGTACCGGCAAACCAACCTGGAGAACTTGGACCAGGCCTTCTCTGTGGCGGAACGCGACCTGGGAGTGACACGGCTGCTGGACCCTGAGGGTATGTGTGCTGCCCCCTCTCTGATCGTGGTCCCCCTCTGATCCTGGCCCCCCAATCCTGGCCCCCTTCTGATCCTGGCCCCCCCATCCTGGTCCCTTTCTGATCCTGGCCCCCCTCTGATAAGACCCCCCCTCCGATCGTGCTCCCCCTCTGATCCTGGCCCCACAATCCTGGCCCCTTTCTGATCCTGGCCCCCCCATCCTGGTCCCTTTCTGATCCTGGTCCCCCTCCAATTCTGGCCCCACTCTGATCCTGGCCCCCCCAATCATGGCCCCCCTCCAATACCGGCCTCCCCCAGTCCCATTCCCCCCCACATCCCAGCACCCCTCCAATCCTGGTCCCCCCATCCTGGCCCCCCTCCAATCCCAGCTCCCCTCTCTGGCAGATGTGGACGTCTCCCATCCCGATGAGAAGTCCATCATCACGTACGTCTCATCTCTGTACGATGCCATGCCCCGTGTGCCCGACGTGCAGGATGGGGTGAAGGCCAACGTGAGTGGGGGCTGGCATGCAGGGGTCGGGGGCTGGCCCTGAACCTCACCCCGCCCTGACCCCTGCCTGCCTGCAGGAGCTGCAGCTGCGTTGGCAGGAGTACCGGGAGCTGGTGCTGCTGCTGCTGCAGTGGATCCGCCACCACGCCGTGGCTTTCGAGGAGCGCAAGTTCCCCAGCAGCTACGAGGAGATCGAGGTGCCGCCCGCTCCAGCAGGGGTCCAGGGCCTGGTCCGGGGCCGGGTGCCACTCCTGACCCAGCTTGTCCCCCCAGATCCTGTGGTGTCAATTCCTTAAGTTTAAGGAGACCGAGCTTCCTGCCAAGGAGGCTGACAAGAACCGATCCAAAGGCATCTATCAGTCCCTGGAGGTGAGTAGGGGTGCTGGGGGCGAGGCCTGGGAGGGGTGGGCCTCGGGGCTTGGCCTGAGCTCGGCCCCTGCCCACAGGGCGCGGTACAAGCGGGCCAGCTCAAGATAGCGCCGGGCTACCACCCGCTGGACGTGGAGAAGGAGTGGGGCAAGCTGCACGTGGCCATCCTGGAGCGGGAGAAGCAGCTACGCAGGGAGTTCGAGAGGTGGGTGGGGCTGCAGTGGACGGGGTTGTGGTGGGCGGGGCTGCGGTGGGCGGACCTGGGGCTGGCAGGCTGCGGTGGGCGGGGCTGCGGTGGGCGGACCTGGGGCTGGCAGGCTGCGGTGGGCGGGGCTGCGGTGGCAGGGGAGCCACCGGGGGTGAGTCATGGCGGGGAGGAAACCCCCGCAAGCTGGGAAGCCCGGCTGCAGCAGCGGCAGTGGGGCCTCCGGCGGGCAGCGGGCGGACAGCAAGGAGCGAGGCTGCCCCGGGGCGGACCCCGGGCCCCTCTCACGGCGGTGGGCACTTGGGCCGCAGGCTGGAGAGTCTGCAGCGCATCGTCAGCAAACTGCAGATGGAGTCGGGGCTGTGTGAGGAGCAGCTGAACCAGGCTGATGCCCTGCTGCAGGCGGTGAGGGGCGGGGTCGGGGAGGGCAGGAGGAGGCCGGGCAGAGGGTGAAGAGGGGGGTGGGGAGGGCAGGGGAGGGGGCGGGGCCGGGAGGCTGGGCTGGGAGGCGAAGGGGTGCTCCTGGATCATGCCCCGCCCTGCAGCTGCGGAGCCAGAGAGGGCAGGCCTGCTGAGGGTGGGGCAGGCCAGCTGGGCTCTGGGGAGTGCTGGGGGGCAGCTCTGGGGGCGGAGCCCAGGCCCAGGCTCTGCCCCCTGGTGTGCAGCCAGTCCTCACTGCCTGCTTGGTGCTGAGCTGACTTTGGGCAGCAGAGGGGACACCCAAGAGGCAGAGGCGCTCTTCCTTCCCCAGGCCTTGCCCCAGGGCTCATACGGGTCATGGGGGGAGTGTGGCCATTGCTGGTTGGGTGCTATGGGCCGGCAGGAGTAGGGTGTGTGGATCTGGGTGGGGGTTTTCGAGGACACGGAAGGAAGATGGGGGGAGGGGTAGGCCCGTGAGCCCACCCTCAGGGCATGAAGGGTGTGGTCCTGACCTGGGGGCAGCCTATGGGCCACCCACCCCACCTGGAGTGTGCTCTAGGAAGATGCGGGGGCTCTACGGGGAGTTTGGGGCGCCAGCTCTGAGGGTGGCCGCCACTTTGCAGGACATCCGGCTGCTGGCTGCAGGCAAGGCACCTCAGCGGTCAGGTGAGGTGGAGAGAGACCTGGATAAGGCGGATGGCATGATCCGGCTGCTCTTCAACGACGTGCAGACCCTCAAGGATGGGCGGCACCCCCAGGGCGAGCAGATGTACCGCAGGTGGGCCCCGCCCCCGCCCCCGCCCCGGGTGGCCTCAGCCTGGGCAGCCAGGCCCTGGCTGATCTTCCTGCTGTCTGTGCTGCCCCCAGGGTGTACCGTCTGCACGAGCGCCTCGTCACCATCCGTACGGACTACAACCTCCGACTGAAGGCTGGTGCCTCCATGACCCAGAGCGTGTCAAGACCCCCGGACCACGAGCTCGAGAGCTCCACCCTGCGCTACCTGCAGGACCTGCTGGCCTGGGTAGAGGAGAACCAGCGGCGGGTGGATGGCGCTGAGTGGGGTGTGGACCTGCCCAGCGTGGAGGCGCAGTTGGGCAGCCACCGTGGCCTGCACCAGTCTATCGAGGAGTTCCGGGCCAAGATAGAGCGGGCGCGTGCTGACGAGGTGAGCGGGCCCCGCGGGTGGGCGGGCAGGGCGGCAGCTGGGCCATACCACCACAGGGCTCACCCCCAGTCTCCTGCAGGGTCAGCTCTCCCCGGTCACCCGGGGTACCTACTGTGACTGTCTGGGCCGGCTGGACCTGCAGTACACCAGGCTGCTGGTGAGTGGCCAGTGGGCGGGGGGATGGCAGAGGGCAGGTCGCGGGGGTGTAGGTGACCTGCTGACATGCCTGCCCGCCGCCCACAGAACTCCTCCAAAGCCCGGCTTCGCGCCCTGGAGAGCCTGCATGGCTTTGTGGCGGCTGCCACCAAGGAGCTGATGTGGTTGAGTGAGAAGGAGGAGGAGGAGGTGGGCTTTGACTGGAGCGACCGCAACGCCAACATGGCCACCAAGAAGGAGAGCTACTCGGTGAGGCAGCAGGCGGCTCTCAGCCTTCTGTGACCGGACCCCTTGCACCCCCATGCCTGTGGCCGTCCCCCACCAATCAGGAGGGAGCACGGGGCCTTGGGCCTTGTCTGCTGAGACACTGGTGGGGGCCCACATGTCTCTGAGACCCCGTGGCTCTGTGCCAGGCCCTGATGCGTGAGCTGGAGCTGAAAGAAAAGAAAATCAAGCAGATCCAGAACACTGGAGATCGGCTGCTGCGCGAGGGCCACCCTGCACGGGCCACGGTGGAGGTGGGTGGGGGGGGTCGCGGAAGGACCATTCAGGAGCCCCCCCAGTGAGGATGAGAGTGGGGCCGCGGAAGGACCACCTGGGGTCCCCCACACTGAGAATGAGGGTGGGGCTGCAGTAGAACCACCCGTGGTCCCCCACAGTGGGATTGGGGGTGGGGCTGCAACAGAAGCCCCTGGGGTACCCCACAGTAGAGCTCAGAGCATGGAGGGGGCGGGCCCTGGAGGGGGCGGGGCCCCAGAGCGGCAGGGCCCTGACATTCTGGGGCTGTAGTCGTTCCAGGCAGGCCTGCAGACCCAGTGGAGCTGGATGCTGCAGCTATGTTGCTGCATCGAGGCCCACCTGAAGGAGAACACCGCCTACTTTCAGGTAAGAGCTGGGCTGCCCGACCCCGCCACAGCCAGAGTGCTCAGGAGCCCCTAACCCAGCCCTTTGCCCACCCCGTGTCTGTCCACCCTTCGTTAATCTCCTCCTGCGCTGCCTCCAGGGAGCCCTCTCAGCGCTGCCCCGTCTTGTCGGCAGGCCCCTCAGCGTGTCCGGGCAGCTCTGGCAGGGGGCTGGTGCTGTGGCGGAGGCTAGCGCTGTGAACCCAGTGTGACCCCTTTCTGCTGCCCCAGTTCTTCTCAGACGTGCGGGAGGCAGAGGAGCAGCTGCAGAAGCTACAGGAGACACTGCGCAGGAAGTACACCTGTGACCGTTCCATCACTGTCACCCGCCTGGAGGACCTGCTGCAGGATGCCCAGGTGAGTCGATCACCTGGCCGCAGCCTCAGCACCCAGGCCTGTGGGACCATGAGCTGGCCGGGCCCCCAGGTTCAGGGAGGACGGTGGGGCCGGGGCCTTGCTGGAGCGCGGGGGTGAGGGGCTGGTCTGGCATCTGGCTGTCTGCTGCGGCTGTAAGAGATGCTTGGGGAAGGTTTTCTGGAGGCACCCAGAGGACTAGTGGGGCCCGCAGGGGTGGTGGGGTGGGGCGGGAGACGTGGCAGTCATGAGGGGGTGTGAGGCCAGAGGTCTGAGCAGGGTGCAGGGTTGTGATGTGGCAGGTCCAAGAAGTTAATGGCAGGACTCTGGAGTGGTGGCAGGAGCTGGGGACAGCGCGTGTGAGCCCACCAGAGAGTCCCTGGGTGGACAGAGGCCAGAGTTAGCTGCTCTACTAGCAGCCCTCTGGGTCCACTGGCATTTGGGCGGGGGCGTCTGGGGGGGCGCTGAGGGGAGGGCAGGGGCTTCTGGGGGGCTGAGGGGAGGGCAAGGTGGCAGCTAACGTGCTGTGGGAATGGGGTGGGTGGTGGAAAGGTGGGTGGAAGGGGACCCGGCAGTGGAGGAGGGCCAGAGCTGGTGCTCCCAGATGTGGTGGAGACAAGCTGAGAAGCTCTGTGAGCAGGGAGGGGACAGGAGGAGGTGCCCACTTGGTCAGGAGATGGGGATAGAAAAGGTGGGCGAGGAGTGCGGTTGGTTCCAGGATGGTCTCTGGCCTCTTAGCCTTCAACGGTCCTTGCTAAGCTTTGGTCTTGTGGGGTGGGTGACCTTCCACAGTCTCAGTATCCTTGGCCAGGGAGGGGAGTGGGGGAGAGGACATTGCAGGGTCCGCGGGGGCCGGCTCAGGCCCGAGCATGGGGTGCCTCGTGCCCTGCCCAGCCTCAGAGCACTGGCTTCAGGAGCCCCGAGGGGGACTGCAGACTCACCACCTCCGACGTTGGAGGTGTTGGGGTAGCTGTGCACTGCTCTTGGGGTGGGCAGGGCCTCAGCCAGGCCTCTTATGTGGATAGTGGACTCTTCCTCCCTGACCGTCTCCTCCCGCAGGACGAGAAGGACCAGCTGAACGAGTACAAGGACCACCTGTCTGGCCTGGCCAAGCGGGCCAAGGCCATCGTGCAGCTGAAGCCCCGCAACCCTGCCCACCCGGTTCGGGGCCACCTGCCGCTGCTGGCCGCATGTGACTACAAGCAGGTGGAGGTGAGGTGGGCGGGGCTCGCAGGGAGACAGGGAGGGGCTCTGGAGGCAGAGGGCTGGGAGCAGGGGCTGCACTGTGGCCTCGAGGCTGACCTGGCCCGGCCCCCAGGTGACCGTGCACAAGGGGGACGAGTGCCAGCTGCTGGGCCCCGCGCAGCCGTCCCACTGGAAGGTCCTCAGCAGCGGTGGCAGCGAGGCTGCCGTGCCGTCCGTCTGCTTCCTTGTGCCCCCACCCAACCAGGAGGCCCAGGAGGCCATCACCAGGTGGGCGCCCGGGGGGTCTGGCCGCAGGCAGGGGTAGATGGCGGGCCGGTGCCCAGAGCCCCATTGATGGTGCCCCTGCCTGCCAGGTTGGAGGCCCAGCACCAGGCCCTGGTCGCGAGGTGGCACCAGCTGCATGTGGACCTGAAGAGCCTCCTGGCCTGGCAGAGCCTCAGTCGCGACGTACAGCTCATCCGCTCCTGGTCGCTGGTCACGGTACGGGCATGGGGGCCACGTCTATCCTATCCCCACCCTGCCCCCGTGGGCCCCCAGGGCCGTGTGTCTGTGCCTGCTGTGCTCAGTGCCCCTGCTGCCCGCAGTTCCGCACGCTGAAGCCTGAGGAGCAGCGCCAAGCCCTGCGCAGCCTGGAGTTGCACTACCAGGCCTTCCTGCGAGACAGCCAGGACGCCGGCGGCTTCGGGCCCGAGGACCGGCTGCAGGCTGAGCGGGAATATGGCTCCTGCAGCCGCCACTACCAGCAACTGCTGCAGAGCCTGGAGCAGGGTATGTGGTGGGCAGCGTGGGCAGGCGGCCATGGTCTGGGCAGGGCAGCAGGTGTGGGTGGGCAGGGCGG
>NW_004444121.1:4286965-4309736 GCF_000243295.1 Trichechus manatus latirostris | reverse complement strand
GGGCAGGGCGGGTAGGAGGCCGTGGTCCAGGCAGGGCGGCGGGTGTGGGCGGGCAGGGTGGGCGGTAAGCCGTGGTCCGGTGGCCGTGACCGTGGTGTGTCCCCCAGGGGAGCAGGAGGAGTCACGTTGCCAGCGCTGCATCTCAGAGCTCAAGGACATCCGGCTGCGGCTGGAGGCTTGCGAGACACGCACCGTGCACCGCCTGCGGCTGCCTCTGGACAAGGAGCCGGCCCGCGAGTGTGCCCAGCGCATGGCTGAGCAGCAGGCAGGCGCCCGGTCCTGCCCCCTCATCCCCGACCCTCACCACATTTCCCTTACCTCTCCTGTCTGCTCGTCTTCCCCGTTCCCTTATCTCTCCTCATTCCCCATCTCTTCTCCCTCCCTCCCTCTTCCTTCTCTCTTGCCATCTTCTCCCTCCAGCCTGGCTGCTGTTTCCCATAGCGTTATTTCCCCCGACTCCCACTCCCTCCCTCTGCCCCAGCTTTCCCCTTCCCTTTTATCTCCCCATTTCCCGTCTCTTTCCCTCCCTTTCTCTTCCCTGTCTCCTTCACCCAGCCTGGCTCCCATTTCCTGTATGTTTATTTCCCCCATCTCCTCCCATCTGTCCCCCCAGCCTCCATCTATCTCCCTCCCAAGGGGTGCTGAGGGTCAGGCTCTGGCGGTCACAGGTCCCCTCCTCTCTCTCAGAAAGCGCAAGCCGAGGTGGAGGGGCTGGGCAAGGGGGTCGCCCGGCTCTCCGCTGAGGCTGAGAAGGTACTGGCCCTGCCTGAGCCCTCGCCGGCTGCCCCCACCCTGCGCTCGGAGCTGGAGCTGACGCTGGGCAAACTGGAGCAGGTCCGCAGCCTGTCCGCCATCTACCTGGAGAAGTGAGTGTACCGTCCACGGGCCGAGGCTGACTGGGGGCTCTGCACAGAGAGCCCGGCCAGCTGTGGCTGATGGCAGATGGACCATCAGGGGGCAGGGAGGGTTGAGTCATCAGGTTGGGGTGTGCAGAGGGGTTGAGTTTCAAGATGGCAACCCTGGATTTCCTGCCCATCTGATGGCGTACTGGAGGTAGTGGACAAGAAGGACGCAGATGGAGAAGAAGGGAGGAAGCGAGACAGCGAGGGGCTGGGGCTCATGAGGAGGGAGGGGTTGCAGCATGGAGGTCCCTGGTGACCTGGAGAGGGAGCAGAGGGTGGGGGCTTGGGCAGGACTCCCTTAGGTCCCACCCCCCACTCGCCTCCAGCGCTGGCTGGAATGCAGAGTTCTGCCCCCCCCACTCCTCCCCCGTCCCATCTCCTGCTCCCCTCAGCCAGACACAGGGCCTCTTCTGTCCTCGAATGTTAATTCAGAAACTTAAAAGATTATACACTCACAGGGTTCAAAGGTCAAGTTTTACAGTGTAGTGGGAAATCTCCCCCGACCCTGTCTCCTGCCCTCAAAAGTGCCGCCAAGTTTGTTTCCTGACTGCAAACAAACACAAACAACTTTCAACTTTCTCTTTTCGGCTCTTTTTTTCTCACACATACGGCCAAGAAATCTTTCTGCACCCGTCCCCCTCCCTCGATGGGGACTGGAAGGCAGAGCCGTAGCCCTGGCACCTCGGGTGTCAGCCCTGGGGGCTGGCTGGTGGGCTCTGTCCCGCCTTTTGGTGGGGCACATGCTCCCGGGATCTCCAGGCTTCAGCATCCCTGAGTCGGAGCCCCCTTCTTTTCTCCCCTTCTTTTCTCCCGGGAGCCTGTGACCCCCAGTCCCTGCTGGCCACCAGGGCTCTGGTCCGCTCAGCCTGGGCTTGGCGCCTGGATGGCGGGTGTTGGGCTGTGGCTCTGCCAGCTGGGCTTGTTGCTCCTGGAGCTGCCGCCGGCTCTGAGCCCGCTCTCCCCACAGGCTCAAGACCATCAGCCTGGTGATCCGCAGCACGCAGGGGGCTGAGGAGGTGCTGCAAGCCCACGAGGAGCAGCTCAAGGATGCACAGGCCGTGCCCGCCGCCCTCCCGGAGCTCGAGGCCACCAAGGCCACACTGAAGGTACGTGCACTGTGGGCTGTGTACACCGCGGGGGTCAGGCCAGGCGGGCGGGCGGGCGGGCTGGTTGCGGCTGAACCTCTTCCCTGCAGGAGCTGCGGGCCCGTGCGGAGGCACAGCAGCCGGTGTTCGATGCTCTGCGTGAGGAGCTGCGGGCAGCGCAGGAGGTGGGCGAGCGGCTGCAGCAACGGCACGGCGAGCGTGATGTGGAGGTGGAGCGCTGGCGTGAGCGCACGGCACAGCTGCTGGAGCGCTGGCAGGCGGTGCTGGCTCAGGCCGACAGCCGGCAGCGTGAGCTGGAGCAGCTGGGCCGCCAGCTACGCTATTACCGCGAGAGCGCCGGCCCGCTGGGCGACTGGCTGCAGGACGCCAAGCGGCGGCAGGAGCAGATCCAGGCAGTGCCGCTGGCCAATAGCCAGGCTGTGCGCGAGCAGCTGCGGCAGGAGAAGGTGAGCTAGGCTGGGGCTGGGCGGGGGAGGGGGCAGGACTAGAGCTGGGGCGGGGGCGGGGCCGGGGCTGGGGCAAAGGGGGCAGGGTGCGGGTGTGGGGTGAGCGCAGCCAGGGGCCATCAGGACTGTGAGGTGGGTGCACCATGAGGCCGCTGACCGCCCCTTCCCAGGCGCTGATGGAGGAGATTGAGCAGCACGGGGAGAAGGTGGAGGAGTGCCAGAAGTTCGCCAAGCAGTACATCAATGCCATCAAGGTAAGCCTGCCCGGCGCCCGGCCTGGCATCCTGGGGAGACTTGCTGGGGTGGGGGTGGGGGCTGGGCATGAGCCCTGGGTTCAGCCAGCAGCGGGCGATGGGTGGAAATGCAGGGCGGCCCCCAGTTCGCGGGCTGGTGGCCGACGCGGTGTGTCCCCCAGGACTACGAGCTCCAGCTGGTCACGTACAAGGCACAGCTTGAGCCGGTGGCCTCGCCGGCCAAGAAGCCCAAGGTCCAGTCAGGGTCGGAGAGTGTCATCCAGGAGGTGAGCCAAGGGCCGGCGTCTGTGCCGGCTGGGGCGGGGCAGGCACTGGGCGCAGCTCTGCAGGGCTGACCCTGACTCTCCTGGCCGCAGTATGTGGATCTGCGCACGCGCTACAGTGAGCTGACCACACTCACCAGCCAGTACATCAAGTTCATCAGCGAGACCCTGCGGCGCATGGACGAGGAGGAGGTATGGGCGGCGGGGAGAGACAGGCTGGGGTCCATCCTGCTGCCCACCCACCCGCCCTAGCCGACGGCAGCCCTTCTCGGAGTACTCAGTCCGGCGCTCCTCCCCACGCACGCCACGTCCCGGCCCCCAGCCTCCCACGCCTGTGACTTGGCTGCACTGCCCTCCCTGCGGTGGAGCTTGGCTGCCACCTCCCCTCTCTTGCCTGATGGTGGCGTGCTTCCCCCCAACTCCTCCCTGGTGGTTCCTCCCCGGCGGTCTTTCTGGCTCTCGTGCACGTTCTCTCTGGGGATTTGGCGGTGACCACTCTTCTCTTGCTCAAGAAGGTTGTGGGGGGCTGGGAGAGGTGTCCAGGTGCACCTGATGGGGCAGGTGCCCACCTGTTTTGCTCCTCCCTGCCCCTGGGTGGCCCTGCCATGTGGCCTGGTGTGGTTCTGCCTCCTTTCGGCTCACAGGGCCCTTTTCTGAGCTGGCTCGGTCTGCACTGCTGTCCCCTCTGGCCACCGCCCTGCCCCACTGGGCTGCTGGGAATGGCCCTGGTCAGGGAGGAGCCTCTCGACCAGAGCCAGGCCCACGGGTGTCCACCGCGTCCACCAGGGCTCGGGGGGCGGTGCAGGGGGCCAGCTTGCAGCCCCTGCGAACCTGCTGCTTTGCTCTCTCTCTCTCTCTCTTACTGTCCGTCTGTCTGTCTCGTCGCCTGTCTGCGGGAAGAGGGGAGTTCGCCTGGGCCTCTCTCCCCAGGCTGGTGAGCACGGGGGCCAGGCTGCGCTCGCTGCCCCGGAGCCCTGGGCGGGTGCACGTGTCCCGCCCCGCTCGCGCTGTCCCAAGTGAGCTGTGGTGGTGCGGAGAGTGCCGGCACGCGCTCACTGCTCTCTCTGGTCTCTCCTTCTTTCTGCCGCGGCCTCAGCGGCTGGCCGAGCAGCAGCGGGCAGAGGAGCGGGAGCGGCTGGCCGAGGTGGAGGCCGCGTTGGAGAAGCAGCGGCAGCTGGCCGAGGCCCACGCCCAGGCCAAGGCGCAGGCGGAGCAGGAGGCGCAGGAGCTGCAGCAGCGCATGCAGGAGGAGGTGGCCCGGCGGGAGGAGGTGGCAGTGGACGCGCAGCAGCAGAAGCACAGCATCCAGGAGGAGCTGCAGCACGTTCGGCAGAGCTCGGAGGCGGCCATCCAGGCCAAGGCCCGGCAGGCGGAGGCGGCTGAGCGCAGCCGGCTGCGCATCGAGGAAGAGATCCGCGTGGTGCGCCTGCAGCTGGAGGCCACCGAGCGCCAGCGCAGCGGGGCCGAGGACGAGCTGCAGGCTCTGCGCGCGCGTGCCGAGGAGGCGGAGGCCCAGAAGCGGCAGGCGCAGGAGGAGGCCGAGCGGCTGCGGAGGCAGGTACAAGATGAGAGCCAGCGCAAGAAACAGGCAGAGGCGGAGCTGGCACGGCGAGTGGTGGCCGAGGCGGAGGCGGCGCGTGAGAAGCAGCGGGCCGTGCAGGCACTGGAGGAGCTGCGGCTGCAGGCGGAGGAGGCAGAGCGGCGGCTGCGGCAGGCCGAAGTCGAGCGAGAGCGCCAGGTGCAGGTGGCCCTGGAGTCGGCACAGCGCAGCGCTGAGGCCGAGCTACAGAGCAAGCGTGCCTCCTTCGCGGAGAAGACAGCCCAGTTGGAGCGCACGCTGCAGGAGGAGCATGTGGCCGTGGCACAGCTGCGGGAGGAGGCAGAGCGGCGGATGCAGCAGCAGGCCGAGGCAGAGCGCGCCCGCGAGGAGGCGGAGCGGGAGCTGGAGCGCTGGCGCCTGAAGGCCAATGAAGCGCTGCGGCTGCGGCTGCAGGCTGAGGAAGTGGCCCAGCAAAAGAGCCTGGCTCAGGTGGAAGCCGAGAAGCAGAAGGAGGTGGCGGAGCGCGAGGCGCGGCGGCGTGGCAAGGCAGAGGAGCAGGCTGTGCGGCAGCGGGAGCTGGCCGAGCAGGAGCTGGAGCGGCAGCGCCAGCTGGCGGAGGGGACCGCGCAGCAGCGTCTAGTGGCCGAGCAGGAACTGATCAGGCTGCGGGCCGAGACCGAGCAGGGCGAGCAGCAGCGGCAGGTTCTTGAGGAGGAGCTGGCACGGCTGCAGCGTGAGGCGGCAGCGGCCACGCAGAAGCGTCAGGAGCTGGAGGCCGAGTTGGCCAAGGTGCGGGCGGAGATGGAGGTGCTGCTGTCCAGCAAGGCACGGGCCGAGGAGGAGTCGCGCTCCACCAGCGAGAAGTCCAAGCAGAGGCTGGAGGCCGAGGCCAGCCGGTTCCGCGAGCTGGCCGAGGAGGCCGCCCGCCTGCGCGTCCTGGCTGAGGAGGCCAAGCGCCAGCGGCAGCTGGCTGAGGAGGACGCGGTCCGGCAGCGGGCGGAGGCTGAGCGGGTGCTGGCCGAGAAGCTGGCCGCCATTGGCGAGGCCACAAGGCTCAAAACAGAGGCAGAGATCGCGCTCAAAGAGAAGGAGGCGGAAAACGAGCGGCTGCGGCGGTTGGCGGAGGATGAGGCCTTCCAGCGGCGGCGGCTGGAGGAGCAGGCCGCACAGCACAAAGCTGACATCGAGGAGCGCCTGGCACAGCTGCGCAAGGCCTCGGAGAGCGAGCTGGAGCGGCAGAAGGGCCTGGTAGAGGACACACTGCGGCAGCGGCGACAGGTGGAAGAGGAGATCCTCGCGCTCAAGGTGAGCTTCGAGAAGGCGGCTGCTGGCAAGGCCGAGTTGGAGTTGGAGCTGGGCCGCATCCGCGCCAACGCTGAGGACACGCTGCGCAGCAAGGAGCAGGCAGAGCTGGAGGCCGCTCGACAGCGGCAGCTGGCGGCCGAGGAGGAGCAGCGGCGCCGGGAGGCCGAGGAGCGTGTGCAGAAGAGCCTGGTGGCTGAGGAGGAGGCGGCGCGGCAGCGCAAGGCCGCTCTGGACGAGGTTGAGCGGCTCAAGGCCAAGGTGGAGGAGGCATGGCGCCTGCGTGAGCGGGCGGAGCAGGAGTCAGCACGGCAGCTGCAGCTGGCGCAGGAGGCTGCACAGAAGCGGCTGCAGGCGGAGGAGAGGGCGCACGCCTTCACCGTGCAGCAGAAGGAGCAGGAGCTGCAGCAGACGCTGCAGCAGGAGCAGAGTGTGCTGGAGCGCCTGCGCGGCGAGGCAGACACGGCGCGGCACGCGGCCGAGGAGGCGGAGGAGGCAAGGGAGAGGGCCGAGCGGGAGGCGCTGCAGTCCCGGCGGCAGGTGGAGGAGGCAGAGCGGCTGAAGCAGGAGGCCGAGGAGCGGGCCCAAGCCCGGGCGCAGGCACAGGCCGCCGCAGAGGAGCTGCGCAAGGAGGCGGAGCAGGAGGCAGCCCGGCGGGCGCAGGCGGAGCAGGCCGCCCTGCGGCAGAAGCAGGCGGCCGACGCGGAGATGGAGAAGCACAAGAAGTTTGCCGAGCAGACGCTGCGGCAGAAGGCACAGGTGGAACAGGAGCTGACGACGCTGCGCCTGCAGCTGGAGGAGACGGACAACCAGAAGAGCATCCTGGACGAAGAGCTGCAGCGGCTGAAGGCGGAGGTGACAGAGGCCGCGCGCCAGCGCAGCCAGGTCGAGGAGGAGCTGTTCTCGGTGCGCGTGCAGATGGAGGAGCTAAGCAAGCTCAAGGCCCGCATTGAAGCGGAGAACCGTGCACTTATCCTGCGTGACAAGGACAACACGCAGCGCTTCCTGCAGGAGGAGGCCGAGAAGATGAAGCAGGTGGCTGAGGAGGCCGCGCGGCTGAGCGTGGCGGCCCAGGAGGCGGCGCGGCTGCGGCAGCTGGCCGAGGAGGACCTGGCGCAGCAACGAGCTCTGGCTGAGAAGATGCTCAAGGAGAAGATTCAGGCAGTGCAAGAGGCCACGCAGCTCAGGGCCGAGGCCGAGCTGCTGCAGCAGCAGAAGGAGCTGGCACAGGAGCAGGCACGGCGGCTGCAGGAAGACAAGGAGCAGATGGCGCAGCAGCTGGCACAGGAGACGCAGGGCTTCCAGCGGACGCTGGAGGCGGAGCGGCAGCGGCAGCTGGAGATGAGCGCGGAGGCCGAGCGGCTCAAGCTGCGTGTGGCCGAGATGAGCCTGGCCCAGGCCCGAGCCGAGGAGGACGCCCAGCGCTTCCGGAAGCAGGCCGAGGAGATCAGCGAGAAGCTGCACCGCACCGAGATCAGCACACAGGAGAAAATGACGTTGGTGCAGACGCTGGAGATCCAGCGGCAGCAGAGCGACCAGGATGCCGAGCGCCTGCGGGAGGCCATCACCGAGCTGGAGCGTGAGAAGGAGCGACTCAAGCAGGAGGCCAAGCTGCTGCAGCTCAAGTCTGAGGAGGTACCGGGCCCGCGTCACACACGGTGGCGGCGGCGGCGGTGGGTGGGCGGGGC
The DNA here is from genome assembly GCF_000243295.1 of Trichechus manatus latirostris. NCBI lineage: Eukaryota > Metazoa > Chordata > Mammalia > Sirenia > Trichechidae > Trichechus > Trichechus manatus. The sequence continues at coordinate 4,302,235 of NW_004444121.1, read as the reverse complement.
AGGTGGGCGAAAGCCGGTGGGCGGGGAGGGTCTGCCTCGCGGATGGGACAGGGCGTTTGGCCCCCCGGGTGCTGATAGTGGCTCCTGCCCCCGCAGATGCAGACGGTGCAGCAGGAGCAGCTGCTGCAGGAGACGCAGGCCCTGCAGCAGAGTTTCCTCTCTGAGAAGGACAGCCTGCTGCAGCGGGAGCGCTTCGTCGAGCAGGAGAAAGCCAAACTGGAGCAGCTCTTCCAGGACGAGGTGGCCAAGGCGCAGCAGCTGCGTGAGGAGCAGCAGCGGCAGCAGCAGCAGATGGAGCAGGAGAAGCAGCAGCTGGTGGCCAGTATGGAGGAGGCCCGGCGGCGGCAGCGAGAGGCCGAGGAGGGTGTGCGGCGCAAGCAGGAGGAGCTGCAGCGCCTGGAGCAGCAGCGGCAGCAGCAGGAGCAGCTGCTGGCCGAGGAGAACCGGAAGCTGCGGGAGCGGTTGCAGCGGCTGGAGGAGGAGCACCGTGCCGCGCTGGCACACACGGAGGAGGTGGCCGCCTCGCAGGCCGCCATCACCGAGGCCCTGCCCAGCGGCCGCGATGCGCCCGACGGCCCCACCGCGGAGGAGCTACAGCATGCCTTTGAGGGCCTGCGGCGGAAGGTGTCAGCGCGCCAGCTGCAGGAGGTGGGCATCCTGAGCACGGAGGAGCTGCAGCGGCTGGCACAGGGCCACACCACGGTGGCCGAACTCGCGCGGCACGAGGATGTGCGCCGCTACCTGCAGGGCACTGGGAGCATCGCTGGGCTGCTGCTGAAGTCGTCCAACGAGAAGCTGAGCATCTACAGCGCCCTGCAGAGGAAGCTGCTGAGCCCCGGCACTGCTCTGGTGCTGTTGGAGGCTCAGGCGGCCTCGGGCTTCCTGCTGGACCCCGTGCACAACCGACGGCTGACTGTCAACGAGGCCGTAAAGGAGGGCCTTGTGGGCCCTGAGCTGCACCACAAGCTGCTGTCGGCCGAGCGCGCCGTCACCGGCTACACCGACCCCTACACGGGCGAGCAGATCTCCCTCTTCCAGGCCCTGCAGAAGGACCTCATCGTGCGGGACCACGGCGTGCGCCTGCTGGAGGCCCAGATCGCCACGGGCGGCATCATCGACCCCGTGCACAGCCACCGCTTGCCCGTGGAGGTGGCCTACCAGCGCGGCTACTTCGACGAGGACATGAACCGCGTGCTGGCGGACCCCGGCGACGACACCAAGGGCTTCTTCGACCCCAACACGCACGAGAACCTCACCTACCTGCAGCTGCTGGAGCGCTGCGTGCGGGACCCTGACACCGGGCTCCGCGTCCTGCCGCTCACAGATAAGGCTGTCAAGGGTGGCGAGCTGGTCTACTCGGACTCGGAGGTACGTGACGTGTTTGAAAAGGCCACCGTGTCCGCGCCCTTCGGCAAGTTCCAGGGCAAGACGGTGACCATCTGGGAGATCATCAACTCTGAATACTTCACCGCAGAGCAGCGGCGTGATCTGCTGCGGCAGTTCCGCTCTGGCAAGATCACGGTGGAGAAGATCATCAAGATCGTCATCACCGTGGTGGAGGAGCATGAGCAGAAAGGCCAGCTCTGCTTCGAGGGCCTACGCGCCCTGGTGCCCGCCGCCGAGCTGCTCGAGAGCGGGGTCATCAGCCAAGATGTGTATGGCCAGCTGCAGCGGGGCGAGTGCTCCGTGCGGGAGGTGGCTGAGGTGGATGCTGTGCGGCGGGCCCTGCGCGGCGCTGACGTCATCGCAGGAGTGTGGCTGGAGGAGGCGAGGCAGAGGCTAAGCATCTACGAGGCCCTCCGGAGAGACCTGCTGAAGCCCAAGGTGGCCATGGCTCTGCTGGAGGCCCAGGCGGGCACTGGGCATATCCTCGATCCTGCCACCAGCGCTCGGCTGACGGTAGACGAGGCAGTGCGTGCTGGCCTGGTGGGGCCCGAGCTGCACGAGAAGCTGCTGTCAGCTGAGAAGGCTGTGACGGGCTACCGGGACCCCTACTCAGGCCAGACCGTGTCCCTATTCCAGGCCTGGAAGAAGGGCCTCATCCCCAGGGAGCAGGGCCTGCGTCTGCTGGATGCCCAGCTATCCACGGGTGGCATCGTGGACCCCAGCAAGAGCCACCGCGTGCCCCTGGATGTGGCCTACGCACGGGGCTACCTGGACAAGGAGACACGCAGGGCTCTGTTGGCGCCGCAGGATGACGCCAAGACTTTCTACGACCCTGGTGCACAGGAGCCGCTCACCTACAGCCAGCTGCAGCAGCAGTGCCAGCCGGACCAGCTCACTGGGCTCAGCCTGCTGCCGCTCTCCGAGAAGGCTGCACGGGCCCTGCAGGAGGAGCTCTACTCCGACACACAGGCCCGCGAGACCTTCGAGAAGGCCACCGTCGAGGTCCCTGTGGGCGGCTTCAGGGGCCGGACGGTCAGTGTCTGGGAACTTATCAGCTCCGAGTATTTCACAGAGGAGCAGAGGCGGGAGCTGCTGCGGCAGTATCGCACGGGCAAGGTCACTGTGGAGAAGATCATCAAGATCCTCATCACCATCATTGAGGAGACAGAGATCAGGCGGCAGGAGAAGCTGACCTTCAGCGGCCTGCGGGCGCCAGTCCCGGCCAGTGAGCTCCTGGACGCCAAGGTCCTCAGCAGGGCACAGTTTGAGCAGCTCCAGGACGGCAAGACATCAGTCAAAGACCTCTCCGAGGTGGACGCCGTGCGGATGCTGCTCCGGGGCAGCGGCTGCGTGGCCGGCATCTACCTGGAGGACTCCAAAGAGAAAGTGACTGTCTACGAGGCCATGCGGCGGGGCCTACTTAGGCCCAGCACGGCCACACTGCTGCTTGAGGCGCAGGCAGCCACCGGCTTCCTGGTGGACCCCGTGCGCAACCAGCGGCTCTATGTCCATGAGGCGGTCAAGGCAGGTGTGGTAGGGCCAGAGCTGCATGAGAAACTGCTGTCAGCCGAGAAGGCTGTGACTGGCTACAAGGACCCCTACTCGGGCTCCACCATCTCCCTCTTCCAGGCCATGCAGAAGGGCCTGGTCCTCAGGAACCACGGCGTGCGCCTGCTGGAGGCCCAGATCGCCACGGGCGGCATCATCGACCCTGTGCACAGCCACCGCGTGCCTGTGGAGGTGGCCTACCAGCGTGGCTACTTCGACGAGGACATGAACCGTGTGCTGGCGGACCCCAGCGATGACACCAAGGGCTTCTTTGACCCCAACACGCACGAGAACCTCACCTATCGGCAGTTGCTGGCGCGCTGTGTGGAGGACCCCGAAACTGGGCTGTTCCTCCTGCCCTTGAGAGCAGCAGAGGGGCCTGAGGTGGCGGAGACCACGCAGGTGTACACAGAGGAGGAAACACGGCGAGCATTCGAGGAGACGCAGATTGAGCTTCCGGGTGGCGGCCCCGGCGCCTCCACCATGTCGCTGTGGGAGGTGATGCAGTCGGACATGATCCCAGCAGAGCAGCGGGCCCGCCTGATGGAGGACTTCCGGGCCGGCCGGGTGACCAAGGAGCGCATGATCATCATCATCATCGAGATCATTGAGAAAACAGAGGTCATCCGCCAGCAGAACCTGGCCTCCTACGACTACGTGCGCCGCCGCCTCACCGCTGAGGACCTATATGAAGCCCACATCATCTCCCTCGAGACCTACAATCTGCTCCGCGAGGGGATCAAGACCCTGCGCGAAGTGCTCGAGGCCAAGGACGCCTGGCGCTACCTCTACGGCACGGGTTGCGTGGCCGGCATCTACGTGCCCGGCTCCCGGCAGACGCTGACCGTCTACCAGGCCCTCAAGAAGGGGCTGGTGAGCGCCGAGGTGGCCCGCCTGCTGCTGGAGGCCCAGGCAGCCACAGGCTTCCTGCTGGACCCCCTGAAGGGCGAGCGGCTGACGGTGGACGAGGCCGTGCGCAAGGGCCTGGTGGGGCCCGAGCTGCATGACCGGCTGCTGTCAGCTGAGCGTGCCGTGAGTGGCTACCGCGACCCCTACACTGAGCAGACCATCTCGCTGTTCCAGGCCATGAAGAAGGATCTGATCCCAGCCGAGGAGGCGCTGCGCCTGCTGGACGCCCAGCTGGCCACAGGCGGCATCATTGACCCACACCTGGGCTTCCACCTGCCACTGGAGGTGGCCTACCAGCGTGGCTACCTCAACAAGGACACACACGACCAGCTCTCGGAGCCCAGTGAGGTCCGCAGCTACGTGGACCCCTCCACGGACGAGCGGCTCAGCTACACGCAGCTGCTGAAGCGGTGCCGCCAGGACGACAAGAGTGGCCAGCTGCTCCTGCCGCTCTCAGACTCCCGCAAGCTGACCTTCCGCGGGCTGCGCAAGCAGATCTCGGTGGAGGAGCTGGTGCGCTCCCAGGTGATGGACGAGGCCACCGCGCTGCAGCTGCAGGAGGGCCTCACGTCCGTCGAGGAGGTGACCAAGAACCTGCAGAGGTTCCTCGAGGGTACCAGCTGCATCGCCGGCGTCTTCGTGGATGCCACCAAGGAGCGGCTGTCGGTGTACCAGGCCATGAAGAGGGGCATCATCCGGCCTGGCACAGCCTTCGAGCTGCTGGAGGCGCAGGCAGCCACTGGCTACGTCATCGACCCCATCAAGGGGCTCAAGCTGACCGTGGAGGAGGCCGTGCGCATGGGCATTGTGGGCCCTGAGTTCAAGGATAAGCTGCTGTCGGCTGAGCGTGCTGTCACTGGCTACAAGGACCCCTACTCCGGAAAGCTCATCTCCCTCTTCCAGGCCATGAAGAAGGGGTTGATCCTCAAGGACCACGGCATCCGCCTGCTGGAGGCCCAGATCGCCACGGGTGGCATCATTGACCCCGAGGAGAGCCACCGCCTGCCCGTGGAGGTGGCCTACAAGCGTGGCCTCTTCGACGAGGAGATGAACGAGATCCTGACCGACCCTTCAGATGACACCAAGGGCTTCTTCGACCCCAACACGGAGGAGAACCTCACCTACCTGCAGCTGATGGAGCGCTGCATCACGGACCCCCAGACTGAGCTGTGCCTGCTGCCGCTGAAGGAGAAGAAGCGGGAGCGCAAGACGTCCTCCAAGTCCTCAGTGCGCAAGCGCCGCGTGGTCATCGTGGACCCCGAGACAGGCAAGGAGATGTCGGTGTACGAGGCCTACCGCAAGGGCCTCATCGACCACCAGACGTACCTGGAGCTGTCAGAGCAGGAGTGTGAGTGGGAGGAGATCACCATCTCCTCCTCAGATGGTGTTGTCAAGTCCATGATCATCGACCGGCGCTCCGGCCGCCAGTACGATATCGACGAGGCCATTACCAAGAACCTCATTGACCGCTCGACACTGGACCAGTACCGCTCCGGCACGCTCTCCATCACTGAGTTCGCCGACATGCTCTCGGGCAATGCCAGTGGCTTCCGCTCCCGCTCCTCCTCGGTCGGCTCCTCCTCCTCCTACCCGCTCAGCCCCGCTGTCTCCCGCACCCAGCTGTCCCCCTGGTCTGACCCCACGGAGGAGACGGGCCCGGTGGCTGGCATCCTCGACACGGAGACACTGGAGAAGGTGTCCATCACCGAGGCCATGCGCCGCAACCTGGTGGACAACATAACGGGGCAGCGGCTGCTGGAAGCACAGGCCTGCACCGGCGGCATCATCGACCCCGGCACGGGCGAGCGCTTCTCTGTCACCGAGGCCGTCAACAAGGGCCTGGTGGACAAGATCATGGTGGACCGCATCAGCCTGGCCCAGAAGGCCTTCTGCGGCTTCGAGGACCCACGCACCAAGACCAAGATGTCGGCGGCCCAGGCACTCAAGAAGGGCTGGCTCTACTACGAGGCCGGCCAGCGCTTCCTGGAGGTGCAGTACCTGACAGGTGGGCTGATTGAGCCCGGTGCTCCGGGCCGCGTGCCACTTGACGAGGCCCTCCAGAAGGGCACCGTGGACACCCGCACCGCCCAGAAGCTGCGTGACGTCGGTGCCTACTCCAAGTATCTCACCTGTCCCAAGACCAAGCTCAAGATCTCCTACAAGGACGCGCTGGACCGCAGCATGGTGGAAGAGGGCACGGGGCTGCGTCTGATGGAGGCTGCTGCCCAGTCCAGCAAGGGCTACTACAGCCCCTACAGCGTCAGCGGCTCCGGCTCCACCACCGGCTCCCGCACGGGCTCCCGCACGGGCTCGCGGGCTGGCTCACGGCGTGGCAGCTTCGACGCCACCGCCTCCGGCTTCTCCATGACCTTCTCCTCCTCCTCCTACTCCTCCTCGGGCTATGGCCGCCGCTACGCTTCGGGGCCCTCGCCCTCGCTGGGGGGCCCTGAGTCCGCGGCGGCCTGACCCCCTGCCTGCCCCCCGCCCCCGCTCTGCATGCGGCCAGGCCCCTCCGCACGGGGTGCCGGGGCTTCCTCTCTTGTCTAAAGGAGTCTTCCTCCAACGCGGTGCCTAGAATCTAACCGAAAAGACCAGACTAACATAGTAATATAGACCTGCTGTCCACACGGCCTGGGTCTCTCCACTGCCCCCTACCTGCCACTCACCACAGCCAGGTGCCTTGGAGGGCCCAGAGTCAGGCCCCAGCCCCCCGCCCCCCATCTCCCCAGGGGATGGTCCTGCCCCTGGCTAACAAGGTCCTCTGTCTTCTCGGGCGTCGACCCCAGGGGTCAGCATTTCTCAGTGTTTCCAGGGCCGCCTGCTGACTCAGTGGGCCTTGCTGGGTGGGGGTCCCCAGGTCAGCCATGTCTTCCAGCCTGCTCAGAGAAGCCTCTTCCCCATGGGAAGATGGGGCTCCAGTCTGCAGGCCCGGCCGGGCCCAGCCCCCTGTTTTGCTCCTGCGGCTGCCGCCTGAGCTGGGGGCCGTTCTCAGCTCTCCGTCTTGGCTTGTCAGTCCCTCCCTGACACTCCCAGGCCCCAGGCCTCTGGCTGCAGCCTTCCAGCCTCAGCTCCCCTAGTAAGTGCCTTTTGTGTCCTCCCTTGTCCCCGGGCCCTGAGGACCCACACCTGGCTGGGAGACGGACGTGCCTGTGGAAGGCTTGCCCTGGGTTCCCAGTTCTCAGGCTGGGTCGGCCCAGGATGGCCTGGTGGGATGAGGCCTCTGCAGAGCTGTCCTGTCCTGCCCCGTGGAGCCCTGTTTTGGGTGCCCACCCAGACCAGGGGCTGCTGCCTGCCTGTCTCTCCCAGGGAGCCCCGCCCACAGAACAGCCACAGCCCCTCTGTTGGGCCCAGGGATCCCAACTGGACTGTCTGCATTGGCCTGGGCATCCCAGCCCGGTGCCACCCACCCTCCTGCCCCACCCAGCCCTGGCCTTGGTGGCTCTCACCCCTGCCTCCACCCTCTGAGCTTTGCATGTTCCACTAACCCAGGCAGGCAGCGGGGGGAGGGGCCGGGCTGCCAGCCACCTCTGTGAGGGCAGAACACTAACCTGACCATGGGCGGGGCCCCACAGCACCCGCCCCCAATAAAGCAATTCCAACTTTTCTGCGAGTCCGCCTATCTTTTGTCCTGGGGTCAGGCATGTGCTGGGTGTGGACGCTTCGGTCCCAGGCTTGGTGCTCTGAGCTCAGTCACTGTGTGCTGGCCAGGGACAGGAGCAAGTCCTCTGTGAAGACACTGGCCTGAGGCCGGCCATCTGGGGGCAAGAGAAACCGCCGGCTGGCTGGAGGGCCTGCAGTGAGTAGGGCTGCAGTGAAGGGCAGGGCAGAGGCCTGCTCACAGTGGCTTCCCTATCTCCACTGTGAGTCCAGATGACAGGTTGTCACCTGAGGCTGGACACATGATCAGCACTTAATGTGCTCATGTGATTTTCTATGAGGTGGTGTCTTACCCCGGTATCAGCCAGTCATTAGCTGTGCCCCCCTCAGGAGGGAGAAAGATAACCTCCCTAAGTGGTTTCTGCCAGCCAAGGATACTTCTCCAAAGAAGGATGCTACTGTGAGCCTTAGCAGCGCCCCTGGCACCTGGGCAATGGGTAAAGCACCAACAGCATCTACCACAGTCCACCCCTTGACCCACTTGCTTCGCACATTCAGTTTACGCCATCCAGACCCAGCTTCTCCGGGGTTCTGATAGGTCGTGGTTCCTGCGAAAACAGGAGGAGGTTCCTGAGCCCATGACTGACCCTCATCTCCCCGCTTCACTGGGGGAGGGGGACCTGGCCCCTGGTTCCTCGGGGTCTGAGTCTCTGTTCCCACGCCCTTGTCGGGCTCTGTTTGCTCTCCTTGCTCATTCGCGGTTAAGATGACATGGAAGTACTGAGCGGTGCCCCCAGGGATCCTCTGGGGCCAAGACTCCTTCCTGCCCCCGTTGGAGCAGTAGCTCCGCCTCCTCGTGATGGTCAGGGTTGTCCTCGCCAGAATGGTGACGCTGCTTTGCATGCTGGTCCACTGGAATGAGGAGCCCACAGTGACCTGGTGGAAGCTGTAGTTTAAGTGGGACTCTTCAATACTGTGTCCCCAGGTGGAAATGTGTTCTCCCTGGGGACCAGGACCCTAAAACCCTCATAGCTTAGTTGTAGAGACAGGAAGCTGAATTTTCCCAGTGGGCCACCGGGAGCGATGGTGAGCAGGGCACCCCTGCTTCCACCCTGTGGTTCCCAGCCCCATGTGTCACGCCTGCTGGGGACACAGCACTATACAATGACCATTGGCTGAAGGTAAAGACAATATCCTGAAGGACAGTGCCTCAGTCCTATAGGGTGTCATCATCAAGGTAGCGTCTCAGCTGCCCTCCCGTAAGTCAGTCCCAACAACCAGGCTGGCGGCTTCTGAGTGGCGTGGTGTGTGGGAGGACCAGTGAATCAGCCTCCTGCACCCACCACAGCACCTCCTCTGCTGTGGAGTGGGTCCCATGGTCTGAGGCAGCCTTACGCTATGGTAGATCAGTTATCTGGGGCACCCTAGGCTAGAAAGGTAAGCCCCCACCTGGAATACATGAATTGTCCTTTCCAAGGTGAAGAAGTCTGGAGTCATCAGTTTGCCACACAGTCACCAGCTGGTCTCATGGAGGGATGCGATTGTGTCAGGGGCCTCTGGTGGTCTTCATTGCTGGAAGGCGGGACGTGCAGCAATGACGGGAGTTGGTCAGCCTTGGGGAGAGGGAGCCACTGTTGGTCTTTCTCTGTTCCTTGTCTGCTCCGTCAGGGCACCCTGTGCAAGTGCTAGGCCCTGGCAGAGTCATTGGTCCACTGGGTTGTTCGGTGCCTCCTCTGCAGGGGGTGCTTTCAGGTTGTCGTCAACATGCGATACAAGATGCACTCCCACGTGTCCATCGAGCACTCCTTTCCACGATCTTCCAGTCTTGCTCCTTTTAGCCTCCTGACCAACCAGAGAGCCTTTTACTTGACTGTGAGTCCTTGTGTATCCTCACCTTGATCCCTCTCATTCCATGCATCCTCCCCATGATCCACTCTCTCCATGTGTATCTTCGCCTTGATCACTCATCTGTCCACAAGTATCCTCACCTTGATCCACTCTCTCTCTCTGTATCTTCACCTTGATCCAGTCGCTCTCCATGTGTATCCTCACCTTGATCCACTCTCTCCATGTGTATCTTCACCTTGATCCAGTCGCTCTCCATGTGTATCCTCACCTTGATCTGCTCTCTCTCCATGTTTATCTGTCTTAGCCATCTAGTGCTGCTATAACAGAAATACCACAAGTGGATGGCTTTTACGAAGAGAAGTGTATTCTCTCACAGTTTAGGAGGCTAGAAGTCTGAATTCAGGATGCCAGCTCTAGGGGAAGTCTCTCAGCTCTAGAGGAAGGTCCTTATCATCAATCTTCCCCTGGACTAGGAGCTTCGCAGCACAGGGACCCCAGGTCCAAAAGACACACTGTGCTCCTGGCACTACTTTCATGGTGGTATGAGGTCCCCATGTCTCTCTGCTTGCTTCTCTCTTTTATATCTCAAAAGAGATTAAGACACACCTAATCTTGTAGATGGAGTTCTGCCTTATTAACATAACTGCCTCTAATCCCGCCTCATTAGCATCATAGAGGTGGGATTTACAACACATAGGAAACTCACATCAGATGACAAAATGATGGTCTATCACACAAACTGGGAATCATGACCTAGCCATGTTGACGTACATTTTTGGGGACACAATAACATACACACTTTGGCACCCCAAAATTCATGTCCTTGCCACATGTAAAACACATTCACCCCATAATATCATAGCAAAAGTCTTAACTCCAAGTCCAAAATCCAAAAAATTTCTCTTCATCTGTGGTATCTAGAATACATATTATCTGCTTCCAAAGTACAGTGGTGGAACAGCCACAAGCTAGACATTTCCATTGCAAATGGGAAAAATTGGAGGGAAAGAAGGAATAACACACACCAAGCAAGTCAGCAGAACACATTACATTAGTCCTCAAGGCTTGAAAATAATCCTCTGTTCTCTGAGACCATTTAGACAATGGCCCTGACCTCCAGACTCTAGGTACTGGCCACACTCTCTGGATTCTCAGTGGAGGTCCCTCAGCCCTGGGCTTCAGCTCCACCTTCCAAGTCCACTGGAAGGGCAACTCTGATCCCTCGAATTTGGGCGGTCCCTTTCTAGTCCATCTGAGTGGTGACTCCACCCTTTGAGACCCTAGAGGTCATGGGTCATGGCCATACTCTTTGAGACTGAGGCAGCTCTGCTTCCTGTGTTCCTTGTCTCTCCAGGTCTGCTTCCTTGGTCTCTTGGCCCCTCGAGCCACACCGCCCTTGTCTGCCCTGCTGGGACAAGTGTTCCAAAGCTCTTTAGCTCCACTGATTAGTGCCTGGAGGAACCCCACTCCACCAGTAAACTTCAACCAGAAAGCCCTCAGTTCTCTTGTTCTGTGGGTTGGCAAGCCTAGATCCATTGATAAGTGCCTGGAGGCACCCCACTCTACCAGGAAGCCTCCTGCCAAAGGCACTCAACTCTCTTGCTCCATGGGTTGGTTCCAGAATGGTCTTGTGCTGGTCTGGTTCTGCTGCCGCCGTTTCTCTGCTGCTCCTTCTTGCTGTCTGCACCGTCTCCAGTGTAAAAGCTCTCCTCACTTCCTTCCGAGTCCTCACCAGAATTGTCTTTGATGTCCATAATTCCACCAACAGTCTTTTCAAGGCAGTCTAGGCTTTTACTATTAGGCACTTTAAACCTCTTCCAGCCTCTATCCATTCACAGTTTCAAAACTGCTTTCACATTTTAGTTATCTGTTAGAATAGAACCCCACTCCCTGTACCAAATTCTGTCTTAGTTATCTAGTGCTGCTATAACAGAAATACCACAAGTGAATGGCTTTAACAAAGAGAAATGTATTCTCTCACAGTTTAAGAGGCTAGAAGTCTGAATTCAGGATGTCAGCTCTAGGGGAAGACTTTCTCTCTCTGTCAGCTCTGGGGGAAAGTCCTTGTCATTAATCTTCCCCTGGACTAGGAGATTCTCAACACAGGGACCCTGGGTCCAAAGGACACACTCTGTTCCTTGTTCCTGGCACTACTTTCTTGGTGGTATGAGGTCCCCACGTCTCTCTGCTCACTTCTCTCTTTTATATCTCAAAAGACATTGGCTTAAAACCCAACCTAATCTCGTAGATTGAGTCCTCCCTCATTAACATAACTGCTGCTAATCCCACCTCATTAACATCATGGAGGTAGGATTTACAACATATAGGAAAATCACATCAGCTGACAAAATGGTGGACAATCACACAATACTGGGAATCATGGCCTAGCCAAGCTGACATACATTTTTTTGGGGACATAATTCAATCCATAACAATATCCTCACCTTGTTCCACTCTCTCTCCATGTGTATCTTCACCTTCATCTGCTCATCTCTCCATAAATATCATCACTTTGATCCACTCTCTCTCCCTATGTATCCTCACCTAGATCCACTCTCTCTTCACGCATATCCTCACCTTGATCTGCTCTTCTCTCCATGTGTATCCTCACCTTGATCACTGGTCTCTCCACAAGTATTCCCACCTTGAGTGCTGTTCTCTCCATGTGTATCCTTGCCTTGATCCACTCGCTCTCTGCACAAGGTGGAGAACCCAATGCATCACCCAAAGCTATGTGCAGGGTATTCCCCTCAGCACCATCTCCAGGGCCACCCCAAGTGGAGCTGTAGCACAGCAGCTATCTGTTCTAAGCCCATACCATTATACCATGCCCATCATCTGTGAACCAAGCCCAGTTTTATGGCCTCTTCCATCAGCTGGTCACTGGGAGCCCTCTATGAGGCCATGATGTAACAGTGATGGATGACATGGGAGGGTCTCGGCCACCTGCTTGTGTGGCTTACTCCTACCCTCTGGCCCTGCTTGAGCCTGATCCTACATGTCCACTCCATCTTACTGTGAATCCTTGCTGAGCCTGCTCAGCCTTATGACTTGGTGGGTCTGGTGGCACCCAGCTCATGATGGGAAGCTATGGTTGCATAGTTACTGTTGTCCTATGGTTGGGTGCTCGGCTCCCACCAGGTCCCAGTAGCACACCAGGAATCGTTCATGGATAGTACGTAGATCTCTGTTGCTTCAGAACCTTAGGGGTCTGTGCTGCAGTTCTCTTTCCCGGCCATGCCAGAGAACCCACATTGCAGCTTTACCTACCTACCACAGATTAGTAGCATGGGATCTGCTGGGTCATGTGGGCAGGTGGCAGGATTATTTGCACCACAGCTTTACCAGCTGCAGTACGCCTTCTTTTTCTGGGATCCACTCAAAACTAAAAGCCATCCATGTCATCCAATAAATGGATTGGTGTAGTATTCCCAAGTGTGTTATAGGCTTTCTCCAAAACCCAAGGAGGCTCATCAAGTGCTGTGCTTCTTTCTTAGTGGTAGGAAATGCAAAGTTCAAAACATGTCCTGTCCTTGGAGAGGGTGTCCTAGCCTGCTCCATATTACTGGGTCCTAAAAACTTCCCTAAAGTTGCCATTCCTCAGATATTGGTTGAGTTTATCTCCCACACTTGGTTGTGCACGTGTCTTCACAGGACTTTTAGAATACTTGCCACTTCCCACTTGTCAGGCCTGTTATTGTGATGTTTACAACAGAATGGACAATGTATTCCCTTGTGGGTTGGTCAGATGATCCAAGTTCCTTTAGACAGTACTGTGACAGAGCAGAAAAGTTAACACAGCCCGGGGGGCAAAAGTGTGAACGTATACTGTTGTCCATCCCACGACAATGTGAACTCTTTCTGATCCTCCTTCTATCAGTATGAAAAAGAAACATTTGCCAAGTCAGTAACCACAGACCACTTATCAGAAGTCATGTGAATCTGTTCTAGAAAGACGTCAGACAACACAACAGCTGTAACTAGGGCTACTATCAGTTACGTTTGTGGTGGTCCACTGTCATACACCCTGATCCATTCCATTTTTGCAGGGACCTAACCAGTGAATTAAATGGGGAGGTGATGACCATCACCCACACATCCTCTCAGTGTTTGAGGTGCTGTTAATGTCTGCCATTTCAACCAAGATGCAATATTATTTTTAATTTATTATCTTGCCTGCAGATGAGGGAGAATTTCTAGGGCTTCCATTTGGTCTGTCCTTGAAAAATCATTTTTACTCCATAGGCCAAAGGACCAGTGTGTGTGTTCTGCCAACTGTTAAGCCTGTCCATTCCAATTATACATTCATGGACTCGGTTGTGACTACCTGGTGGGTCTGTGAAACCACTGGACCCTCTGTGAAGGGATCTGGGCCAGGACTCCATCTATTTCCTGACTCTGCGTGCCCCTGCTCTAACAGGGAACTCACGATTATTCTTGAGTCTCCAGGTATCAGTGTCAGCTCACATCCGACCTGGGTGTTCCCCTTTTCCAGGGCACAGTGGCCCAGGTAAGTGGCTTTAGGTCCCTTTGGGGAAGGATTGGAGGAATCGCTATGCCTACACATGTAGTGTTGTAGGGTCTTTCCTCAAGGTGACCTGGCTGCTCTTTCAATTTCTGTGTTCTGGTTGAGGAATGACTTAGATAAGGAAATGAGGCACGTGACTGTGTTTTCCATTGAGATAGCTGACCTCAACCTTCTGCTCATCCATTTTTAAATTTCATTATATAGAATAAGCCATTGGGCCTCAAAGTGTGACCTCCAGAACTGCAGCAGCAGGGTCACCTGGGAACTTGTGAGATGTAAACTCTTGACCCCATCCCAGATCTCCTGAATCCGAAATTATGGGACTGGTCCCAACAATCTGTGTTTTAACAAGCCCTTCAGGTGACTGTGATTAAGAGGGTTTGAGAACCACTGTTATAAGCAATGCCGTCCTGGCTGCCCATCTATTTTACCTATTGGAACACCATGCTCCATAAGCTATCTTTAAAGTCCCTTCAGGGCCCCCTGGCTGCCCATGGTAAGTATGCCTTTCCCCTTCCACCTACAGGCCGTCACATTCAACCACGGGTGACAGTTAGCCTTGTGCTATTACAGGTGCCAGGACTGACAACACCCACCCACCACAGAGATGAGATCCTGAACTCCAAATCCCCTCCAGAAAGTGTGCATCCCAGGACCACTCCTGGTCCCATCTGTGTTAGGCCACGTCCCCAGAAGCAGAGCCTGTGTGTGATTTATGGTGGGCATGCCCTCAGGAAAGAATGCAGAAGAAGTAGACTAAAAAGGGAAGCGAGCTTAGCAAAAAATGTGATTTCAGCTGAAGTCTAGCCTCAGCCTGATGCCATGAGGGTCACAAGAAAATGAATTGCACTTCAAAGATTTTTCCTGTCAAGAGACGAAGGGTCATGGCTGCTGTTCCCACATCATCAGTGTTTGGCTCTATGCTGCCTTCGGGATGGGGAGATGAACTTTTGGGAATCTCTGAGTGAAGCAGCTCTTGCCAGCCAAGGGCAAGCCTCTGGAGAAGGGTGCAACAGCTGGAAGATGGGCACGCCAACCCTAAAAGTGGGATCTGAGCAAGTCACCACCAGCATCTGCTTTAACAACGAGAATTCTACAGTTGCGGCAATGTGACAGACCTAGATAACCTGAAAAGACCTCCAACTACAAAACTGCTAGGTAAAACCTCACACATATCTTGATATTATACATAGAAAGCCCTAAAAACTCCACAAGAAATCTATTGGAACTAATAGAAAGATTCATCAGAGTAGCAGGATACAGGATAAACATTCAAAAATCAGTTGGATTCCTATACACCAATAAAAACGATGGAAAGGAAATCAGGAAAATAATACCATTTTCAATAGCCCCTAAAAAGATAAAATACTTCGGAATAAATCTGACCAGGGATGTAAAAGACCTATACAAAGAAAACTACAAAACACTACTGCAAGAAACCCAAAGGGATCTAC
>NW_004444121.1:4279594-4284586 GCF_000243295.1 Trichechus manatus latirostris | reverse complement strand
AAAAAAAAAAAAAAAAAAACAACCTCACGCATATCTTCTTGAATGAACAGCTGAGGTTGCAAGAAAGAAAAGGAAATCGCTAAGGGTAAGAAATGAAACGGGATTTCACTGTGGTGGCTAACACTTCCCTGAGGAAATTGCTGACCCTGAAAACTTAAGCCCAAAGTTTTATAGTTGGGCAGGAAACAAGCAGGGACCCTACCTAAGATCTGGATCCTTAAAGGGCTACATGCTCAGTGAACATGTATGTGGACTAGAAAAACCTCACCACTGGCAAATGGCCACAGCAAGGATTGGATTCTGCCTGGGCTGTGGCAAGAAAAAGCTTCCACTGAGTACTTCTCATCTCAGGACTTTCCCCGGTATGGTCTGGGGAACACCTTGCAGAGAAACTAAACACGTTTCCGGATTGTTTAGGCCCTGGCACCTCGCTGAGCAAACATCATCTTCTCTGGGGGTCTTGCCCCCAACCAAGGCCACACAGGATTCCCAGAGGTAGAAGCCCGGCTTTCAAACATGATCCCATAATCGAAAATTATAAAACATGAAATGAAGCCATCATGAGTAGGTCAACATAACAACAGAATTAGAGCTAGAAGTATTCAATAAAGAATATATAGTAAGTATATTCACCAAAAACAGAATAAAATATTACTGAAGAAAAGAATATATAGTATGTTTAAAATATTTATGTTGAGTCAAAGTTGACTCGGCAGCAACTAACAACAAGCCAGTGCTGGGCTGAGTTTTGGTCTCTGCTCCCAAGAAGTTGTGATTTTCTGCATCTGCCTGTATCTCCGGTTTTCAGAGCAGTAATTTGCCTTGTGACCTCAACTCTCTGATGGATCTATTAAGAGTTGTTGATTTTCAGGTTTTCATCTTTTTTCTTGTTGTGAACCCTGGAATGATGACTCCCAAGCTCTTTACATGTTGGACTAAAAACATCATTTGATTTTAAATAAAGGCACAAAGGCAATTCAGTGGAGCAAAGATGTTGTTGTTGCTTTTAGGTGCTGCCGAGTCGGTTCCGACTCATAGTGACCCCATGTACAACAGGACGAAACACCACCTGGTCCTATGTCATCCTCACAATCGTTATCTTTGAGTCCATTGTCGCAGCCACTGTGTCAATCCATCTAACTGAGGGTCTTCCTCTTTTTCGCTGACCCTCTACCTTACCAAGCATGATGTCCTTCTCCAGGGACTAGTCCCTCCTGATAACATGTCCAAAGTATGTGAGATGAAGTCTCACCATGCTCCCTTCCAAGGAGCACTCTGGGTGTACTTGTTCCAAGAAAGACTTGTTCGATCTTCTGGCAGTCCATAGTATATTCAATGTTCTTCACCAACATCATAATTCAGAGGCATCAATTCTTCTTTGGTCTTCCTTACTCACTGTCCAGCTTTCACATACATATGAGGCAATTGAAAATACTATGCTTGGATCAGGTGCACCTTAGTCCTCAAAGTGACATCTTTGCTTTTTAACACTTTAAAGAGGTCTTTTGCAGCATTGCCCAATGCAATACGTCATTTGATTTCTTGACTTCTGTTTACTTGGGCATTGATTGTGGATCCAAGTAAAATGAAGTTCTTGACAACTTCAATATTTTCTCCATTGATTATGATGTTGCTTATTGGTCCAGTTGTGAGGATTTTTGTTTTCTTTATGTTGAGGTGTAATCCATACTGAAGGCTGTAGTCTTTGATCTTCATCAGTAAGTGCTTCAAGTCCTTTTTGCTTTCAGCAAGCAAATTGTGTCATCTGCATATCACAGGTTGTTAATGAGTCTTCCTCCAATCCTGATGCAGTGTTCTTCTTCATATAGTCCAGCTTCTTGGATTATTACTCAGCATACAGATTGAGTAAGTATGGCAAAAGGACACAGCCCTGACGCACACCTTTCCTGGTTTTAAACCACACAGTATCTCCTTGTTCTGTTCGAATGAGTGCCTCTTGGTCTATGGACTGGTTCTGCACGATGACAATTAAGTGTTCTGGAATTCCCATTCTTCACAATGTTATCTGTAATTTGTTATGATCCACACAGTCAAATGCATTCGCATAGTCAATAAAACACAGGCAAACATCTTTTTGGTATTCTCTGCTTTCAGCCAAGATCCATCTGACATCAGCAGTGATATCCCTCATTCCACGTCCTCTTCTGACTCTGGCTTGAATTTCTGGCAGTTCCTGTCAATGTACTGCTGCAATCGTTTTTTAATTATCTTCAGCAAAATTTCACTTGCATGTAATATTAATGATATTGTTTGATAATTTCTGCATGCTTTGGAATAGGCACAAATATGGATCTCTTCCAGTTGGTGGCCAGGTAGCTGTCTTCCAAATTTCTTGGCATAAACAAGTGAGCACCTCCAGTGCTGCATCCATTTGTTGAAACATCTCACCTGGTATTCTGTCAATTCCTGGAGCCTTGTTTTTTGACTATGCCTTCAGTGCAGCTTGGACTTCTTCCTTCAGTACCATTGGTTCTTCATCATATGCTACTTCCTGAAATCATTGAACATTAAGAAAGATAATCTTTTCAATAAATGAAGCTGGAACCACTGCAAAAAGAAAATGAACCTCACACCATATGAAAAAGTTAACTCAAGGCTACCACTAATGACTGCCCTGACAGGGAACACAACAGAGAGTCCCTGATGGAGCAGGAGAAAAGTGGGATGCAAAACTCAAATTCTAGTAAAAAGACCAGACTTAATAGTCTGATTGACACTGGAGGGACCCCGGAAGACATGGCCCCCGGACTCTCTGTTAGCACAAAACTGAAACCATGCCCGAGGCCAACTCTTCAGACAAAGATTAGACTAGACTATGGGACATAAAATGATACTCGTGAAGAGTGTGCTTCTTAGCTCAAGTAGATACGTGAGACTAAATGAGCAGCTTCTGTCCGGAGGTGAGATGAGAAGGCAGAGAAGGTCAGGAGCTGGTTGAACGGACACGGGAAATCAGCGTGGAAAGGAGTATGCTGTCACAGCATAGGGAGAGCAACTAGGGTCATATAACAATGTATGTATAAATTTTTGTATGAGAGACTAACTTGAATTGTAAACTTTCACTTAGATTACAACATTAAAAAAATTAACTCAAAATAGATCCTAATTAGAGCCTAAAACCATAAAACGTCTAGAAGAAAACCTAGTAGAAAAATCTTTGTGATTTCTAGTTAGGCAAATATTTCTTAGATATGACACCAAAAGTATGATCCATAAAAGAAAAAAAAACTGATAAACTAAACTTCATCAAAATTAAGACCTTAGGCTCTTCAAAAGACACTGTTAAGACAATGAAGACAAGTCAAATACTGATAAAAAATACTTGTAAATCACATAACTAATATAGTACTTTTTATCCAGAATATACAAAGAACCCTCAACATTCAATAAAAGAAAACAACACGTTTTAAGGGTAAGCAAAAGATTTTAACAGTCACTTCACCAATGGAGATATATGGATGGTGAACGCACATGAAAAGATGCTCAGCATCGTTAGTCATTTGGGAAATTCAGATTAAGACTGCAGTGAGATACTACTCCCCATCCACTAGAATGGCTAAAATTAAAAACACTGACCCCTCAAAGTACTGGTGAGGATGTGGAGCAATTGGAACTCTCCAAAAAAGCTGGAGGAAATGAAAAATGGTTCAATCACTTTGGAAAACAGTTTGGCAGCTAGCATATGATCCAGGCATTCCATGCCTAGGTATTTACCCAACAGAAAAGAAAGTATGTGTCCATACAGAGACTTGGATATAAATGTTCATAGTAGTTTTTTTTTTTTATTGTACTTTAGATGAAGGTTTATAGAGCAATCTAGTTTCTCATTAAACAATGAATACACATATAGTTTCGTGACGTTGGTTGCCAGCACCATAACATGTCAACACTCTCCCCTTTTTGAACTTGGGTTTCCCATTACCAGCTTTCCTGTCCCCTCCTACCTTCTAGTCCTTGCCGCTGGGCTGGTGTCCCCATTTAGTCTCATTTTATTTTATAGGCCTGTCTAATCTTTGGCTGAAGGGTGAACCTCAGTAGTAACTTCATTACTGAGCCATAAATGTGTCCTGGGGCCATACTCTTGTGGTTTCTCCAGTCTCTGTCAGACCAGTCAGTCTGGTCTTTTTTTTGTGAGTTAGAGTTTTGTTCTACATTTTTTCTCCAGCTCTGTCTGGGACCCTTTACTGTGATCCCATCTAGTTGTGCTGGACTCAGTCTGGTGGAGACTGTGGTAGTTGTGGTCCATGAGTCCTTTGGACTAATCTTTCCCTTGTGTCCCTTTTTTTTTCATTCTCCCTTGCTCCAGATGGGATGAGAGCAGTGGAGTATGTTAGATGGCTGCTCACAAGCTTTTAAGACCCCAGACGCTACTCACCAAAGTAGAATGTAGAACATTTTCTTTATAAACTGTGTTACGACAATTGAGATAGATGTTCTCCACAATCATGCTCCCCACAGCTCTCAGCCCAGTAATTTGGTCCTTCAGGGAGTCTGGATGTGTCTATGGAGCTTCCATGACCTTGCCTTGGACAAGTTGTGCTGGCTTCCCCAGAATTGTGTACTATCTTACCCTTCACCGAAGATACCACTTACCTATTGTTTATTTAGTGTTTTTCCCTCCCCTCCCTTCCCTTCCCTCGTAACCATCAAAGATTTTCTTTTTAAAAAAAATTATTTTATTGTACTTTAAGTGAAAGTTTTCAATTCAAGTTAGTCTCTCATACAAAAATTTATATGTACATTCTTATGTGACCCTAATTGCTCTCCCTATACTGTGACAGCACACTCCTCCTTTCCACCCTGTATTTCCCGTGTCCGTTCAACCAATTCCTTACCCTCTCTGCCTTCTCATCTCACCTTCAGAAAGGAGCTGCCCACTTAGTCTCATGTATCTACTTGAGCTAAGAAGCACACTCTTCATGAGTACCATTTTATGTCCCATAGTCCAGTCTAATCTTTGTCTGAAGAGTT
>NW_004444121.1:4270640-4272173 GCF_000243295.1 Trichechus manatus latirostris | reverse complement strand
TTAATTACCTTTTCAATCTCTTCTTTTGTCATAGGTTTATTTCGTTCTTCTACCTCTGTGTTAGTTTAGGTAGGTAGTGAGTTTCTAGAAATTTGTCCATTTCTTCTAGGTTTTCAGATTTGTTAGAGTACAATTTTTCATGGTATTCCGTTATGATTTTTTTAATTTCAGTTGGGTCTGTTGTGATATCACCCATCTCATTTCTTATACAGGTTATTTGCTTCCTCTACTGTTTTTCTTTTGTCAGTTTGGCCAATGGTTTATCGATTTTGTTGATGATTTCAGAGAACAAGATTTTGGTCTTGTTAACTGTTTCAATTGTTTTTCTGTTCTCTATTTCATTTAATTCTGCTCTAATTCTTATTATTTGCTTTCTTCTGGTGCCCGAGGGCTTCTTTTGCTGCTCTCTTCCTTCTTGTTTAAGTTGTAGGGTTAATGTTTTGATTTTGACCCTTTCTTCTTTTTGGATGTGTGCATTTGTTGCTCTAAACTGACCTCTGAGCACTGCTTTTACTATATCCCAAAGGTTCTGGTAGGATGTGTTTTCATTCTCGTTTGATTCTATGAATTTCTTCATTCCATCCTTAATTTTTTCTACAACACAGTAGTTTTTGAGTAAGGTGTTGTTCAGTTTACTTTTTTTTTCTTTGCTTTTTCTGTTATTGACTTCTACTTTTATGGGTTTATGGTCAGAAAAGATGCTTTGTAATATTTCGATGCTTTGGATTTTGTTAAGGCTTGTTTTATAGCCTAATATGGTTTATTCTGGAGAATGTTCCATGTGCTTTGGAAAAGAAAGTATACTTGGCTGCTGGTGGGTGTAGTGTTCGGTATATATCTATGAGATCAAGTTCGTTGATTATAGCATTTAGATCTTCCGTGTCTCTATTGAGCTTCTTTCTGGATATTCTGTCCTTCACCGAAAGTGGTGTGTTGAAGTCTCCTACTACTATTGTGGAGCTATCTATTTCTCTTTTCAATGCTGTTAGAGTTTGTTTATGTATTTTGGAGCCCTGTCGTTGGGTGTGTAAATATTTATTATAGTTAGGTCCTCCTGATGTACTGACCCTTTAATCATTATATAGTGTCCTTCCTTATCCTTTGTGGTGGATTTTACTTCAAAGTCTATTTTGTCAGAGATTAATATTGCCACTCCTGCTCTTTTTTGAGTGTTGTTTGCTTGCTATATTTTTTTCCATCCTTTGAGTTTTAGTTTGTTTGTATATTTAAGTCTAAGGTGTGTCTCTTTTAGGCTGCTTATAGACAGATTGTGTATTTTTATCCAATCTGCCACTCACTGTGTCTTTATTGGTGCATTTAGTCCATTTACATGCAGCGTAATTATTGATAAGTATGAGTTTAGTGCTGTCATTTTGATGTCTTTTTTGTGTGTTGTTCACAGTTTCTTTGTTCCACTTAATTTTCTGTGCTGAGTCATTTTTCTTTATGTATTTTCTTTTCATCTTTTTCATTGTTGTTGATTTTGTGTTTGCTGAGTCTTTATATTTTTCTTGTTTTTTCTTTTGATGTGTA
>NW_004444121.1:4253366-4269868 GCF_000243295.1 Trichechus manatus latirostris | reverse complement strand
TCCCCCCATTCTGTCACTCCAATCACTCATAGATTATTCCTTTTGATTGATTCCCACATAATTCTTAGGGTTTCTTCATTTTTAAAAAACCTTTTTTCCTCACATAAGTTGGTGTCAAGTGCTTTATCTTCAATCTCACTAATTCTGACTTCCATTGCCTCAATTCTGCTTCTATTACTTTCTTTTGAGTTGTCTAATTCTGAAATTTTATTGTTAATCTTCTGGATTTCTGATTGCTCTCTATGGATTCTTGCAGCCCGTTAAATTTGTCATTATGCTCTTCTCTAATCTTCTTAAGTTCCTCTATCGCTTGGTCTGTGTTTTGCATGATCTCCTTCTTGATCTCTTCAAGAGTTCTGTATATTAATCTTTTATATTCTGCCTCTGGTAATTCCAAGAAATTCTATTCCTCCAGAAAATATCTTCATTCTTTATTTTGGGAGCTTGCTGAAGCCATCATGTTCTGCCTCTTTATGTGGTTTGATATTGACTGTTGTCTCCGAGCCATCAATAAGTTATTATATTTATTTTGTATTTCCTTACTGTGTCTCAGCTTCTTGCTTTGATATGCCCAAATAGGCTGCTCGTGTAAGCTAGCCCAATCACTGGCGCCCCTGAAACTCCAACGTCCTGCCACCAGGTGGTCAGACCGGATACTAAGTACATGAGCCAAGGAGTCCACCCAGTCCTCCTGTATGGATTCAGCTCAGTTGTCCAGGTAGTCAGCCACAAAGCGTGTGGTGCAGGCTCTCACCTACAGTCCTAGACAGGCATGGGTGATTGGCATAGGCACAGACATCCAGCTACAGCAAGGGGTCACACGTTGAGCAAAGCAGGGGGCCGACGGCTACCCCCAAGTGTCTGGGAGGGAAGTGTGCCTCTGTTCCCTAGAGCGCAAGGGTGGGTTGGTTTTGCAGCTGGGCTATGAGCACACAGTGCTGTTCGTTGTAAGGACTGGGGGCACCACTTTTTCTTGGGCCCCTGTTGCAGGCAACTAGGTGGCGTGGGTAGAGCCACCAGTCCTCAGGCCCCTGATGTGAGTAGGTGAAGACCCTGCTTAATGGACCGAGCAGTGTACAATGTCACAAACCTGCCACTTCACAGCTGAAACAGAGAAGTTAGACTTCAGGTATATACCCCGTTGTACTGTGGTAATGAGGCCTATGCTGTTGAAATCGGCTCTCACAAGTCTATGTGGGTGGAAAGGGAATCCAACTGATTTTTTTATGTTTTTCTTGTATCCTGCTATTCTGCTGAATCTTTCTATTAGCTCCTGTAGTTTTCTTGTGGAGTCTTTTGGGTTTTCTATGTATAGTGTCATATCATCCACAAATAGGGACAGTTTTACATCTTCCTTTCCAGTTTGATTGCCCTTTATTTCTTTTTCTTGCCTTATTGCTCTAGCTAAGACTTCCAGCACAATGTTAAATAGGAGTGGTGATAAAGGGCATCTTTGTCTTGTTCCTGTTCTCAAGGGGAATGTTTTCAGCTTCTCTCTATTAAGAATGATGTTGGCTCTTGGTTTTGTATAGATGCCCTTTATTATGTTGAGGAATTTCCCTTCTATATGTATTTTATTGAGAGCTTTTTTTTTAAATCAAAAATGGGTGTTGGACTTCTTCTGCATTGATTGAGATGATCATGTGATTATTTTATTTTATTTATTTGGTGGCTTATGTTGATTTGATTTTCTAATGTTGAACCATCCTTGCATACCAGGTATGAATCCCACTTGGTAGTGGTGTATAATTTTTTTGGTATGATGCTGAATTCTATTGGCTAGAATTTTGTTGAGAATTTTTGCATCCATATTCATGAAAGATACTGGTCTGTAATTTTCTTTTTTTGTGGTATCTTTTCTGGTTTTGATAGCAGGGTTATGATAGCTTCATAGAATGAATTCGGAAGTATCCCTTCCTTTTCTATGTTCTGAAATAGTTTGAGTAGTACTGGTGTAAGCTCTTCTCTGAATGGTAGAATTCTCCAGTGAAGCCATCTGGGCCAGGGCTTTTTTTGTTGGGAGGTATTTTTTTTTTTTAATTACCTTTTCAATCTATTCTCTTGTTATGGGTCTGTTCAGATTTTCAACTTCAGTTTGTGTTAGTTTTTTGGGTAGATAGTGTGTTTCTGGAAATTTGTCAATTTCCTCTACGTTTTCAAATTTGTTGGGGTATAGTTTTTCATAGTATTCTGTTATGATCCCTTTTATTTAAGTTGAGTCTGTTGTAATGTCCCCCATTTTATTTCTTATTTGGGTTATTTGCATCCTCTCCTGTTTTTCTTTTGTCAATTTGGTCAATAGTTTGTTGATTTTGTTGATCTTGTTGATCTTTTCAAAGAACCACTTTTGGTTTTGTTGATTTTTTCTATTGTTTTTCTATTCTCTATTTCATTTATTTCTGCTCCGATCTGTATTATTTCCTTTCTTCTGGTGGCTGTGGGCTTCTTTTGCTGTTCTCTATTTGTTTGAGTTGTGTAGCTAATAGTTTGATTTTTGTCCTTTTTTTCTTTTTTATGTTTGCATCTATTGCTGTAAAGTCACCTCTGAGCACTGCCTTTGCTCTGTCCCAAAGGTTTTGGTATGATGTGCTTTCATTTTCTTTTTATTCCAGGCATTTTTTAATTCTGTCTTTGATTTCTTCTATTACCCGGTGGTTTTTAAGCAGGGTTTTATTCAGTTTCCATGTATTTGATTTTTTTTCCTTGCTCTTCCTGTTATTAATTTCTACTTGATGGTGTGATCAGAGAAAATACTTTGCATTATCTCAATTTTTTTGGATTTTCTTGAAGGTTGCTTTGTGGCCTAAGATGTGGTCTATTCTGGAGAACTTTCCATGTGTGATGGAAAAGAATGTGTAGTGTGCTGATGTTGGGTGGAGTGTCCTATACATGTCTGTGAGGTCAAGTTGGTTGATTGTGGCCTTTAGATCTTCTGTATCTTTGTTGAGTTTCTTTCTAGAGTCTCTGTCCTTTATGGATAGTGTGTTAAAGTCTACTACTATTATTTTGGAACTATCAATTTCTCTTTTCAGTGCTGTTAGAGTTTGTTTTACGTATTTTGGAGCTCTGTCATTGGTTGCATGGATATTTATTATGGTTATGTCTTCATGGTGGATTGTCCCTTTGATCATTATAGAATGCCTTTCTTTGTCTTTTATAGTAGATTTTGTTTTAAAGTCTATTTTATCTTAGATTAGTATTGCCACTTCTGCGCTTTTTTGGTATCTGTTTACTTGATATTTTTTTCTATTCTTTGATTTTTAATAAATTTATGTCTCTGTTTCTACGGTCTATCTCTTGTAGACAGCATATTGATGGGTCCTGTTATTTATCCATTCTGTCACTCTCTGTCTCTTTATGGGTGCATTTAAGCCATTTATGTTCAGTGTGATTATTGATAGGTGTGACTTTATTGCTGTCATTTTGTGTGCTTTTTTTTGTGGTGCTGACTTTTTCTTTGTTCCTCTTACTCGTCTGTGTTGAAATCCTTTTGTTTGTGGATTTTTTTTTCTTTTCTTTCATTTTTGTAAATTTTGTGTTTACTGAGACTTTATGTCTTTCTTCTTTATTTAGATGAGTAGGTTTGTTAACTTTCTTTGTGGTTACCTTGAAATCTACCCCATCTTCCTAAGTTTAAACTAGTCTTTTATTACTTCACAGCACCTTGATTTCCTCTCCATTTGAAAGTTCTATACCTACACCATTTATTCCCTCTTTTATTGTTCTGACATTGTTGTCATTTACCAGGGCTCCTTTATCAGGCAATAGTAACATATAACAGCAGGTGGGCCTAGACCAGCAGGTGGGGCGTGGACCAACAGGTGGGGCCTGGACCAGCAAGTGGGGCCTGGACTAGCAGGTGTGCCCTGGACCAGCGGGTGAGGCCTGGACCAGCAGGTAGGCCCTGGACTAGCAGGTGGAGCCTGGACCAGCAGGTGGGACTGGACCAGCAGGTGGGGCCTGGACCAATAGCTGGGCCCTGGACGAGCAGGTGGGGCACAGACCAGCAGGTGGACCTGGACCAGCAGATGGGGCCTGGACCAACAGGTGGGCCCTGGACCAGCAGGTGGGGTCTGGACCAGCAGGTGGGGCCTGGACAAGCAGGTGGGGCCTGGACCAACAGGTGGGCCCTGGACCAACAGGTGGACCTGGACCAGCAGGTGGGCCTGGCCCTCGGAGGGATGGGGCCTCTGGGCTCTTTTGGGGAGTGGCTACTTGCTATGTCTCCTGCAGAATGTGAGGCTTTCTAAGCACTAGAAGTGTGTTTGGAAGATGGAGCCGTTTAAGCATCAATAAAGAAAATAGGTGCTTAAATAACAAGTTAGAAAAAAACCAATTGTTCATCTTGAGAGGATACTGTGAACCAACTTATGATATATTTTTTGAATTGGTAAGTAAAGGAAGAGAATCAAGCATTTATCTTGCTTCATCAATACCAGCCAGGCCTCTGGGTAGCCCAACAGGAGAGGGGATATTGCTCTTCACAGAAATATTTTGGCTGATAAATACAGAAGAGGCACTAGGCTGAGCATGTTGACACTCTGCAAGAGAGACATCCAGACACCACGTGTTTCCACCCACCATGAGCAGACTCCCCAAAAGATCTAGCTGAAGTCAACAGGGTCCTATTCAGACACACTTCAGAGCCTTCTGGGACAAAAATCTCAACTCCCACTTGTGGAGCCAGTAGGGTTCCCTGAGGGCAGTGGTTGGTGTTAGGAGGTGGGCCCGTGCAGCGGGAGCAGAGTGCCCTGATGAACGGCTGGTGGACAGGTTTAGGGACATAGCCAAGTGAGGTTAGAGGACTAAAGCTGGTAAGTGTTGGAGAAACCCCTCTCCCACTCTGGAAGGGAGTTCCCAAGCCCCTGGCTCCCCCTCTCTTCACCCTGCCCAGAGGGGAGCTTTTCTGATGGGCTTGATCTAGAGATCCTGGACTGTGTAAGGGTGGAGCCATGGGCCTGCCATTTACCTCCCTGGGCCAGGTTTGCTGGCCATGTCCCCCCCAACCACACACCCTCCACGTCTCTGCCTCTCAGATGGATGAGACTTCACCTTCACGCTTGAGAAAGGCCAGACAGAGGGCAGGAGCCAATTGGCCACAGATGTGAGGTCCACACTGATTATGAGAGGTGCATCATTGCGAATTTCACTCCATTTGATCCTCTTCTGTCTGACTCCTTTGTCCTACTTCCCCATCAGTTCAGAGGCCAGGCTAGGAAGAAGGGAGTCGTCTACTGGCTCCCAAGTTACTGCGGCGCTACCTGACAGGCCAGGCCTGCACGGGACATCCCATGTAAGGGGCACTGGCATGCAACAGAGGTCCTCCTTAAGCTGGACAGTCATGTCATGTTTTCATGGTCTCCACAACGTTGATGGCAGAAGTGCATTTATTATGAGAGTTTTCCAGCAGATGGCAGTAAAGTGCCTCATTCTAACAAAGTCCTTCACTCCGGTTTCCCGGCAGATCCGACTGACTTTACACTAACTCCCAAGGGAGAGTGGGTGCAGCAGCTCAAAGGCTACTTGGTCTGTCATCACCTCAAACAGCCTGCACCTCAAACGTGCAGATGCCTCTCAACTTGCAGACAGGTGAACCGACCAGCCGGCGTCTGAAAGAAAACCTCCATTGAGATATTAAACATGGAACAGTGGTCTTGAAAATTATCGTCTTCAAATATAAACTACTTCCAAACAACTCACAGGTAGCAAGTGTTTCGAAACTTATTAAATATGAATTCTTCCAAATGGTGGGGGGGGGGGGAACTAGATCCTGTTTTTTTAAAATAATATATAATGTTCAAGAGGGTCTATATTTTATTTTTATTTCAAACTCTTTGGACTTGGAAAAAATTAACTGATGAGTGAGGATGGGTGTAAATGTGGCAGCATTTATCCATAGTCTCAGTAAACATGAAGACGTAATTTGCATGTCAGCAAAAGTGTGGTGAATTAAAAATTTTGACTTTGATTTATTTTTGTGACTTCCCTAACTGGGTTGATATCTGGTTGCTCTGTCCTGTGTTCTAGTCTTGGGTTGTTATCTGATGTTACTGATTTTCTAACCGGAGGAATCCCTTTAGTATTTCTTGTAATTTTGGTTTGGTTTTTGCAAATTCCCTAAACTACTGTTTATCTGGAAATGCCCTAATTTTGCCATCATATCTGAGAGACAGTTTTGCTGAATATATAATTCTTGGCTGGCAATTTTTTTCCTTCAAGGCTTTATATATGTCATCCCATTGCCTTCTTGCCTGCAGGGTGTCTCCTGAGTAGTCTGAGCTTATTCTTACTGACTCTCCTTTGTAGATAACTTTTTGTTTATCCCTAGCTGCTCTTAAAATTCTCTTTATCTTTGGTTTTGTCAAGTTTGATTATAATATGTCTTGGTGACTTTCTTTTGGGATCTACCTTATGTGGGATTCAATGAGCATCTTGGATAGCTATCTTGTCATCTTTCATGATATCAGGGACGTTTTCTGGCAACAAATCTTGAACAATTTTCTCTGTATTTTCTGGTATCCGCCCCCCGCCCCCCCCCGTTCTGGTACTCCAATCACTCGTAGGTGATTTCTCTTGATAGAGTCCCACATAACTCTTAGAGTTTCTTCATTTTTTAAAATTATTTTATCTGATTTTTCCTCGAATAAGTTGGTGTCAAATGCTTTATCTTCAATCTCACTAATTCTGACTTCTACAGCCTCAATTCTGCTCCTATGACTTTCTACTGAGTTGTCTAATTCTGAAATTTTATTGTTAATCTTCTGTATTTCTGATTGCTGTCTCTCTATGGATTCTTGCAGCCTATTAAATTTGTCATTATGCTCTTGAATAACCTTTTTAAGTCCTCTATTTCTTTGTCTGTATGTTCTTTGGCTTTCTCTGCGCTTTGTCAGATTTCCTTCCTTATTTCTTGAAGAGTTCTATATATTAATATTTTATATTCTGCCTCTGGTAATTCCAAAAAATTCTGTTCCTCCAGAAAATTTATCAATTCTTTATTTTGGGAGCTTGCTGAAGCCATCATGTTCTGCCTGTTTATGTGATTTGATATTGACTGTTGTCTCCAAGCCATCAATAAGTTATTATAATTTTTTTATTTTATATTTGCTTACTGTGTCCTAACTTCTTGTTTTGTTTTGTTTTGATATGCCCAAAAGGGCTGCTTGTGTGAGCTAGTTTGATTATTGGTTCCTTTGAAGCTCTAACGTCCTGTCACCAGGTGGTTAGATCTGTTACTAAGTATGTGAGCCCAGGAGTCCATTACATTTTCTTGTATGAATTCAGCTCAAGTGTCCAGGTAGTTGGTCACCAAGTGTGTGGTGCAGACTCTCACCTTCAGTCCTAGGCAGGCAGGGGTGTTTGGTGTAGGCACAGGTATCTGGCTGCAGTAGGGGGTCATGTGCTGAGCAAGGCAGGGGGCTGACAGCTGTCCCTGAGTCTGAAAGGAAAGCATGTCCTTGTTTCCTAGAGCGAGTAGGCAGGTGAGTTTTGTAGCCATACTATGAGCACCCTATGCTGTTGGCTGTAAGGACTGGGGGGCACCACTTATTCTTGGACCCCTGTTGCAGGTGGCTAGGTGGCATAGGTGAGCCACCAGTCCTCAAGCCCCTGATGTGGACAGGTGAGGAACCTGCTTAATGGGGAGAGATTTGTCAAATGTCACAAACTTGCCACTTCACAGATGAAACAGTTGAAGTTGGACTTCAGGTGTTGACCCTGTTGTCCTGTGGTAGTGAAGGCTTGTGCTGTTTAAATGGGTCCACACAAGTCTATTCAGGGGTGAAAGGCATTCAAAGTCTGTGGACCCCTTATGCCTGTGCCTAGGCAAAGGAGATGTGCCAACCCTTAGGTCCTGGCTCAGGGGAGCTGGCAACTTATTTTTTCCCTCTTTGTTAATTTGTTCCCTCTCCAAGGCCAGGAGAATTGCTCAGGGAGCCTTAAGTGTCCTACTTCCAACCCAGGCAACTCAGCAATTGCTGAAGCCGGCCAGGATCCAGTGTAGAGCATGGAAGGGGGAGGTAAATGGGAGAGTTTTTTCCAAAATGCGGTTTTTTGTTTGTTTGTTTCTTTTTTATTAATCCCTACAGTAGACCACACGCAAGTACTTGTCTTTAGCCACTTGAGTGCTGCTTTTCACTGGTTCTGGCTGGTCGAGTAGACTCTCTGCTGCTGGGCATCTCCCGACGTGGAAAATGCCTCGGGAACGTCACTGTTAGCCTCACTGTGCACAGGAGCTGATCCAGCCTGAAGGTTTCAGACTTCTGCCAGGTCAGGTCCGGCAACTCCTCGCTGCTTCCAAACCGTCTCTCCCTCCCCCTGCAACTCAGTCCGATTCCTCAACTTTGCCTTTGATGTTCAGGGCTCCTAGATAGTCATATCTAATCGATTCACTTGTTTTTTCTGATCTTTGTTGTAAGAGGGACCACAGAATGCGCCTGACTATTCCGCCATCTTGGCCCTGCCTATCTCTTCATTTTTTGTCTCCCTGATGGACCAGTTTCTGAGAGGTGTATGTTACTGATGGATCTATTTGTCCCTGCATTCCTCTATCAATTTTGAGGTGCTGCTAGGTGCTATATGATTTACTCTTCCTTTTATCAGTATATATAACATCCCACCTTTATTTTATGATTCTTTTTGTCTGTAATCCTACATAATCAGTATCTTAGTTATCTAGTGTTGCTATAACAGAAATACCACAAGCAGGTGACTTTAGTGAACAGAAATTTATTTTCTCACGGTTTAGGAGCCTAGAAGTCTGAATTCAGGAAGCTGGCTCAAGGGGAAGGCTCTCTTTCTATGTCGGCTCTAGGGAAAAGTCCTTGACTCTTTTCAGTTTCTATTCCTTGGTTCGTTGGTGATCTTTGTGGGGCATCTATCTTCCCCTCTGTGTTTGCTTCTGTGCCTAACCTGCTCTTTTATAGATCTCAAAGGCGATTGGCTTAAAACACACCCTACACTGATGTGGCTTCGTTAAGATAACAAAGAAAACCTTGTTCCCAAATGGGATTACATCCACACAGGTATAGGGGTTAGGATTTACAGCACGTATTTTTGGGGGACACAAATCAATCCATGATAGTCAGAGACTAGGATTACCTCCTTTTTGTCTTAAGATTGTTTCTTATAGACACCCTGTTGTTGGCTCTTATTTGTTTTTATTTTCAAATCCCTCTAAGAATATTTTTTAATTGGTGAGTTTGACCTATTTATGTATATTCCATCTACTGTTGAATTTGTACTTATTTCTGCCATCTGCTGCATATTCTATTTATTGTGCTTTATTTTTATTTCTTTTTTCCTTTTCTGCTTTCTATTGAATAAATCAAATTTTCTTTCACTGATTTTAGAAGTTACATATGGTTTTTTTTGTTTGTATGTTGGTCGTCCTTAAGATTCATACTCATGTTCATTTACTCCTTTATTTTTTACCTTTATCAACATCCAAACAGAGTCCTTGGATGGCACAAACTGTTAAGTGCTCTACTACTTGCTGAAAGTTTAGTGGTTTGAACACACCCAGCGACACCTCAGAAGACAGGCCTGGTGATCTGCTTCTGAAAGGTCACAGCCTTGAAAGCCCTATGAAACAGTTATACTCTGCATGAGTATATGATTCGCCATGAATCAGAATCAACTCAAAGGGCAACTAACTATAACAACAACATCTGTATCTTCCCCTAAGAAGGCAAATACATTACCTTGCTCTCCTTACCCTCTGGCCTCCCTCCCACCACCCAGCACTTATTTTCAAGAGTGGTATCTATGGAGCCATCTTTCTGGCTTGTCCCAGCTGTGCTTGCTCTTTCTCTCCTTCTCTTTACCCTGTGATTATGATCCTTCTGCCCTCCCATCATCTCTGGCGGCCTTTTTTGCATTTGTTCCTTTTCTTATTTAAGTCCTGCTTGTCGCCTTCAAAAGGCTCTCGCCACTTGGTGGCCTGAGAATATCTTCATTATTATGACCTCACATTTGAATTATATTTGAATGGCTGGACATTAAGGCCCAAGGTCCAAAGTTCCTTTCCTTCAGTGCTTTAGAAACAATGCTCCATAGTCTCCTGGCATCCAGAGTTGCTGCTGAGAAATTGATGCCTTGGTTATGAACTCTTTTAGAAATTTGCTTTTTTTCTCTGGAAGTTTTTAGAATTTTCCTCTTGTCTTTGATACTATTAAATGTCACCACCTTGTGTCTAGGGTGGATTTCTTCTCATGTCTCTTCTGTAGTATTCCCTGAGCCCTTTAGATCTTTCTTTCTTCTTCAATTCTGGAAAGCTCCATTATTCCTGCAAACACTTCCTCTCTCAGTATCTTAGGCTGGGTTCTCTAGAGAAGCAAAACCAGTAAAGCATATAAATATACACATAGAGAGAGATTTATATCAAGGAAATGGTTCATACGGTTGCGGAGGCTGGAATGTCCCAAGTCTGTGGGTCAGGATAGAGGCTTCTCCTGACTCACGTAGCCACAGGGGCTGGTGAACCCAAGATTGGTGGGTCAGAGAGCAGGCCTCTTGCTCACAGGCTGTGAAGATCAATGAATCCCAAGATCGGCAGTCAAGACCATAGGTAAGCTGCCAGCTCAAGTCCCAAGAACCAGAGGTCAGATGAACAGGAGCCAGCTGCGGGATCCCAAGAGAACAAAAGCCCATGAGTCTTGCCAGAATGTCCGTTCATATTTGATGCTGGCCACACACCCAAGGAAACTCCTTTTCAACGGACTGGCTACTCACAGCAGATTCCATCATGGAGGTGAACACATGTCAAATCTCATCATGGAAGTGATCACAACATCATAGGACTGCCAAACCACTGAGAATCATGGCCCAGCCAAGTTGACACACAAATGTAACCGTCACACTCAGGTGCATTATTTTCACCTTCTGCGACTTCTCTTACCTGGATGTTGGCGTCTCCGCTTCCATTCTCCATATGGTTTGGCGTTTCTTTTATATTTTCTTTCTCCTCTTCCTTCGCAGATGCCGCTTGAAAGACCTCTTGGTTTGGTCCCCAGGCTCACCAAGCGCGCCTCCCATCCTGTCACCCTGCCTAATGGATACCAGTGATTATTTTTTTCCTACAGGATACTTGCCTTTGGTTCTTTTCGAAAAATGAATTCTTGTTCTTGCTTCAGGTTACTAACAACACCCTTTGTTTGCTAAATGTGTTCATTTGAAATTTATGAGTACATCTGTTTCAACAATTATACTTTTGGTTTGTATGTTGCTCAGCTATGGTCTTCCTTTGCCCTGGTTTTACTCCTCAGGGACTGGGGTGTTTTGGCCTGCAGGGCTGTGTTCTCTTGGAGGCATCAGCCCTCTGTCTGCAGTGTGAGCAGGGAAGCACTGGAGGCTGGGCCTGTTGGGTGCCTGTCCTGGGGAGTTTAAGAAGAGAGCTAGGATGAGCCCTGGGGCACCACAGGTCCACCCCCATCACCCCTGTTGCTGGGTGAACTCTCAGTGAGAAGCACATTTGGGGAGGTGGTTCCCCCCAGGTTCTCATTCATCCTCCAGACCTGGGGTTTGGAGGGCAGGGTAGAGGAGAAGATGCCTGGGGTGGCTCGTCAGCCCTCACCTATTGTCCACTCACCCAGGTGGGCCTTTCTGCATTCTAGATTTTACTTAAAGACACCATCGGCCATGGTGGTGGCTACTAGTTACTGTAGTAAAGGGGCGGGCAAAGGTTGTCCCAAGGCCAGGTGAGGGAGCAGAGAGGTCACAGCCCAAGGGCCTTCCTCCTGCCATCCTCTCTCTGGATCCCTCTGACCAGGCTGCTGCCACCCACCTCCCACCACAGCCGCCCAGGCGTTTCTTGCTAGGGGGTTGCTGGAATTCATTCTTTACTTCTTGCTCCGGTAGTTTCTCCAGGGTTGATTTTGAGGGCAGGGTCAGCAGCCTGTGGTCCGCCATTTTGGCAGGGAGATTCTGGTAACATACATCAGCAACAAGCCCCTGTCCCCGGCTCCACAGAGGGTGCGTGTGTGCCACGGGGGAGGAGAGTCACATTGGTTGGGCCGAATGTGCCTAGCAGGTCCTCCCGCCAGGATTCTGGGCTCTCCGTCTGGGTCAACAGGTGGAAGGGCTGAGCAGAGCCTGGGGCTGTGGGCCTTGGTGGAGAGCAGCGGGGGCTCTCGGTTCTTGTTGTTAGGTGCCGTCGAGTTGGCTCCGACTCATAGCCACCTGGTGTGTAACAGAACGCAACATTGCCTGGTCCTGTGCCATCCTCACAAAAGCAGGCCTGTTTGAGCCCATCGAATCCTCCATCTGTCCAGTGTCTGAAGCAGTGGGTCTTGGGGAGTGACAGGAGATCAGAGGCTTGATCATGTACACTCCCAGTGTGCTCCCGGTACATGCTGCTGACACAGCCTTCAGGCAAAAGACACGTTCTTCCTTTACACCAATAAACCAAAAATGCCAGAGCAGTTTTATTTTATCCACCTGGGGCAGCAGTATACTTCACCGTCTTCCTTAGGACAAGCTCCGGGCTGTGGGAGACATTTGTGTGCCAGAGTGGGGAGCAAAGTCCCGCAAATGCACAAAAAAGGAGTTGCTCCGGCAAATTCTAGCTGCCCACCCATCCCCACTGCCCTCTCCCCTCGGCAACAGAAACCTTGGCTGGTGGCCCAAATGGAAGCTACCTTTATGTATCCTTCCGGTGTCTTTTATGCAAGTACAAATCTGTATTTCCTCCTTTTCCTATGTAGAGAGAAGCACACTGTGACCTGTTCTACGCTTTTGTCCTTTCAGACTCTCTATTCTCAAGCTCACTCTGTAGCAGAGCTGAGGAAGTCTCCCTTCCTTTCAGCAGAAGCCCAGTACTGGAGAGTGTGGACGCACCGTGGTTTACTTACTCAGTCCCTAACATCTCTAATCTCTTGCTCCTGATAATAGTGCTGCACTGACTAACCCTGAACTATCCCTGTCTTTCCGTGGAGTGCAGGTGTGTCTGTGGCGAAACCCCACAACTGGCAGGACCCCAGGCTGAATGCACTGTGATTGTGGCTGAGACTGGCAAGTTACCCCCACAGAGGTGTTCTATTCTGCCCACTGGGAGAGACATCACATGGAGGGGCTTCCCTTTTGCCCCTGGACCTTCCCCTTCTTCCCGTCTTGCATACAGATGTGATAGCTAGAGCCCCAGCAGCCATATTGTGATCATGAGGATTGAAGCCAAGGTAAGGATGCTACATCAGAAATGCCGACAGAGTCTGGCCTCAGGTGACTTTGAGGAACAGCCATCCCATCTTAAATGGCCCCTGACGGATTCATTCTAGCGGAGAGGAGAAAGGTCTGATTTGCATAAACCACAATTTCTAGCAGCCAAAAACAGGAGGCACAAGCTTGGCAAGTTTATCAGAAGGCTGTCAGACCATTTTCTGAGGGAGTGTCTTAGCCACCTAGAGCTGCTGTAACACAAATACTATAAGAGGGTGACTGTAAAAAACAGAAATTTATTTTCTCACAGTTCTGGAAGCTAAAAGTCCAAATCAGGGTCTTTGCCATGTGGATTCTTTCCTTGTTGGCCACCCCGGGCATTCCTCCGTTACTTGGCAATTCTTACATGGCGTCTGTCTTTCCCTGTGTGTGCTGACATCTGTGTCTAATCTGCTCTTTTTATATCTCAGAAGTGACTGGGTTTAGGTCACACCTCACACTGACATTGCTTTATTCACATAACAAAGAAAACCCTATTTCCATACAGGAATGGGAGTTAAGATTTTTAAGAGGACAAAATTCAATCCATAACAGGCCTCTCTGGTGACCTCTGAGCAAGGCCCAGAGCAACAGCTGCAGTCGTCCAGGCCCAGTGAAAGCTGCTCAGCCCCGTGGCCCTTGGACACAGCCACTCAAATGGTAGCCCAGTGTCCTTGGGAAAGAGGAGTCTGGACTGAGCCTGTGGCGCAGCCCACAAGGAGGGTCCCAGCACAGACCCCATGAGCTTCAGAGCAGAGCCATGCCCTCTCCAGCAATCACTGGTCTCTGTTATGGGGTGAACTGTGTCCCCACAAAAATGTATTGAAGTCCTAACCCCTGTACCTGTGACGGTGACCTTGTTTGGAAACAGGGTCTTTGTGGATGTTATCAGTTAGGTTCACATGAGGTCACGCTGGAGCAGGGTGGCTCCTGATCCCACCTGAGTGGTGTCCTCATAACAAGAGGAGAAGAGGCACAGAGGGAAGAAGCCCACGTGATGACGGAGGCCAAGATGGAGCTGCGCTGCAGCTGCAAACCAAGGGACAGCCGGGACCACCAGAAGCCAGAGAGACAAGGAAGGATCTTCTCCTAGAAACTTCAGGGGAAGCACGGCGCTGCCGCCACCCTGAATTTAGACTCCCAGCCTCAGAGCTGTGAGACAATGCATTTCTGTCCTTTAACACTCCCCGCTGTGTGGTGCTTTGTTGCAGTAGCCCCAGGGCGCTAACACTGTGCTTCTGGGAACCAGCCCTGGGTCAGCTCCAGCCCTGCTCCACACAGATTACTAACCAGGGAGCCAGGTGTCACGAGCTGCCTGTTATAAACCCAAGTTAAAGGTTCAAGGGCATCAGCCACAGCACTCCGCCATCAAGAAAAACAGCACACCAGGTGTGCCAAGGCAGGTGGCCCAGGCTCCCCATGTGTCTGCTCCTGCCACCCTCCACCCCTTCCTCCGGGGCACATCCACCTCCAGGACATGGAGACAGGGGAGGGGGCTTCAAGTCAACAGGTGACTCTGTCAATGTGTTGGCCCCAGCTGGGAGGGACAGCACTGGTCCTATGGCCCAACAGGGGTGACCCTGAGGGGAGGTAGAGAGGGGAGATCCTCTCAGTGGGCAGTGAAACAGTGCATCTGGTCCCTAAAGATGGCCCTCGGGCAGAGACACAGTGTGGCACTGACCATCTCCCTCCTCTACTGCCCACTCCTGATTCTAGCCTTCTCGGCGTTGGTCCAGACAGCCTGCCTGATGGCACGACCCAGACCCAAAGGGTCTGAGGCCCTGGTCACTGCGCCCTTGCCAGACAAGGTGGTGGGTTATGGTGGCTGCATGTGCCCATATGCAGTTAAGACTGGGCGTGGACCCTGTGGATGCTGCATGGACCTTCTGAGTTCCAACACACTCCTTCATACCACCAATTAGCACAGCAACTCCACCTCTTCATGAGGATCGAGGTCATAACCCTGACAGAATGGTGACTCCTTCCCTTGCCTGCTGGTCTACTGGCATGTTGTTTTTAGGTGCCATTGAGTCAGTTCCTACTCATAGCAACCCTACGTACGACAGAACGAAACACTGCCCGGGTCTGCGTCATCCTCACAATTGTTATGCTTGAGTGTATTATTGCAGCCACTGTGTCAATCCATCTAATTGAGGGTCTTCCTCTTTTTCACTGACCCTCTCTGTTACCAAGCATAATGTCCTTCTCCAGGGACTGGTCCCTCCTGATAACATGTCCAAAGTACATGAGATGAAGTCTTGCCATCCTCGCTTCTGAGGAGCATTCTGGCTGTATGTCTTCCAAGACAGATGTGTTCTCTCTTCCGGCAGTCCATGGTATATTCAATATTCTTCACCAATATCATCATTCAAAGGCATCAATTCTTCTTCCGCCTTCCTTATCCATTATCCAGCTTTCACACACATATGAGGCGATTGAAAATATCACGGTTTGACATTACTCAAGACGAAGAACAAAGTGGGAAGCCTCACACTACCTGATTTTAAAACCTATTATACCACCACGGTAATCAAAACAGTGTGGTACTGGTACAACAACAGATATGTAGACCAATGGAACAGAATTGAGAGTCCAGACATAAATTCATCCACCTATGAGCAGCTGATATTTGACAAAGGCCCAAAGTCCATTAATTGGGGAAAAGACCGTCTCTTTAACAAATGGTGCTGGCATAACTGGATATCCATCTGCAAAAAACTGAAACAAGACCCATGCCTCACACCATGCACAAAAGCTAACTCAAAAGGATCAAAGACTTAAATATAAAATCAAAAACAATAAAGATCATAGAAGAAAAAATAGGGACAGTGCTAGGAGCCCTAATACATGGCATAAACAGAATACGAACGGTAAGTAACCATGCACAAGCACCAGAAGAGAAACTAGATAACTAGGGGCTCCTAAAAATCAAACACTTGTGCTCATCAAAAAATTCCACCAAAAGAGTCAAAAGACAACCTGCAGACTGGGAAAAAATTTTTTGCTACGATAAATCCAATCAGCGTCTAATCTCTAAAATCTACAAGATACAGCAAAACCTCAACAACAAAAAGACAAATAACCCAATTAAAAAATGGGCAAAGGATACGAAGAGGCACTTCGCCAAAGAAGATATTCAGGCGGCTAACAGACATACGAAGAAATGCTCACGATCATTAGCCATTAGAGAAATGCAGATCAAAACTACAAAGAGATATCATCTCACCCCAACAAGGCTAGCATTAATCCAAAAAACACAAAATAATAAATGCTGGAGAGGTTGTGGAGAGACTGGAACACTTATACACTGT
>NW_004444121.1:4222084-4253266 GCF_000243295.1 Trichechus manatus latirostris | reverse complement strand
TTCATCAGTAAGTACTTCAAGTCCTCTTTGCTTTCAGCAAGCAAGGTTGTGTCATCTGCATATCACAGGTTGTTAATGAGTCTTCCTCCAATCCTAATGCCACATTCTTCTTCAAATAGTCCAGCTTCTCAGATTATTTGCTCAGCATACAGACTGAGTAAGTATGGTGAAAGGATGCAACCCCGTCACACGCCTTTCTTGATTTTAAACCACGCGGTATCCCCTTGCTCTGTTCGAACGACTGCCTCTTGATCTATGTACAGGTTCCTCATGAGCACAATTAAGTGTTCTGGAATTCCCATTCTTTGCAACGTTATCCATAATTTGTTATGATCCACACAGTCAAATGTCTTTGCATAGTCAATAAAACACAGGTAAACATCTTTCTGGTATTCTCTGCTTTTAGCCAAGATCCATCTGACATCAGCAATGACATCCCTAGTTCCACATCCTTTTCTGACTCTGGCTTGAATTTCTGGCAGTTCCCTGTCGATGCACTGCTGCAGCTGCTTTTTAATTATCTTCAGCAAAATTTTACTTGTGTGTGATATTAATGACACTGTTAGATAATTTCCGCATTCTGCTGGATCACCTTTCTTTGGAATGGGCACAAATACGCATCTGTTCCAGTCAGTTGGCCAGGTAGCTGTCTTCCAAATTTCTTGGCATAGACAAGTGAGCACCTCCAGGCCTGCATCTGTTTGTTGAAACATCTCAGTTGGTATTCCGTCAATTCCTGGAGACTTGTTTTTCACCAATGCCTTCAATGCAGCTTGAACTTCTTCCTTTGATACCATTGGTTATTGATCATATGCTGCCTCCTGAAATGGTTGAACTCAACCAGCTCTTTTTGGTACAGCAACTCTGTGTACTCCTTCCATTTGCTTTTGATGCTTCCTGAGTCATTCAATATTTTGCCCACGTTGTTGTTGTTGTTCGGTGCCATCGAGTGGGTTTCAACTCATAGCGACCCTATGTACCACAGAAAGAAACACTACCCAGTCCTGCGCCATGCTCATAATCATTGTTATGCTTGAGCCCATTGTTGCAGCCACTGTGTCAATCCATCTCGTAGAGGGTCTTCCTCTTTTTCGCTGACGCTGTACTTTACCAAGCATAA
Organism: Trichechus manatus latirostris; assembly: GCF_000243295.1. Lineage (NCBI taxonomy): Eukaryota > Metazoa > Chordata > Mammalia > Sirenia > Trichechidae > Trichechus > Trichechus manatus. The sequence goes on along the minus strand of NW_004444121.1, from coordinate 4,252,146 downwards.
TGTCCTTCTACAGGGACTGATCCCTCCTTACAACATGTCCAAAGTATGTAAGATGTAGTCTTGCCATCCTTACTTCTAAGGAGCATTCTGGTTACACTTCTTCTGAGACAGATTTACTTGTTCTTTTGGCACTCCATGGTATATTCAATATTCTTCGCCAACACCACAGTTCAAAGGCATCAATTCTTCTTTGGTCTTCCTTATTCATTGTCTAGCTTTCACATGCATATGATGCGATTGAAAATACCATAGCTTGGGTCAGGCGCACCTTAGTCTTCAAGGTGACATCTTCTTCCCCTAGAATCCTTCAAAACTGAAATTTGAGTCTTGAGTTTTTTCTTCAGTTCTTTAAGCTTGATTGAGAAATGCCCAGCGAGTTCTTCCCGTTTGATTTTCTAACTCTAAGTCTTTGCGCATTTCATTATAATATTTTACTTTGTCTTCTCGAGCTGCCCTTTGAAAATCTTCTGTTCAGCTCTTTTGCTTCATCATTTCTTCCATTTGCTTTAGCTACTTTATGTTCAAGAGCAAGTTTCAGAGTCTCTTCTGATATCTATTTTAGTCTTTTCTTTTTTTCCTGTCTTTTTAATGCTTTTTTGCTTTCTTCATGTATGATATCCTTGATGTCACCCCACAACTTATCTGGTCTTCAGTCATTAGCATTCAGTGTGTCAAATCTATTCTTGACATGGTCTCCAAATTTAAGTGGGATATACTCAAGGTCGTATTTTGGCTCTCGTGGACTTGTTTTAATTTTCTTCAGCTTCATCTTGAACCTGCACGTGAGCAATTGATGGTCTGTTCCGCAGTAGGCCCCTGGCCCTGTTCTGACAGATGGTATTGAGCTTTTCCATCGTCTCTTTCCACAAATGGAGTCGATCTGATTTCTAAGTTTTCCATCTGATGAGGTCCACGTGCATAGTTGCCATTTATGTAGTTGAAGAAAGGTATTTGCAGTGAAGCAGTCACTGGTCTTGTAAAATTCTATCATGCGAGCTCCAGCATCGTTTCTATTACCAAGGCCATATTTTCCAGCTACCAATCCTTCTTTATTTTCGACTTTCAATTTCCAATCACCAGTAATTATCAATGCATCCTGATTACATGTTTGATCAATTTCAGACTGCAGAAGTTGGTAAGAATCTTCAATTTCCTCATCTTTGGCATTAGTGGTTGGTGCGTAAATTTGAATAATAGTCATATTAACTGATCTTCCTTGTAGGCGTATGGATATTATCCTATCACTGACAGTGTTGTTCTTCACGATAGATTTTGAAATGTTTCTTTTCGTGATGAATGCAAGGTCATTCCTCTTCAATTTGTCATTCCTGGCGTAGTAGACCATATGATAGTCTGATTCAAAATGGCCAATACTAGTCCATTTCAGCTCACTAATGCCTAGGACATTGATGTTCACATATTCCATTTCATTTTTGATGACTTTCGATTTTCCTAGGTTTATACTTGGTATGTTTAATGTTCCAATTATTAATGGATGTTTGCAGCTGTTTCTTCTCATTTTGAGTTGCGCCACATTAACAAGTGAAAGTCCTGAAAGCTTGACGCCATCCATGACATTAAGGTCGACTCTACTTTGGGGAGACAGCTCTTCCCCAGTTGTATTTTGAGTGCCTTCCAACCTGGGGGGGGCTCATCTTCCGGCACTATATCAGACAACGTTCCACTGCTATTCATAAGGTTTTCACTGGCTAATCTTTTCAGAAGTAGACTGCCAGGTCCTTCTGAGTGGTGTCTTATAAAAAGAGCAGAACAGACACAGAGATACATACATAGTGGAGACATCATGTGAAGACAGAGGTGGATGCGTCTACAAGCCAAGGATTGCCAGCAGCTACTAGAAGCTAAAAAGGACAAAAAAGGACCTTCCCCTAGAGCTGATGCCCTGAATTTGGACTTCTAGCCTCCAAAACTATGAGAAAATAAATTTCTGTTCCTTAAAGTCACCCACTTATGGTATCTTTTGTTAGGGTAGCTCTAGGAAACTAAAGCAGTGTCTCAAAGGGGCATTCAGAGTATCATCAGGCAGTGATATTCTGACTACAATGGACTAGAGTCATGCTCTGTGGACTTCTGGACAATCAGGGTTCCTTAGGGCCAAAGTGTGAGGGAAGGTAGGAGAAGAAGCACTACCCCGTGGCAAGATGGAAAGGTGCATTGTTATCCCTCCTAAGAGAAGGTGAACCACTTTTGATCCTCCTCCTTGATGGGTATGGAAAAGAACACATTCTCCAGGGAGAATTTACCTACAGAGGCAGTTCTGGACACATCCATTCTCCAGAGAGTGATTTACATACATAGGAGTTTGGCAAACGAGGCATCACAAAAGTTACATGATGCTATGTGTGCGCCTCTTCGTCTGTTCTGCTCTTTTTACAAGACATCACTCAGAAGGACCTGGTGGTCTACTTCTGAAAAAATTAGCCAGTGAAACCTTATGAACAGCAGCAGAACATTGTCTGATATAGTGCTGGAAGATGAGCCCCTCAGGTTGGAAGGCACTCAAAATACGACCGGAGAAGAGCTGCCTCCTCAAAGTAGAGTTGACCTTAACAATCCACTGGTCATGCTACACGTGGCAACAACCAAAAGCTGCAGCTGAAGGATGGTGGAACAGCTGCTTAGAGGCTCAGCTGAGGTGCTGGCTTGGAGAGCACACACTGTGCAGCTGGGCGCTGTTCTTAAAGATGAGATTTATATCTTTTTTTTAACACCAATTTTTCAATGTGGTTGAAATGATACTGTATCTATAATTTGATGTATCACTTTAAATTATGACAAAACGTGTTTTCATGTTATTATCTGGAATATAGTCATAACTATATAGTCATACTCTATAAACATAACATAATCACACTTTTTATAATCACAGTGTTAATGATTATATGATACTTTATTATATACTGTAATTTACTTAACCATTCCTTCATTACCAGATACTTAAGTTTCAGCAATTTTTACTACTCAAATAAAGAGGCAAAAAACATCATTGTGAATAAAATTTTTCCCGTATTTCAGGACAGGTTTATGTCTTGAACCAACAGCTGCTGTCTGGTGTTTGTCCCCAGTGGGTAGACTAGACGGATGAGCGCATGACGGGAGGGCGAAGTAGTGGTCCCACCATCATCACCTCCGGTGACCTCCTGGAGACTCTGTGCTTCCCATTCAGCAACTTTAGGCTGTATGAGTCCAGAGCCTCCTCCAGGGGACACGAGTGCCATCTGTGTATGTTGGGCTCCTCAAGCCACCACACGGCTGTCAGTTTGTCATATTGTGGTGGCTTGCATGTTGCTGTGAAACTGGAGGCTTTGCCACCAGTATTTCACATACCAGCAGTGTCACCCTTGGTGGACAGGTTTCAGTGGAGCTTCCAGACTAAGACAGATTAGGAAGAAGCACCTGGAAGTCTAGCTCTGAAAAAATTAGCCAGTGAAAACCTTATGAACAGTAGTGGAACATTGTTGGATACAGTGCCGGAAGATGAGCCCCTCAGGTTGGAAGGCACTGAAAATATGACTGGGGAAGAGTTGCCTGCTCAAAGTAGAGTCAACCTTAATGACATGGATGGAGTCAAGCTTTTGGGGCTTTTGTGGCACAACTCAAAATGAGAAGAAACAGTTGCAAATATCCATTAATAATTGGAATGTGGAATCATTAATCATTAGTATCACACACAAGTAAAATTTTGCTGAAGATAATTAAAAAGCAGCTGCAGCAGTGCGTCGACAGGGAACCGCCAGAAATTCAAGCCAGAGTCAGAAAAGGATGTGGAACCAGAGATGTCATTGCTGATGTCAGATGGATCTTGGCTAAAAGCAGAGAATACCAGAAAGATGTTTACCTGTGTTTTATTGACTATGCAAAGGCATTTGACTGTGTGGATCATAACAAATTATGGATAACGTTGCAAAGAATGGGAATTCCAGAACACTTAATTGTGCTCATGAGAAACTTGCAAAGAATGGGAATTCCAGAACACTTAATTGTGCTCATGAGGAACCTGTACGTAGATCAAGAGGCAGTCGTTCGAACAGAGCAAGGGGATACCGTGTGGTTTAAAATCAAGAAAGACGTGTGACGGGGTTGCATCCTTTCACCATATTTACTCAGTCTGTATGCTGAGCAAATAATCTGAGAAGCTGGACTATATGAAGAAGAATGCGGCATAAGGATTGGAGGAAGACTCATTAACAACCTGTGATATGCAGATGACACAACTTTGCTTGCTGAAAGCAAAGAGGACTTGAAGTACTTACTGATGAAGATCAAAGACTACAGCCTTCAGTATGGATTACGCTTCAACATGAAGGAAACAAAAATCCTCACCACTGGACCAATGAGCAACATCCTGATGAATGGAGAAACGACTGCTGTTGTCAAGGATTTCATTTTACTTGGATCCATAATCAACGTCCATAGAAGCAGCAATCAGGAAATCAAACGATGTATTATTGCATTGGGCAAATCTGCTGCAAAAGACCTCTTTAAAGTGTTAAAAAGCAAAGATGTCACCTTGAGGACTAAGGTGCTCCTGACCCAAGCCATGATACTTTCAATCACCTCATATGCATGAGAAAGCTGGACAGTGAATAAGGAAGACCAAAGAAGAACTGATGCTTTGAACGATGGTGTTGGCAAACATACTGAATCTACCATGGACCGCCAGAAGAAGAAACAAATCTGTCTTGGAAGAAATACAGCCAGAGTGCTCCTTGGAAGGGAGGATGGCGAGACTTGGTCTCATGTACTTTGGACATGTTATGAGGAGGGACCAGTCCCTGGAGAAGGACATCATGCTTGGTAAAGTAGAGGGTCAGCGAAAAAGAGGAAGACCCTCAAGGAGACGGATTGACACAGTGGCTGCAGCAGTGGGCTCAAGCATAACAACGATTGAGAGGATGGTGCAGGACCGGGCAGTGTTTCATTCTGTTGTACACAGGGTCGCTATGAATCAGAAGCAACTGGCCCACACCTAACAACTCAGAAGGGATTTAGTTGGTTTAGAACCCACCCTACTCTGATCTGACCCCATTAACATAACAAAGGAAAACTTGTATTTCCAAACAGGGTCATATTCACAGGTACAGGGTTAGCACTTCCACATTTCTTTTGGGGAACACAATTCAGTCCACAACAGACACCTCTGCTGGAGATAAACAGGACAAAGGTTAACAGGGTAAGCGTTCCAGACACAAGGAACTCCTTGGGCAAAGACCAGGTGGAAATGAAGAAGATCTGTGTGGGTAGATTTCAGGGCAAGTGGATGAGAGAGGAAGCTGGAGAGGTCTGTAGACCCATGACAAGCTGGGTCTATATCCAAGGAGCAAGAAAAAGCCACTGAAGGCTCCTGAGTAGATGGGGCATTGGGACATCATTACATCTGCTGCATTTGCTGTCACACTTACTCAGACGTGGCTGAGCCTTATTTAGCCATCAGGAACTTAATGTCTCCAGTGTTGCCCTCTGCCTTCTGAGGCCACACGAAACCCTGTAGAGTTTGTAACTTAAATCATACAACTGGTAAAAAGCTCAGACCACAAACACAGGTGTGCAAGAAATGTCATTGTATTATTTTTGTAACTGAAGTTTATTTTCACTTGTGCCCCCATTTTGCAGACTCTTGGACTCACCTGGCTTCCTCCCTCTTCTGGGAGGTTTGTCTAAAGTTTCAGGGTCTCGGGCATGCTGGGTGTCTGGGAGGGGGCCTTGCCATATCTCTCCTTTGACACCTGCTGAGATGCTGTCACCCCATCCCCACGGCCCTCCTCCTTCAGCTCCCAGCCACACTCTGGCCCAACTCCAGTTCTCAGCTATTTGCCCCTTTGCCCCATCAGCATCCTGTCAACCTCTCCTAGTAAATGAGGAGTAAGTGTGGAAATTCTGGAAGCTCTAGGCTCACATCATCATGGAGCAAATAAGAAACCCACTTGCCTCAGTTATTCTCTGGGAAACCACTCTGTTATAGATTGAATTGTGTCCCCCAAAATATGTGCTGAAGTGCTAACTCCTGTACCTGTGAGTATGACCCTGTCTGCAAATAGGGGTTTTCTTTGTTGTGTTAATGAGTTCATGCCAGAGTAGGCGGGTCCTAAACCTAATCGTTTCTGAGTAATAAAAAGAGCAGAATAGACACAGAGACACACACAGGGGAAGGACAGATGCCAAGGAACACCACGGGATTCCTGGGGCGACTGACAAGGAAGGACCCTCCCCAGAGCCACTGCCCTGATTTGGACTTCTAGCCTCCAAAACCGTGAGACAATAAAGTCTTGTTCTTTAAAGCCACCCACTGCGGTATTTCTGTTGAAGCAGCACTAGGAGACTCAGACTTACGAGGATCAGCACGTGACTCCCCAGGGTCAAAGGCAACGTCTTGCCCAGCCACCATAGTTGGTGTGCAGAGGATCCAATCAGAGCCAATGAGAGCTGATAGAACTTTTCCAGAACTTCTGGGAGTAAGGCAAGTGGGTTTCTCATTTCCTGCTGTGATGATGTTAGCCTAGAGCTTCCAGAATTTCCACATATGGCCTGAGAATGTGGCCAAGACTGTGGGAAACGTAGGGAGACTAACAGTAGACTATTGTTTGACCCACTAGATTGAGTCATTCCCCAATGGACTCCTTACTCATGTGAGGAATAAATGCCCTTTCCTGCTGACCCCTCCTATGACATGTCCATCATCAGCATCAGAACAACCTCAACTGCTAACAAGGAATGGGATGTTGCAAGTTGTGAAACTAACACAGATTGGGGCAGAGGGTACGCAGGTCTCTCCCAGGGTCTGCAAAGCCAGTGACGAACTTGAACCTGGGGCAAGGGGCAGCCAAGCCCCGCCTCTTTCGATTCACGTTGCCTTGAGGCTGGGTGGACGGTTGGAGAAAGTCCTGGAAATGACTGACTGGTCATACAGGTCTAGCCACAGGTGAGCATGCAGGCTTTAAAAAGGGTTGTATTAGCAGTGACTTGCAGAAAGCCCTGGTGATCTGCTTCCAAAAGATCAGCAGCCATTGAAACCTCCACGGAGCACGGTTGTACTGGATGGCAGTTGGAGTTTTTTGGGATTAGCAGTGAAACCCGAGTCAGGAGAAGCTGTTCGACTGCTGGGCCCCCCAAAACCCCTCCTGGAGGGGTCAGTGAACGGGGTGCTGCCTACAGAAGGGGCCTCCTTCCTGGTGCCCTCTCAGCTGTGCCCCGTGACCAAGGCCTAGAGATACTCCCAGGGAGTGGAACTGGGGGCAGCCGGATCGGCCGACCGAGGCACTTGCTCCCTGAGTGGCCGGAGTCCTGGCTGTTTGTGTCCAGCAGGGAGTAAGCCGTGCCCTGGGCCATTGACCCCTTTCCCCTTTCCAGAGACACCGTCGGAACCCTTCCAGGCCCCCACCCTCCCCGGTGCACCTGAGTGCAGAAGGGGTTAAACACTACGTCACCTCGGATCCCTCCGCCTGCCTGAGGCAAACTTGAGTCTCCCAGAGGCATGGACATGGAGCAGGAACACCTTCACAGGTAGCTGGCACGGCGGCCCCTCTGGAGGGGCTGGGGCACGCGGTATAGTCACTGTTGTAGGGCCAGTGCTTCAAACGCACATGCAGAGGAAGGCTGTGTGCATGCAGGCTGCTGGGGAGTAACTTGCCACCTGTCTCGCCCACCCTTCCCGAGTGACCACCCAGCTTCCCCTGCTGACCCCCACCTCTGCCCACCCAGCTTCCCCTGCTGACCCCCACCTCTGCCCACTCAGCTTCCCCTGCTGACCCCCCACCTCTGCCCACCCGACCTTCCCCTGCTGACCCCCCACCTCTGCTTACCCAACCTTCCCCTGCTGACCACCCCACCTCTGCCCATGTGCTTGGCATGAAAGTGACTGCCCCCAGGTCCCCCTACCTGGACACAGGGCCTCCTTCAGGGTTGGGCATGCATCCTCCCAGGGCCAGCGGGGAAAGGAGACTTTTTCTTGGTCTTTCTCTTTTCTACCTCTGGCACACCAAGCCTGGGAGAGCCTGGAGCTACTGGGACTCACAGGAGCCGGGGAAACAGAGGAAACAGTCCTGACACCATCCAAGAGCTGGCTCCGCAAGAACTCCCTCCCAGCTTCTCGCTGTCCGGAGTCAAGAGCTGCCTCTTTTTTGTTTTTTAAGCCAGTCTGAGTTGAGTTTCATTGGCAGACAGCCCAGTCCGCTCTTCTCTGAGGTGTGGGGCGTCTGCCCAGCCTGCCCCGAGGGCACTTCTCCTCCGGCTCTGGGAAGGCCGCCGTTCCCCAACCACCCACCTGGGACAGGGATGTGTCCCCACATCTCAGGCTGCACAAGCTGTCTGAGGTTTTCTATCACAGATGCACGCACAAAGGATCACCCTCCATCGTATCTCTTCCCCATAAGCCTTTGTGTCTCGCTGAGACCACTTCTGGCCGCCCTGGAGCTCCACGTGCACCCCTGCCAGGCGAGGAGACGGGCCTCAGCCCACATAAGCTCTCCCGAGACGCTCACCCTAAGGCCAGCCCTTCCTCCCAGGGCCTTGGAGCCCCCACCCCACCCAGTGAGGAAAGCCTCAGGTAGGAGGGCTGCCCCTGTGGGCTCCTGCCCCCTCCCTGGCCCATCTTCCCTCCTCATCTCAGCAGGGAAGGTGAAAGACACTTCCTGCCCACACCCGCACCCGTACCCACACCCACACCCACACGCAGGCACTGCTCCCAGCTCCATAAGCACACCCGGTTGCCACTGCCAGAGCTAGCCCGTCCCACCAGCCTCGGTGGACCCTCGGCCTGCACTCCAGGGCACCACTGGAGCCCTGCAGCGGCTCCCCGACCTGACCTGGCGGAGAGCCGCGGCTCTCACGGCCTTCCCTCTCCAACCGTCCCCAGGGACCCCGATGGCCCAGGCACAGATGAAAGCAGCTCCCCTAGCCTCCCAAGCTGGGGCTACCCAGCAGACCCCCCCAGGACTGGTTTAGGCTGCATGTTCACTGCTAGATTGGCTGCGAAGGGCTGGGAGCAGCCACCCCGGATTCAGCAGGACTCGGCGGCACAGCCCAGCTCCATATCCGAGTCCTGATCTGGATCTGTCTTCATTTCTCCCCGGGTGCGGCAGGGGCACACCACACACAGCGTGTGCATGTGGGTGTATGTGTGTGTGCACACATGCCCTCGCTCAGCACAGTGAGGGGCCAGTGATGAGCCTCACTCTTGGGCCCGACTGCCTGAAGGCTGAGAGCTGGAGGGGGTGGCTGGGCTCTGTCCTAACTTGGGTGGGGACACAGGTGAGGCAGGGACACAGGTGAGGTGGGGACCCCAGTGGGGTCACCTTGAACATGCAAGGAGAGGGCACGGAGAGGGGAGGTCCTGGCGGGGGAAACGGCAGTGCAAATACCCAGGGGCAGAACTGAGGACGAGTCCTGGGCTTAGGGACACATGGCTGCAGGCTCCAGAAAACCAGCTCCCTCTGTGAGAACAAGCGTGGTGTGGGGGGGCAGCCTGGGGGTCTGCCTATCTCTGCCGTCCCTCTGCCTCACCGTTTCTGTGATGGGGGAGTCCCCTGTGGGAAGGCACACGGCCACCCGGAGCTGCCAGGAGCTGAACATTTGGCAGCTAGGAGAGTAGATGCCAGTGCCTTGGGCAGGTGGGTGACAGTGTGTGCCGGGGGAGCCCATGGGGTGGGTGTCACTGTTGTTGTGCAGAGACTCCTGCTCCCCCTCCCCCGGGACACCAGTGGGGCAGGATGAGGGCATCGAGGCCCAGGGCGCTGCTGTGCTGGTCCCAGGATGCCCTGGGCCCCTGTGAGGACATCCTGGGTGGCCTGCTGGGCCAGAGCCGGGACGAGGCCCATGTGCGGGGTTGGGCAGGCCTGTGCTAGGGATGCATCCCCTTCCCTGGCCCACCGAGGCTGAGGCACCGCAGGGTCCACACACTCGGCGCTCCCCAGGCCTGTGTGGAAGCCCGGAACAAAGATCGGGCCCTCTGCCCCAGAACAGGGATGAGGCTGGGCAGGGTGGGCGGTCCTGCGGTGCTGACAAGGCCAGCCCCTCCGGGTGAGGCACAGGGCCCACCACCCATCCACCCACAGCCGTGTCTGCCCGGCCTGCCCCAGCCTGCCCCGGCCTGCCTCCACCTGCCCCACCCAGCATTTTCCAATGCAAACTTCCCAGGGCAGCAACAGCAGCCTGGAGCTGAGAGGCCTCGGCAGGGCCAGCAGAGAGGGTGCCAGGCTTGGCGGCAGAGGCAGCTTCATGCCCAGGGACACCAGGGCACTCGGGCTGCCCTCCAGGTGGGGCCTTGGGGCTCTCCAGCCCCCTCCCCAAGCAGCAAAGTCCCCTGGGAGGGTCTGGAGCCACCTGGCTGTGGACACAGGAGGCCCTTGGCTCGTCTGCAGTGGCAGGGTCCCCTCTTGGGCGGAGGCCAACTTGGCATGAAGGAATCAATGCATGAATGAAGGAATAAACGAAGGGCTGGCAGGACCAGGCTCTGCTCACGCTGGTGCTCACGCACGTCCCCTGTGCCCACGGGGATGGGGGCTGCCCCCTCTGCTGGGGTAGCCCTCATTTGCCCTGCGGACCTGGGAGAGGGCTTCTGGGCTGTAGGAGGGGCGGGCTCACCCCAGGCACCAGTGGGGAGGGTGTGGCCCAGATGTGGAGGCTCCAGAAGCTTTGGGGGGTGTCTGGGACCCCAGGGATAGGGGGCCTGGAGGAGCATGGAGAGGCCAGCAAGGGGCACATGGGTGGGAGGGTTGCAGCCCAGAGTACCCAGGCCTGGGGTGAGGAGAGGTCTGAGTGACTAAGGAGGAGGTGGGTGTACCCGCCCGTGTCTCCGAAGCCCCCACTTCACGACTCCTGCAGAAGGTCTCCTGGGAGTGTATGCAACCCCCATTTCCGCCCTACCCCTGCCTTCCCCAGGGCAGGCCCCTCCCTCCCGGCCCCCCACCTTACCATGGGAACTCAGCCCACAGCAGTGCGGGTGGGCCTGGGGGTGGGGCCCACTATGCAGGCACCTAGGAGGGGGAGGGGTGGGAAGCTCCAACCTCGGCCCTTCCCCACCCCTCCCCCGCCTGCAGGCTGAGGCCCGAGGTGGTTTCCCAGGGAACGCGCTGGGGTTGGCCGAGGAGAAGCTGGAGTAGAGTGCAGCAGGCCCCAGAGCTGCCTGGGCAAAGGTGGGGCGCAGGCTCCAGGCTCCCACCACCCACCACCCGTAGGCTCCCCATGTCTGCCAGCCGGGGCCTCTGTGGCGATCTCAGACTTAAGTCTGCGGTGTGACCCCAGCTTGTGCAAGGGGCCGTGGGAGGGGGTGCCCGCCTGCCCACAGGCCGTGCTTCGCCCCATCCACGATGGGGAACCTGGCTTTGCGCTTCAGCTGCCTAGGGGAGCAGAGGAGCCGTGCGGAAGCCAGGCCGCGGGCCCGAGGGAGCCCCCCCACTGCCGCCAGTCATCCCCCAGGCCCTGGTCCCTCCCAGGATCTCCTGGGCCTGGTGGGGTCCCTGGGCCGTGGAGGTGACGGAGGTGACAGAGGTGACAGGTGACAGACACGGTGGTGACGAAGGCTGTGGAGGGCCTCAGCCACGGAAGAGGGCCGCCAGCCCCGGTGAGGCTGCCAACTGGGTGTGGGGCAGAGGGGTCAGGCTCCGCCAGGGCTAACGTGCCCTCTACTGCAGGGGCACCTGGGACCTCTGGCTGCGCTGCGCTGCGCAGCTGGCTGGACGGCATGGAGAAGGTGCAGGCCTCTCAGGGGCCCCTGGCCCCCGACGCCATGGTTGCTGCCGCCCAGCTGAGGGAGCAGGAGGTATGCGGCGTGGGGGTGGGCTGGACACCTTTGGGACCCCCAAGCCCTCACGAACCCTCACCTCAGCAGAACTGACGGAAGGTTCAGGGGAGACAGCACCTACCAAGGCCTCACTCCAGGAAGCTGGAGGGACAGCAGTGGGAGGGCAAGGCTGCCAAACCCCGCACCCAGCCAGTGTGCCCTGCCCCCCTCCATGTCCGAATGTCCCTGCACCTGCTCCAGCGCCTGCTGGGGGAGCAGGGGCCGCAGGTGGAGCTGAGGCTGCGAGGGGTAAAGAACAGGGTGGAGCTGCACACCAAGTGGGAGCGGCTGGTGCAGCAGGCAGAGGCCAGGTGAGGCCAGGGGAGGGTGCGAGAGGGGCAGGGCACGAGGAGGCTGGTGCTGACGTCTGTCCTGTCCCAGGTGGGTGCTCCTGCAGCAGCTCGCACCCGTGGCCGAGAACTTCGAGGCGGCCCACGGGGCGCTCCTGGCGCGGCTATGCCCTATCGAGCGGCTCCCTGGCCGAGCTGTGGCAGGGCTGGCTGGGGCCTGGTGGGCATTCAGGGGCCATGCAGTGCCTGCAGGTACTGGCCAGCTGTAGGGGGCGGTGGGGGGTGGGGGCTACGGGAGGCACAGGGCTCATGGCTGTGTCCGCAGCTAGTCTTCAGGGAGGCCGCGGAGTGGGCAGACAACCTGGAGCAGGTGCTGGAGAATGGCTGGAGGCTGGCAGAGTTTGCTGGCCGGTGAGCGGGCAAGCAGGGGGTCCCCAAGGCCAGGTCACTCCCCCTGGCAGTCAGCCCTGCCAAGGTGTTCTCAGCGCTCATGGGCTGGGACCCCTAGGCCCTCCCAGCACCTTGGGCCCCTGTCCGTCCCCTGCCCCTTGTCCCTGGGCCCACGTCCCTGTCCCCACCCTTGTCCCTGGGCCCACGTCCCTGTCCCCTGCCCCTTGTCCCTGAGCCCAGGTCCCCGTACCCACCGTGGCTCTCACAGTCCCTTGTACCCCTGCCTTGGCCCCCGCCCACCCCTGCTCTGATCGTGACACCCCGCCCTCTCCCTGTCCCGAGTCTACGTCCCTGTGCCCACCATCCCTGTGCTCACTGAGCCCCTTCCCTCCAGCGTGGCGGCAGAGGACGAGGCTCAGCTGGTGCGGGGGCAGCTGGAGCAGCTCCACGAGCAGGCGCGGCTGGCAGGGGACGGCGCTGCCCATGCGCGGCAGGTGCTACTGCGGGCCCTGCATTCGAGGCCTCTTGTGCCGTCCCTGCCGGCAGGCCGGGGTGTCCAGCAGGAACTGGAAGGGGCAGTCTCTGAACACCAAGGGCTCAGGAACCAGGAGCAGGTGTTGGCGTCCACCTTGGCCTGCCCTGGTGGGGGGTGGAGGGGTGCAGGAGGGCTGGCTGTGGGCACAGACGGCTTTGGGGTCCCAGACTGGGGCCCCTGGGATAATGCTGGCCTCCCCCCAGCTGAGTGTCCAGCTGGCCCAGCTGGCAGAGGGCCCCAGCCTGCCAGGATCTCACCCAGCATCCATCCAGGAGCAGACCCTCTCACTGGGCACCCCGGGGCCTACAGGAGTCCCCTTACAGACAGTGCTTGGTCAGGCCCAGGAGGTGGGCTTGGGGGCCCCAGGTGTGCAAGAAGCTGGCTGAGTGGGTGGGGGTGGGGTGCATCCAGGGTTTTCAGCTCTTAGGGCGGTCCTGTCTCCTCAGCTGCGCTTCCTGCAGAAGGGGAGCCCCCAGGGGGCCACTGGTCAGAAGCTCAGGAGCAGGACACTCGGTCACGTGGGGACTAGACCCAGGGGTCTGGCAGGGCCCGGGTGGAGCTGGCAGCCCTCAAGGAGGATCTGCAGCTAGACAGCTGGCTCCGAGCCATGAAGGTGCCTAGGGTCCCGCGGGAGGAGAGGGTGACCCCAGGGAGGCTCTGGGGCTGCAGCCACTGTCTGCTGGTGGGAAGGGCCTGGGAAGGGGTGACCCCCCTCTTGGGAGGTGGGGCAGGTGCAGCCGGGGAGGGAGTCCAAAAGGGGGTCCTCATGGCGACGTCAGGACTCAGCTCCCACCCCTCAACTACTTCAGACCCCATCACATGCCCACCCTGCTCCCCTGGGGACCAGGGCTGGAGGTACAGTGCAGGCCCCGGCTGCCAGCCCCCCAAGTGGATATGGGATGGGGAGCATGGCCAGCCAGGGCCAGCACCTCTTGGTGCAGCACTGCCTGGCTTCTAAGCCATATTGGGGTGGACACAGAGAGGGCCAAAGGACTGGACGCACCACCCACCTTTTCTCTGGCGTGGACATCCCAATAAAAACACAATTATAGCTTCCATTTATGCAGTCGCTGGAAAAAAAAAAAGTATTTGGAACAAGATATAAAGAAATTCAGCTCAGAGGTGGAGGCTGGGCCTCCTCACCTGTGGTGAGTGCAGCTTTGACCCCCAGCCTGTGGGTGGGCAGATTGCGTTCCGTCCTGGCTGGGCCTTCCCCCTCCTCCTCTATTCAGCTGGACAAGCTGGGCTTGCATTCTCCCTGAAGTTCCAGACCTTCTGGTGGCCTTTTCCCCAGGTTTATTTCCCAAGCTTGGGAGTGAACCCTGCCAGCTCTGTTGGCCTTCTCCCTCTCCCAGATCCCCAGCGCCCCCACAGGTCCTTGATGGGCAGAGGCTCCGCTGCTCCCCCCAGCCGTGCTTCTCAGGCCCCTGCCATGCTGACAGTCTGGCCCAGGGCCACCCCGGTCTGACGGAGGAGCGTGTCAGGCACAGGTGGAGGTGGAGGTCCAGGATGTGGGCACTGGGGGGACAGGAGGTGGCAGGGCTTCATCTGGGCTCAGCGGGTGTAGCCCTTCCCACCTTGGTGGCAGGCAGGTTACATGGCTCATCTGGTGGCAGGGGTCCCACTGGGAGCTGCAGGGGGAGCTGATCCTGCTGGTGTCTTTGCTGTGGAGGAGCTCCGATCTGCAGGGAGGGGCCTGGACCTTCAAGGACACCAGCCACCTGGGTCTGCTGCTGGAGCTGCTGCACTGCTGGGCTGCCGTGCACATCTGCTCCCTGGAGAGGTTAGCCTGGCCCCTGGCCCCGTCTCCCCCGGCTGGGCTGCCGTGCGCGCCTGCTCCCTGGAGAGGTTAGCCTGGCCCCTGGCCCCGTCTCCCCCGGCTGGGCTGCCGTGCGCGCCTGCTCCCTGGAGAGGTTAGCCTGGCCCCTGGCCCCGTCTCCCCCGGCTGGGCTGCCGTGCGCGCCTGCTCCCTGGAGAGGTTAGCCTGGCCCCTGGCCCCGTCTCCCCCTGCTGGGCCTCCACCTGGCCCCATCCACCTGCACCCTCTGTAGGCTGCACATTCCGGTTGGGTGCCATCCTACCCCCCCGCCCATCCTCCGCCCACCCTGGAGGAAACCTTGCCGTCCATGCACCACCTGGTGGAGGAACTACTTGAACTGCTGCCCTGCTGTGCCCTGCTGTGCCCTGCTGTGCCCTGGCTGTGCCCTGCTGTGCCCTGCTGTGCCCCGTGGGACCGAGGAGGAGCCTGTGGCCAGAGGCTACGGCCTGCAGAGCAACCTGGAGGACCAGCCCAGGGTCAGCACAAGGTGAGGGGACCCTGACACCACTCTGGGTGCCCTGGGCCCTGCCCTCTGAGAGCCCTCTTCCCCAAAGGTGCTCTGGGGGAAGCCAGGCTGCCTGCAGGGTGGGGCGCAGCTCATGTGGGACTCTAGTGCGGGGCAGCCAGCTCGGTCAGGGCACCCGCTCCAGGCTGCAGCAGCGGGTAGCCCAGCTGAGGTACTGGGCATGGGGGGCCTCACCTCACAGGCTTCCCGACACCCAGGGCCCCTCCTGATTCCCTGGCACCCTGCCCTGCTCCGTAGGTGGTGCTGGCCCAGCCCCGGGGGCCCACAGAGCTGCTTGGGATCCTGGGGGCTGCCGGGCTGAAGCACTGGGCCAGAGCTCCAGGTGAGGTGCTGGGTCCAAGGGGCCTCAACCAGAGGTGGCCTGGTGGCCTGGGGAGTAGGTGCTCGGCCCAGACTTGCCCCCCAGGGGAGTTTCTGGAAAAGCGGAGCTGGAGGCCACGGTCGGAGCCCAGGGAGAGGAGCCTCAGGGCCAAAGACTGTCGGGGCCCCCAGCAGTGGCTGAGGCCCAAGGTGAGGCTGGGGCAGGGCTGGCTGCCCCTGGGAGAGGTGAGGGGCAGGGGAGAGGGGCCTGACCTGGCAGGGCTGTGCCTGCCAACCTCACAGCACCTTCCTACAGTGAGGGGCCAGCACGCACCTGGACACTGTGGCCTGTCGTGGGTGCTACCTTCGGTGGCTTGGCCACAGAAAGAAATGGCTCTGGTGCATATTCCGGGCCCCAAACCATGGACGGCGCGGCCATGCTTCCCAGCAGGACTTCCTGGACAGTGTCCCGGAGTCTAGTGAGCAGGGCTGGGGTTGGACAGCCCCGGGGGGGTGTGGACCCACCCAGGGGCTAACCACTCTGCTGGGGGTAGGGCTCCCTGGAGGCCAGCAGCAGTCCCACAGTGTGGTCATCAAGATGAACACGGACAGCAGTGAGCTCGCCAGTGGCCAGAGGCCTGCCCGGGGTCCAGGGAGCCCCAGCAAGCAGAGCTGTGGCCTAGTGGGTGGGGTGAGGGCAGAGCCCTCCTGCCCAGGAGCCCTGACCCCCACGCTCTTGTGCCTGCACAGGTGGGGCGCGGTGCCCTCATGGTGCGCGTTGGAGGTGGCTGGGTGGCTCTGGATGAGTTTCTGGTCAAGAATGATCCAGGCAGAGGTGAGGGCTGGCATGGGGGTGGGGGGGCATGGCCTTGGGGCCCAGGACTGGGAAACAGGAAGAGAAATCTTGGTACCTGCCCTAGGGGAGCGGGAACGGGCAGGTGGGCAATGCCTGCCCGCGCATCCTAATCTCTGGTCAGCCAAGGGGAGGACCAGCCAGAAGATCCACCAGCGGTTCCTGTCCTGGGCAGCGGGTCCCACGGCCACCCTCCCCAGCACCTCCAGCAGCCCCCTGCCTCGGAAGGTGGGTGCCAGAATGGGCTTCAGAGAAGTAGGGGCCAAGACCTCCCCAGGTGGATGACCCTCCTGTGCACAGGTGGGGGGCCGCAGGGTGGGTGAGGCTGGCCAACCTCTCAGCCGGGGCTGCAGAGCTGCTGGGGATGCAGCGACCCCAGCTCTCAGAAGGCCCAGCTGGCAGACAGCTGTTGAGAGCAGCCCCCAGGTCCTCTGGACCCAGCTGACTTTGGATGCGAAGCCGCGAGGAGCCAGCGCCCTGGGGACTGGACGGGATTCGGGAGACAGCCGACGGACGGGGGCCAGGCGGGACGACTATAAAGTTGCGTTTTGGGAAGCGAAACCGCAGGGCCATGAGTCGGCGTTTCCATTGTAAACTGAGTTCAAACGTCCCCTCTCCTCCGCGCCCGCCCCGCATTCCAAAGAGGTGACGGAGGAGGGGCCCAGGTCCCGGGCAGCCCACCCCCGGCCCCGCCGCCGGCCCCCAACCCCCACCCGGGGCGGGGGGCTTACAGAGGGGGCGTGGCCCTGCGCAGGCTCTCCATCTGCCAGCCCTACCTCATTCGTGAACCCCCGGCACCTGGCCGCGTCCCACCTCCCAGCCACCGCCCCCAGACGGAGGGTGCGGCCGCCGGGGGCAGGGCCTGGGCGCGGGTTTAAATTCCGGCGGCGCGGACATCGGGCGAGTGTAGACAGAGCCGGAGTCAGGACCAGGAGCCGAGCGCTGACGCCCGCATCGCGCGGCAGGTGGGCGACGCCAGGCCGGGCTGTTGACCGGGTTGCGGGGGGTGGGGGTGCCGGGCGAAACCGAAACGCTTGTGCGGCGGCGGGAGGGGCGGCCGGGGCTCCGGCTGCCCCCACCCCCGACTGGCAGAGTTCCGGGTTCCGTGCAGCGTCGGCGGGCGGGGGTTAGGGTGCAGGTCGGGGTCTGGGAAGCAGGTGAGGGTCCGGGCACAGGGGAACCGGCCCGGGGCAGGGTCTTGCCCGCCCGCCCTGCCCCGGTTTCCCAGCAGGAGGGTGCCGCGCCGGGCGGGTCCACCGGGCGGGTCCTCCCGCCTCCTCCCTGGGCCAGGGCGGGGGGCGTCTGCGCCGGCGCCGGTGAGAGGTAATTAGGCTGACAAATTGTTAGGGTGGGGCGCCTGGCGGCGGGACCCGGGCGGGAGGCACCGGCCGTACAGGGGCGCCACCTGCAGTCGGCGGGCGCCGGCTCAGAGAGCCCTGCTCTCGGCCTCGCCTCCGCCCGACCCCCCACCCCCGTCCCCCGCCCTCGGTAAGCTGTGTCGGGCCGTCGGTCTCTGCCGGTCTTTGCCTGGCCGGGCAAGGGCCAAGGTCACCGCCTCCCTGCATGGGCACTGGGCCAACGTCGTGTTCTGATCTGGCTCAGACGGACAGACAGCGCGCCCTGCCCTCACCCCTGTCCTGGGCTGCAAGTGGGGTTGTGACCGGAGTAGAGGGAGGCGGCCCACGCCCAGGGAGGAGGACCCACCCTTAGCAGGAATCGCCTCCCCTCCCTTGGCGCCTGCGGGTACCTGAGGTGCGGCCACTTCAGGGAAGCGGGGAGGGCTGCCCCTCAGAGGAATCTCAGCCACCTCCGCAAGCCCTTTCTCACACCGCGCCCAGGAGGCGACTCCTGTGGCTTCCTGATGTCAGGCTGCGTGGGTTCCCCCCACCCCGAAACCACCCTTCCTTCTGGCCATCGACACCCCTCAGATGAGCCTCTGTCTCTCCTGAGCTCCAGATCCTCTGTCCCCCTGCCTTGCTGTCCCCACCGCAGATCAATGTGCCCACTCCCAGGACATTTACTCCCAGACCATCCAGGGGGGCAGCCTGGGAAGAGGAGGGGCTGGGTGGGGAGACTCATGCCGGACCTACGGTCACGGCCGAAAGGGGTGCGGCCCAGCCAGGCCAGAGCTGCATTGCCCATGCAAGTGCACACACGCACACTTGCACACACGCTCACACACACGCGCACACCCGCACACTCACGCTAACACATGCTCTCACACTTGTATACGCACTTACACGCATGCTTGCACACACACAGACACCTTCCCACACACTGGTGCAGACACTAGCACACACTCACAAACACCCGTGCACTCGCAGCCTCTCTCCCGCCCCCGGCGCCCTCCCCCCAGGTCCGGGCAGCCTCAGCCGGGCCTCCTCCCTGAATCTCCTCTTTGTTCGGGGATCTGAGCTGCCTGCTGAGCTGTGTGCTAGCTCCCTCTGCTTTCTGGTCCCCACCAGGCCCCTCCCTGCAAAGCACAGCCTGTCTCCGGGCCACATCAGGTCAAGGGCTACCCAGGCTGCGCCCACCCATCCCTTCCATCTCCTGATCTGTCCTCGTGCAGGCGCACAGTCCCCACCGCCCCCGTGGGCTCTTACATGGTACTCCTGCTGACCCTGGGCTGCGCTGGATGCCACCTGGGCGCGGCGCCCGGGGTCTCCACCCCTACCCGGGAGGCCAGGAGCAGGCGCGTTAGGCAAGACACCGATGCCCAGGGAGATGGGCCACAGGTCCTGGCGTGCCAGGCCGGTGACCTCATGACTCGGTGAGGCTGCTTCCGTCCAAGCGAAGGACCGCCAGTTCCGGATCCAGGGCCACATGGTGCCCCGTGCCAGCCACCGTGTCTCTCAGGGCCCCAAGGCTCCCGTACAGCTCTCCTAGTACATGACGGCCTGGTTCTGGGAGCCCGATGCCCACCTTGTGATCCTCCCCGGGGGCTCGCCACTGACCCCCGCCTGCACCGTCTCCATCAAGTCTCTCACAGTCAGCGTTGGCTTGCTCCATCAAGCGCCCCGAGCAGCAGGGCCACCTGCACCCTGGCCAAGATTTTCAGGGGCGTTGGCCTGGACATCCCCACCCCAGGGATCAGGGTTCCTCTTGATCTACCCGCACCCTGAGCGGGCAGAGGGCCTGCCCAGGTGCGGTTCACCTCGGTGGCTCCATGCCCGGGCCTGGCCTTGGCTGCCTGGCCCTGGTAGGGGAGAATCAGTCCACTGAGGCCGCCCCAGCATCCACACTGGCCTCTTCATTTTCTGCTGATGCTCGAAGACTTTGTTATCTTTTCCCAAAGCCTCGATTGACTGCTCAGCAACAGTCTCCTGTGGCTCCACCCCCCAGTCTCAGGTGGCCGAGGCTGCGTTCCTGCTGTGCCCCACCTGGCACTGCCCTGCTCACCACGGCTTCCTCCAGCCGGGGGTTCTCTGAGCTCCACTGCCACCCACGAGGCCCTTGCTGGGCAGCACCAAAGCCCCATCTTTGGGCTCCCCAACTCCACCTAGCGCCAGCGGTGTCAGATTCCAAGAAGGAGACTCACTGTGGAAGTTCATGCCTGAAGTGCACGCCCCAGGCCAACATGGGGAAAGGGAAGCCAGTCTCAGCAAGGACCTCAGCTGGTGTTTGGAAGCTGAAGGGTCTGAGTCATCCTAAGCGGAGTTGAGGGGACCCTGCCTGCACTGTCCATGCTGACAAGTCACAGCTGCCCCAGAAGGGGTGACCTTGGGCGGGGAGATTCCGAGGAGGGCCTGCAGATGGGGCCACCCTCTGCAGCCGCCACCACCCTCCGCAGCCTTTGCTGCACATGGGGTTGGGGGGGCTGTGCTTTAGTCCTGGAGGGCATCTGAGCAGTGTCTCACAGCGTCTCCACACCAGGCCCCTGTGACATCAAAGCCCTGCCTTATTACTGCCATGCTGTCCCCCCACCCACACAACATTCTCCACTGGCCCCACCCCTGTCCCAGGTGGCACAAGCCAACCTCCTTCCCCTCCCCCGGGGCAGCCCTCACTCCTCCATGCCCGGCCCACCCCTGTCTGGCCTCCCACAGCCCAGCCACGTGAGGTGCTGGGCCCCCAAGCACACCGTCTGGCCAGGGCAGCACACCCCAGAATGCTTGGGCAACGGACGGGCAGATGCCCGTGGTGAGGGACTGCTGAGCCGGGATACCCACATCCACAACGAGCTGTTGCTCGAGGAGACAGAAGAAGCAAAGAGGTCCAAGCAAACTCTGGCAAGGCAGAGGGAACCTGAGGAAGGAGATGGTTCCAGGAGGCCCCCATAGCCACGGGGAAGGGCTGGCCCCACAGCTGCCATAGACAAGAAGGGAAGGGGGAGGCGTGGTCAGGCCTGCCTTCTGCTTCCTCCTTACCAGTCGAGCTCGCTGGATGTAGGGCTGACGTCCCGCTCTACCTGCTGTGGCTACTGACCGGGGCTGACAGCTCCCTCTCCGCGCCTCAGTGTCCTCTTCTGGCAAACACGAGCAAGAGCCTGAGGGTGAGGTTGGGGGTGCATGGAAAGGCTCGGCATGGAGCTTGGCACAGGAGAGCTGATGACAGGGCTCAGGAAAGAACAGTGGGGGAGGTGGGAGACAGGTGCAAGGGGGCCAGTCCACAGGGCCAGCAGCTTGTCTCTGAGACTGAAGGAAAGGGGGAGGACAGGCATGGGACAGAGGAGTTTGTGATGGGAAGGTAAGGAAGATGTTCTTGGCAGAGGAACCCGTAAAGCACATGTGGAAAGAGAAGGTGCCTTGAGTAAAGTGAGGGTTTGGGATGAGGGAACAGGGGCTGTGTCCAGGGAGGTGATCCCCAGACTGCGTATAGTGGTGTCATGGATTAAACTGTGTCCCCCAAAAATATGTGTCAGCTTGGCTAGGCCATGATTCCCAGGATTGTGTGGTTGTTCTCCATTTTGTGATCTGATGTAATTGTTCTATGTGTTGTAAACACTAATCTCTGCCTGTGGTCAGTGAGGCAAGATTAGGTTATGTTAAAGAGGATTAGGGTGGAATGCAACACCCTTATACAGGTCACAGCCTAGATCCAGATGTAAGGGGAGTTTCCCTGGGGTGTGGCCTGCATCACCATTTTTCTTACAAGAGATAAAAGGAGAGAGAAGCAAGCAGAGAGATAGGGACCTCATGCCGTTAAGAAAGAAGCAAAGGGAGGGAGCACGTCCTTTGGACCTGGGGTCCCTGCGCTGAGAAGCTCCTAGTCCAGGGGAAGATTGATGACAAGGACCTTCCGCCAGAACCAGCAGAGAGAGAAAGCCTTCTCTTGGAGCTGGCACCCTGAATTGAGACTTCTAGCCTCCTAGACTGTGGGAGAATAAATTTCTGTTCATTAAAGTCATCCATTTGTGGTATTTCTGTAATAGCAGCACTAGATACCTAAGACAAGTGGGTTGAATAGTGTCCCCCGAAATTCATGTCCATCTGGTCCCCATTTCCAAACGTGAGCTTATTTGGGAATAGAGTCTTTGCAGATGTAATTAGTTAAGGATCTCAAGATTAAATCTTCCTGGATTTAGCCCAGTCCAGTTGCCATTAGTTGATTCAAACTCATGGTGACTGCATGTGTGTCCGAGTAGAACTGTGCTCCACAGGGTGTTCAACGGCTGATTTTTTGGAAGGAGATCACCAAGGCTTTCTTTTGAAGTGCCTCTAGGTGGACTTCAAACCTTTAACCTTTCAGTTAGCAGCTGAGCGCATTAACTGTTAGCACTACCCAGGGACCCCCCTGGGTTTAAGTTGGGCCCAAAATTGAATGACTGTTGTCTTTATAAGAGAAAGGAAAGGGTGATTTGTACACAGCCAGAGAAAGCCATGTGAAGAGGGATGCAAAGATTGGAGGGATGCATCTGCAAGCCAAGGATTGCCAACAACCGCCAGAAGCTGGGAGAGAGGCACGACATGGATTCTCCCTCAGAGCTTCCGAGTGTAACCAACCCTACCAACACCTTGATTTCAGATTTCTGGCCTCTAGAACTACAAGCGAATAAATTTCTGTTATTTATAGTCACCCAATTTGTGGTAATTTGTTACAGCAGCCTTAAGAAACTAATATGACTTTGGTACTGGGAGTGGGGTGCCTTGGTGACAAATACTTAAAAATGTGGAAGTGGCATTGGGATTGAGTAATGGGTAGAGGCCTCAAGAATGTTGAGCCACATGATAGAAAAGGCCTAGATTGCCTTGAAGAGACTGTTGGTGCAAATATGGAAGTTACAGGCATTTCTGGTAACGTCTCAGATAGAAATGAGGAGCACATTACCAGTAACTGAAGGTGCAATGTGATGGATGGCTTTTGTGTGGCTTTTATCACCACGGTCTTGTAATTCCCACCCAAGTGATTGGGTAGGACTGTGCAGACAAGGTAGTTGTGGCCCACCGAGGGGATTGGTCAGTTTTGCTATCCCACTAGGTTTAAAGGAGAGCCAGTTTCAGAGCAGAGAGAGGATCTTATCACCACTAAGGAATAAGAGCCAAGAACAGAGCGCATCCTTTGGACCTGGGACTGCTGTGCTGAGAAGCTCCTGAAACCAGGAGACCTAGAGAGAGAGAGAGAGAGAGCTGTTACACTAAAGACGGTGAGAAGCAGTGGCAGAGAAACAGCGGCAAGAGACAGAGACTGGCAGGAGATGGCGCAGTGGGCTTCCCGGGCTACAGAGTGAGAAAGCTGAGTGCCTCTGGGCAGAAGCCTTGCTGGAGGAGTAGGATGTCTCTGGGCACTTGGTGGAGCTGTTTGCCGACCCACAGAGCTAGAGCTGAGTGCCTTCAGGTGGAGGCTTACTGGCGGAGTGGGGTGCCTCTGGGCACTTATCAGCAGAGCTAGAAGAGCTTTCTAACACTTGCCTGAGCAGGGTAGAGGCCAAGGGTCAGAGAGAGGCCTGCCTGCAGGCACAGCTGAAAAGAGGCTGTACTGATGGAAGAAACTGTATCCTGAGCATTCCTGAACCTGCATTGTAACCTGTTACTTCCCTAATAAACTCCATAATCCTGAATATGACTTGTGGGTTCTGTGTGGCCATTGCAATGAATTATCAAACCCAGCAAAGTAGAGAGTGCTATGGGAGGGATGATTGATGTCGGAATTGGTAAAGATGGTGGAGAGAGGAGGCATGTCTGACCTCTGCCTCATAGGAATCAGCCTTGGGCTGTTGATCTTGATTCTGCTTCCCCATTGTGGTGTTAGGTCCTTGTTATAAAATATCAGAAAACTTGGCTGAAATATGTTCTACAGTTGAGTGAAAATAGAACTTACAAGTGATGAACTTGATATTGAGCTGAGATTTCCAAGTAAAATGAAGGTGCAGCCTCGTTTCTTCATGCTGCTTATACAGTAAAATGCAAGAGGAAAGAGATACATTGAGGGAGGACTGTTAAGCAAAAAGGACCCAGCACTTGATGATTTCGGACATTCTAGTCCATCCAGCTAGTGTGCACTGGACAGAGAGCCACGGGTGTGCCTGGACAACCTTTTCCTGAAGAGCTTAAGCATGTGACTCCTGGATCCCCCAGTCATCTCGGCAGAAGCCAGGAAAAGAGATGGGTTATCCAGGGTCGACCTGTGGAGGAGCCTCTTGTCCAATAGCATGGATCCCCATGACATACACAGGAGACACACAAGGTTTCTGAGAATGTTTATCAGCAGAAACTCCTCCAGGTTGGACTGAAAGGAACAGAGACAGAATGAAATGAGAGAAGACTATCAGACTTTCAAAATTCTACAAAAAGCAGTGGCTATGCAGAGGGTGGTGAAAACATGGGCCCTGAGGGCAGACAAGAGGATTATTCCCAGGCCTGAAACCTAATGGACTTTGCCCTGCTGGATCTAGAGCTTGCTTAGAACCCGTGACTCCTTTATTCCTTCTAGTTTCCAAGCAAGCTCAGGCACGTTCCAGGTGTGGCATGGTTGTTGGGGGCAGGGTGGGCTTGTGCTCCACGAGGTGTGGATGTCGGCCTTGAGCATGCAGTAGTGGGGGAAGGCAGGCTGTGAGGCAACGCTGCAGATGCCTGTGAGCTGTGGGGCCAGACCAAGGTGGCGTGTGCAAAGGATGGGATGAAATCGATGGTGGAGCTGTGCAGAGAAGCGCACCTTGTGGGGCCAGCTGAGGAGAAGGGACAGAGAGGTTCCAAGGTGCCTCTGGGTTCAGGCTGTAGAGATGGGAGGAGGGGTGTGCCAGCCCAAAACGGGCAGGGGTCTGTGGGGAGAGGCCCTGGCCCCAGGTCTGGGAGGCAGGTCCAGGTCATGTTTATCTACACAACCCCTGCCTGGGCTGAGAGCAGTTTGGAAATGTCAGGAGTAGAGCTCCCGGCCGTGTCTTCCCCGACCACTGGCTGCAGCCCTCCGGGGCCACTGCAGGGTCCCTAACTGAGTCTTTTCACTTCCTCCAGGGAGTGGACTTCTGATGAATTCTGCAAACCAGTCGGGCACTATGAACGGCCACACTACTCCTCCTCTCGATATCTTAGTCACCAACGACACTGAGGCGTCCAGAGTCCCCAAGACTGGAAAGGCCATTCCAGGAACTGGCACCTCTTCTGTGCCCCAGGCTGAGGCCGTCCTGCCCACCAAGGCCAGGAGCATCGCTGGGGTGTGTGTGGAGGCCTCTGGCCAGACCCTGAGTCTCTATGTGGCCATGAAGCAGGGCCTGCTGCCCTCGGGGCTCGGGCTGGCTCTGCTGGAGGCCCAGGCCGCCACTGGGGGTCTCGTGGACCCTGCCCAGGGCCAGCTTCTCCTTGTGTCTGAGGCCCTTCGCCAAGGGCTGGTGGGGCTGGAGCTGAAGGAGAAGCTGCTGGCCGCTGAGCGTGCAGTCACCGGGTACCCGGACCCCTACGGGGGCGCGAAGCTGCCTCTCTTCCAGGCCATTGGGAAGGAGGTCGTGGACAGGGCGCTGGGGAGGAGCTGGCTGGAGGCGCAGCTGGCCACCGGGGGCCTGGTGGACCCCGTCCAGGGTGTGCGCGTGGCCCCAGAGCCCGCCTGCCAGCAGGGCCTCCTGGACCAGGAGACGTGGCGCAGCCTGGAGGAGTGTGAGCCCGGGTCAGAAGCTGCTGGCTTCTGCGACCCCAACACGCTGGAGCGGCTGCCTTACCGTGAGCTGCTGGGCAGGTGCGTGGAGGCCTCCGGCATGGGGCTGGCTCTGCTGCCCCTGAAGACCACCTTCCGCACCCTGAGCGGGGCCGTGAGCACAGCTGAGCTGCTGGAGGCAGGGGTCCTGGACGAGGAGACGGCCCGCAGCCTGCGGGAGGGCCAGCTGGCCGTGACGGATGTGAGTGCCCGTGCTGACGTGCGGCGCTACCTGCAGGGCACAGGTGGTGTGGCAGGGGTGGTCCTGCTGCCCGCTGGCCGCAAAAGGAGCCTGGGCCAGGCCGCTGCCGAGCACCTGCTCCCACTGGGCGCCGTGCTCCCACTCCTGGAGGCCCAGGCCGCCACCCGCACCCTGGTGGACCCAGCCACTGGCCGGCAGCTGTGGGTGGATGAGGCGGTCCAGGCCGGCCTGCTTGGGCCTGAGCTCCACGGGCAGCTGCTGGTGGCAGAACAGGCAGTGACAGGTTTCCATGACCCCTTCAGTTGCTCAAGAATCCCCCTGTTCCAGGCCATGCATAAGGGGCTGGTGGACAAGCTGCTGGCACTGCGGCTGCTGGACGCCCAGCTGGCCACGGGGGGCCTGGTGTGCCCGGCCCGCAGGCTCCGGCTGCCCCTGGAGGCTGCCCTACGCTTTGGTTGCCTGGACGAGGAGACCCGGCAGTGCCTGTCACAGACTGCAGGCTTCTCAGACCCCGGCACCCAGGAGAGCCTCAGCTACGGGCAGCTGCTAGCCCGCTGCGTCACTGACCCGGAGACAGGCCTCGCCTTCCTGCCTGTCACGGGGGGTGCCCGCGGGGACAAGCCCCAGGGGCCCCCATTCATTGAGCACAGTACCCGGCAGGCCTTGAGCACAGCCACAGTCACTGTCTCTGTGGGAAAGTTCCAGGGCCGGCCTGTGTCCCTCTGGGAGCTGCTCTTCTCTGAGGTGGTCCCGGCAGGGCAGAGAGCCACGCTGGCCCGGCAGCACAAGGAGGGGGCCCTATCGGTGGAGGCGCTGGCCGCCCAGCTGAAGGCCACCAGTGAGAGGGCTGCAGCCACAGCCAAGGTCACCTTCTCGGGGCTGAGGGACGCTGTGACGCCGGGACAGCTGCTGGAGTCCAAGATCATCGACCGGGATGTGTATGAGCAGCTGGAGCGTGGGCAGGCCACGGTGGGCGACGTGGGCCGCCTGGACTCCGTGCAACGCTACCTGCAGGGCACGGGGAGCATCGCCGGCCTGCTGCTGCCCAGCTCCCAGGAGCGGCTCAGCATCTACGAGGCCCGCAGCAAGGGGCTGCTGCGGCCCGGCACCGCCCTAGTGCTGCTGGAGGCCCAGGCCGCCACCGGCTTCATCATCGACCCAAAGGAGAACAAGAGGTACTCTGTGGAGCAGGCACTGAAGGCCGGGGTCATCGGGCCGGACATGTACGCGAAGCTGCTGTCGGCCGAGCGCGCCGTCACCGGCTACACCGACCCCTACACGGGCGAGCAGATCTCCCTCTTCCAGGCCCTGCAGAAGGACCTCATCGTGCGGGACCACGGCGTGCGCCTGCTGGTACACGGGCGAGCAGATCTCCCTCTTCCAGGCCCTGCAGAAGGACCTCATCGTGCGGGACCACGGCGTCCGCCTGCTGGAGGCCCAGATCGCCACGGGCGGCATCATCGACCCCGTGCACAGCCACCGCTTGCCCGTGGAGGTGGCCTACCAGCGCGGCTACTTCGACCGGGCACTGAACCTGGTCTTGTCGGACCCCAGCGACGACACCAAGGGCTTCTTCGACCCCAACACACACGAGAACCTCACCTACCTGCAGCTGCTGGGGCGCTGCGTGCGGGACCCCGACACCGGGCTCCGCCTCCTGCCGCTTAGCAGTGCGCAGCCCCAGCTGGTGGACGGTGCCACGCGGCAGGCCTTCCAGGGCCAGCTACTGTCGGTGCGGTACGGGCGGTTCCGGGGACGGAGGGTGACCCTGTGGGAGCTCGTCAACTCGGAGTATGTCCGTGAGGACTGGCGGCGGCAGCTGCTCCAGCAGTTCCGGCTGCGAAAGGTGACCCTGGAGCAGGTCACACACCTGCTGCAGATGGAGTCGCGGCGGTGGGCGGACGTCACGCTGCCCACGCTGCGCGGCCGTGTCCGGGCCTACGAACTCCTGGAGGCTGGCGTCATCGACGAGAAACTTCTGGACCGTGTGCTGGCGGGGGCCGTGAGCCCCGAGGCGCTGCTCCAGGTGGACGCTGTGCGCAGGTGCCTGCGTGGATCCGGCGCCCTGGCTGGAGTGCGGCTGCACCCTTCCAACCGGCGCCTCAGCCTCTACCAGGCCATGCAGCAGAAGCTACTGGGCCCGGGCATGGGCTTGGCCCTGCTGGAGGCCCAGGTGGCCACTGGGGCCCTGCTGGACCCCCACAGCCAGGAGGTCCTGACGGTGGACGAGGCCGTGCGCAGGGGGCTGGTGGGGCCCGAGCTGTACGGCCAGCTGCGGCGGGCCGAGGATGCCGTCACAGGCTTCAGAGACCCCTTCTCCGGGAAGAGAGTGTCCACGTTCCAGGCCATGAAGAAGGGACTGATCCCTGTGGAGCAGGCTACCCGCCTCCTGGAGGCCCAGGTGGCCACGGGAGGGGTGGTCGACCCTGCTGGCCACCACCACCTCCCCATGCCTGTGGCCGCCAAGCGCGGCTGCATCGACCAGGAGATGGAGAAGGTGCTGAGCGGCGCCCCCCAGACCTTCCCCAGCCCGGACAGTCAGGGCCACACCAGCTATGCCCAGCTCCTTGAGCGCTGTCCCCGCGACGAGGCCTCTGGCCTGCTCCTCCTGCCGCTGCCGGACAGTGCCCCCACCGTGCCTACAGACGAGCAGGTCCGGGACGCCCTGCAGGCCGCATGGGGGGCTGAGGACGGCACGTCACTCTGGGACCTGCTCAGCTCCTGCCACTTCACCGACGAGCAGCGCTGGAACTTCCTGGAGGACTTCCGGGTGGGCCGGCTCTCGAAGGAGCAGCTGCGCGCAGCCCTGCAGAGCTGGCGGCAGAGAGCGGAGCTGCGGGTGCGCGCTCAGGTCTCGGTGCCTGGGCCACGGGGCGAGGTTCCCGCCGTGTGGCTTCTGGACGCTGGCATCATCTCCCAGGACACCCTGGAGGCACTGGTCCAAGGCCAGCAGTCACCCGACGAGGTGGCTGCACAGCCCTTGGTGAGGGCCTGCCTGTGGGGCACCGGCTGTGTGGCTGGCGTTCTGCTGCAGCCCTCAGGGGCAAAGGCCAGCATTTACCGGGCTGTGCAGGATGGCCTCCTGCCTGTGGGTCTGGGGCAGAGACTGCTGGAGGCCCAGATGGCTTGCAATGCCCTGGTCGACCCCATGACCAACCAACGGCTGTCGGTGGAAGACGCGGTCAAGGCTGGCCTGGTGAGTGGGGAGCTGAGCGAGCAGCTCCGGCTGACCGAGAAGGCCGTGGCCGGGTTCCCGGACCCCTGCTCGGGCCGTGCCCTTTCGCTGTGGCAGGCCATGGAGCAGGGGCTCGTGCCCCGGTCTGAGGGCCTCCCCCTACTGCAGGCGCAGCTGGTCACGGGGGGCGCCATGGACCCCATCCACCAAGTGCACCTGCCGCTGCCCGTGGCCTGCAGGCTTGGGCTACTGGACGAGGCCACGGGCCAGGCGCTGAGCTCAACCAACGAGGATGTGAGGTTCTTCTTCGACCCCAGCGCCCGGGACAAGGTGACGTACCAGGAGCTCAGAGCGCGGTGCATCCAGGACACTGCCACCGGCCTGTGGCTGCTGCCACTCTCCCAGGACGCCACACTCGACGTGGACGAGCACACGGCGGTGGCCCTGCGCGCCATGAAGGTGCCAGTGGGCGCAGGCAGGTTCAAGGGGCGGGCCGTGTCACTGTGGGACCTGCTGCGCTCCGAATACGTTGACGCTGAGCGGCGCAGGGAGTTGGCAGCGCTCTGCCGGTCCGGGCGGGCCGCAGCACTGTGCGAGGTGGTCCACACCGTCACCGCACTTGTCAAGGAGGCAGAGACACAGCCCTCTCAGGCCGCCTTCCAGGGACTCCGGAAGCAGGTGCTGGCCAGCGACCTGTTCCGGTCCCAGTTGATCGACAAGAAGACGCTGGATGAGCTGACCCGGGGGAAGAAGACGGTGCGGGAGGTGACACAGATGGCCAGCGTGCGGCACTTCCTGGAGGGAGGTAATTTCATCGCTGGCGTGCGCATCCAGGCCACGGGGGAGACCATGAGCATCCCTGAGGCCCTGCGCCGGCACATCCTGCGGCCCGGCACCGCCCTGGTGCTGCTGGAGGCCCAGGCCGCCACTGGCTTCATCATCGACCCTGTGGAGAACCGGAGGATGACAGTGGAGGAGGCGTATTCGGCAGGGATGTTCGGCACGGAAACCTACCACAAGCTGCTGTCGGCCGAGCGCGCCGTCACCGGCTACACCGACCCCTACACGGGCGAGCAGATCTCCCTCTTCCAGGCCCTGCAGAAGGACCTCAT
>NW_004444121.1:4218727-4221914 GCF_000243295.1 Trichechus manatus latirostris | reverse complement strand
TGCCCGTGGAGGTGGCCTACCAGCGCGGCTACTTCGATGAGGACATGAACCGCATGCTGGCGGACCCCAGCGACGACACCAAGGGGTTCTTCGACCCCAACACGCACGAGAACCTCACCTACCTGCAGCTGCTGGAGCGCTGCGTGCGGGACCCCGACACAGGGCTGTACATGCTGCAGATCATCAAGAAAGGAGAAACCTACGTGTACATTGACGAGGCCACCAGGAACCTTCTGGGATCAAAAACCACCAAGATGCACGTGGGGAGGTTTGCGGGACAGACGGTCTCCCTTTGGGACATGCTGTCTTCCCAATACTTCACGGAGGAAAGGCAGCGAGCACTCATCCAGGAATACAAAGCCAAAAAGCTATCCCTGCAGAGACTGTTGGAGGTCATCACCATGACGGTTGAAGAAACCGAGAAGCAAAACCAAGCCATCCAGGTGACAGGCCCCCAGGGACCAGTGTCGGCCGCGGAGCTGTTCAACTCGGGAGTCATTGATAAGGGAACACTGGACGCTCTTCATATGGACAGGGGCGGCGAGCAGGGCCTCCATGAGCTGGCGCACGTGAAGAGCTTCCTTGAGGGCCACGGCTGCATCGCGGGGGTGACCGTGCCATCCACCCAGGAGGTCATGGGCATCTACGAGGCCAGCAGGAAGGAGCTGGTCCCCATGGGGATCGCAGTCCAGCTGCTGGAGGCGCAGGCAGCCACAGGCTTCATGCTGGACCCTCGCAATCACCAGAGGCTCTCCGTGGACAAGGCCGTGTCGGCCGGTCTAGTGGGCTCAGAGTTACGGGAAAAACTCTTGAGTGCAGAGAAGGCAGCCAAAGGACACACCGACCCGGCCACAGGTGCCCAGATCTCGCTGTTCCAGGCCATGGAGCAGAAGCTAGTCCTGCGGGAAGATGCACTGAGGCTGCTGGAGGTGCAGGTGGCCACAGGCGGTGTAATCGACCCCCTGCACCGCCACCGCGTACCCCTGGACATGGCCTACCGGCGTGGCCTCCTGAACCAGGACACTTATCTGCTAGTGTCAGATCAGAAGCTCATGAAGAAGCGGTTTGTGGACCCCAACACTCGGGACAGCGTCACGTATCAGGACCTGCAGGCGCAGTGCCAGGTGGAGAAGGCGACAGGCTGGGCCCTGCTGCCAGTGGCCCAGGACACACAGGACTGCGGGTATATCGATGAGGCCACGAGGCAGGCACTCGAGGCTGAGTGGGTGGACATCACGGTGGGACGGTACTGTAGCCAGCGATGGTCAGTGTGGAAACTGCTGAACTCGGAGTACATAACGGAGGAAAAGAAGCAAGAGCTGGTGGCAAAATACAAAAAGGACACGGCACACGCTCTGGAGAGGGTGGTGAAGGTGACACTGGAGCTCATCGCAGACAAGGAGAGGAGCACGGAGCAGCTGTGGTTCCAGGGGATCCGAAGGCAGGTCACAGCCTCCGAGCTCTTCAAGTCAAACATCATCACCAAGAACATGCTGGAGGCGCTGGAGAAAGGCCAGAGCTCAGTGGAGAACATCCGAGAACATGAAACGGTCAAGCGCTACCTGGAGGGCACCAGCTGCATCGCCGGCGTGCTGGGGCCCTGCAGGGACGCGCCTGACCGCCAGGAGACCATGAGCATCTACCAGGCCATGCAGAAGGGCGTGCTGCGGCCCGGCACCGCCCTGGTGCTGCTGGAGGCCCAGGCCGCCACCGGCTTCGTCATCGACCCGGTGGGCAACAGGCGGCTGTCGGTGGAGGAGGCCGTGGCCGAGGGCGTGGTGGGCGGCGAGTTGCGTGAGAAGCTGCTGTCGGCCGAGCGCGCCGTCACCGGCTACACCGACCCCTACACGGGCGAGCAGATCTCCCTCTTCCAGGCCCTGCAGAAGGACCTCATCGTGCGGGACCACGGCGTGCGCCTGCTGGAGGCCCAGATCGCCACGGGCGGCATCATCGACCCCGTGCACAGCCACCGCTTGCCCGTGGAGGTGGCCTACCAGCGCGGCTACTTCGACGAGGACATGAACCGCGTGCTGGCGGACCCCGGCGATGACACCAAGGGCTTCTTCGACCCCAACACGCACGAGAACCTCACCTACCTGCAGCTGCTGGGGCGCTGCGTGCGGGACCCCGACACCGGGCTCTACATGCTGCAGCTGGCGGGCCCGGGCGCCACCGTGCACCAGCTGGGGGAGGAGCTGCGCGCGGCGCTGCACAAGGCCCGCGTGACCCCGTGCTCAGGTGCCCTGCGGGGACAGAGCGTGTCCGTGTGGGAGCTGCTCTTCCGCCGCGAGGTCTCCGAAAGCCAGCGGCAGGACCTGCTGGGCAGGTACCTGGCAGGCACGCTGACGGTGCAGGAGGTGGGCGCCGCCCTGACGGCGCTGCTGGACGGGGCCTCCCAGAAGGACCCTCGGGGGGCCCTGCGTGCTGCCACAATGGAGGTGCGGGTGGGCCGCCTGCAGGGCCCGGCCCTGCCCGTCTGGGACGTGCTGACATCCAGCTACGTGAGTGTCGACACCCGCGAGGAGCTGCTGGCCCAGTTTGGCTCGGGTTCGCTGGCCCTACCCGGGCTGACGCGAAGGCTAACCACCATCATCGAGGAAGCCGAAGGGTGCCCCGGGGAGCAAAAAACTGGTCACCACCGGGAAGCAACGGCTGGCACGGGGCCCTCCCACACCAAAGATGAGACCGAGCCCAAAGGCGACACCAACACCGAAGCAGTCGATGACGCCCAGGCGGCCCGGCGCCGCCAGGAGCAGGCCCTGCGTGCGGCCACCATGCAGCTGCACGTCGGGCAGTTCCAGGGAGAGACGCCGTCTGCCTGGGACGTCCTCTGGTCCTCCTACCTGAGTGAGACCCGCCGGGAGGAGCTGCTGGCCCAGCACGCGGCCGGCACCCTGGCCTTGCCCGCTCTTGTGGCCATCCTCACCCAGGTGGTGGAGGAGACGGAGGAACGGCTGAGTCGGGTGTCCTTCCGCGGCCTGCGTCGCCAGGTGTCTGCCTCCGAGCTGCGCAGGGCCAAGATCCTGGACACCGAGACCCTGCGGGACCTGGCCCAGGGCACCAAGACCCTGCAGGAGGTCACAGAGATGGACACGGTCAAGCGCTACCTGGAGGGCACCAGCTGCATCGCCGGCGTGCTGGGGCCCTGCAGGGACGCGCCTGACCGCCAGGAGACCATGAGCATCTA
>NW_004444121.1:4187270-4218277 GCF_000243295.1 Trichechus manatus latirostris | reverse complement strand
GACACCAAGGGCTTCTTCGACCCCAACACGCACGAGAACCTCACCTACCTGCAGCTGCTGGGGCGCTGCGTTCAGGACCCTGACACCAGGCTCTTGTTTTTATGTCTATCAAAGGAAAAATGAGACCTTTGAGTATTTCCATTTCTGTTTGTAAAGCTATTGTGTCATTTTTTAATATTTCCATGTTTTTCCCGTTTTTTCGCTTCTCTCTTCTCCATCGGCGTTTTGATTGGCATCATTCACATCTTTCAGGTATTGTTTGCTTTTCCATACTCCCATCACGTGGCCGTGTTTCCTGGTCTGTTTATGAACCAGAACCGTCCTTCTCCTCACGGTGCTGACTCTTATGCCTGTGGGTGCTCTCACTTGTGACTTCTGGCACTTTTTTGTGTTTCTCTATTTTTTTTTAAATTGTTGTAAAGTATACCCATAACCCATTGCTGTCGAGCCGATTCCGACTCATAGCGACCCTACAGGACAGAGTAGAAGTGCCCCATAGGGTTTCCAAGGAGCGGCTGGTGGATTTGAACTGCTGACCTTTTGGTTAGCAGTAGAGCTGTTAACCAGGGCTCCGCAAAGTACGCATAACTTAAAATCTCCCTCCCTAGCCCGTTGTGAATATGCCGTTCAGTGGTGGGAAGTACACTCACTGTGTTGTATAACCATCACCACCATCTGTTCCCAGGTCCCGTTCATCCCCCCCATAGAAGCTCAGTACCCCTTAAGCCATAACGCCCCATCCTCCCTCCCACAAGCCCGAGAACCTCTGTTCTACTTTCTGTCTCTTGCAATTGGCCTTGCTAGATGGTTCCTAGAAGCGAATTCATATCATATGCGTCCCTTTGTGTCTGACTTCTCCGTCAACCTCGTGTTTTGAAGGCTCAGCCAGGTTGCAGTATCCGTCAGAACCTTGTTTTTCTTTATGGCTGAATAACACTTCATTGTGTGGATGGACCGCATGTTGTTCATGCGTCATCTGTTGAGGGACGCTTGGGCTGTTTCCACTATTCGGCTATTGTGAATAGTGCTGCTGTGAACGTGGGTGCACACATATCTGTTTGATTTCTTGCTTTAATTCTTTTGGGTATATACCTAGGAGCGAAATTGCTTTCAGTAAGTTTGATTTTCAATAAGTTTAACTTTTTGAGGAATTGCCAAGTCTCTTTTTCTATTTTATGGAAAATTTGCAGTTGATCATCATTGAAACACTCCATCACCTTCTAATTGGAGAACCCTTTTCTTGGGCCTTGGACATATCAGTCTGAAGTGTACATATTACTTCGTGGTTTTCCCCAAAATGGTATTAAATGCATGTCGATGAATTATGAGACGTCTTTTACACCTGTGGAGTGACTCACGTTCTGTCTACTCGTGTCTAAGTGGCCGTGTTTGCTGTGGCTTCATGCCCAGTGCCGTCAGGCTGGAGGCAAAAGCTGAATTCTTTTCTAATGGTTTCAGCTCCGTCCTTGTACGTGTGACCCTGGCCTGGATCAGCTGACCTTCTTCCAGGGTGGGGGTGTTTGGTCAGACAGAGCAAAGAGGCCCCAGAGCTGCTGGCAGATAGAAGCAGGCCTGCTTGTCTCACAGGGGCAGGCGTGCGGGCCAGGCCGCTCTGGGAAGGTGACACTTGAGTCGAGACTCCAAGGACACCTACGTGAAGGGCATTCCAGGCAGAGGGCGGGTGCAAAGGCTCTGGGAAGGCACCCATCATGCTCGACACACAGCACAGAGGCCAGGTGGCTGGAGTGGACTCAGCAGGAGGGAGGGCAGCAGTTTGAGATGGGCAGCAGGGTATATTGCGGTGGCCTGTGGACCGTGGTTAAGGCCTGGATCTCTGGGCAAGTGAGAAGGGACTGTGGAGGGTGTGATGGAGTCCCCAGTCCACCTTGGGTTCAGTAATTCAATAGAAGGACCCAGGACTCAGAAAGCCGTTGAACTCACGGTTACAGTTTAGTACAGAGAAGGAAGACCTTAAATCAGCCACAGAAAAGTCATGTTGGGTGGAGTCCTGGAGAGCCCAGGTGAGAGCTCCTACCTGCCCACCCAGTGGAGCCGTGCGGACAGCGCCCAATTCTCCCAGCAATGACGCACGACATGGATGGAGCTTTGGCACCAGGGACGCTCCCCCAGCCTTGGTGAGGTCCAGGGTATTACTGGGGGTCGGTCACACAGACATGGAGCACCTGTGTCACTGAACTTAGCTGCTCAGTCTGCATCCCCTCCACAGGCAAACGTATGCCACATGGCCCAGGACCCACCATAATCATACCGCTAGTATAGGCGGTCTGGCCGGGCCCAGGGCCCCAGGCATACAAAGACACCTTGTCAGAAAAGGTATTCCAAGGCCGAGAGGTCGCCTCCAAGGAGCTGGTCAAGGGTCCATCCTTTCTTTGCAGTGTGCAGGGTTTGAACACCCTGGGCGGGTGTGTCAGCCCTTCATCGCATGCGCTTCTGAGCAGGCGAGTGACGTGTCCACAGGGTCACCTGGTGCTGGGTGGAAGCCAGGAGCGTGGGGAGGGGGCTGCAGGGTCCGAGCGGGAAACGCTGGTCATAAAAGAGTGGCAGACAGTGAAAAGGGGTCAGATGCCGGCGGCTACATTGCAGGTTGGAGGGAAGAGAGGGGTCCACCTAGCTGAGAGGCCAGCAGGAGGGAAGGCCCACTGGCGGAGGGCTGGAGGTTTGTGGGAGGGTGGGCTCGCGGCTCACCAGTTCCCCTCCAGGAAGAGAAGGCGGAGGGTGGGTGCACCCTCAGGAGCACAGAGGGGAGTTATGGGGGGAGGGGGTGTAGAGGGAGAATTCCGGAGGGGTCCTGTTGCTGTGGGGCTGCCTGGTAGTGAGGGCAGCAAGGAGGGAGAGTGGGGCTGCAGGCTGAGTGAGGAAGGACTGCCCCCCATGGTTCTTCTGAGGCACCTCTGGGTGGACTCACGTTAGCAGCCAAGGACATTAACAGTCTGTACTACCCAGACAGAAGGCACAAATGGCCATCCTGGAAAGGGGGCCGGTGGGTGTGTGGACCTGAGAGGGAAACCCAGACCGAGGGCCGGCGGAGGTGTGTGCTCATGCGTTAGTAGCTGACAGCCTGCTGGTGAGCGTTTTCCCCACGCCTTACTAATTTGGGGTAGGGGGTGGCTGTCGTGAAGAGCTGGCCCCATTTGGGAACCCGGGAACTCCTGCAGTTGCAGGAGCCCCCAGCTGCTCAGCCGGGCCTTTCCCAGATCCTCAGGGACTATCCCAGGCAGAGTGGCCGCTCCAGGGTCCCGCTCCACGCCAGGCCCACCCCTAGGCAGAAGCCCCTAGAGGGCACCGCGGTCCGGGCCGGGTTTGGGGAAGTGCGACAGGAAGCGGTTCCGGAGGCAGCGGCAGCTTGGAGAGCTAGCCAGGGGCGGTGCCCGGAGACCCCGGCCGGCCGCCGAGGCAGTTGAGTGCCCACCGCGCGCCCGGGAAGACCCCAATGGGCTCGCCTCTGGGCCACCACCGCAGCCTTGGGCCAACTCGGCTCAGGTTGGTCCCGGGGCCACCTCTCCGCGCGGCCGACAGCGGCAGAGGCCTGGAGGAGACGGA
This sequence comes from Trichechus manatus latirostris, assembly GCF_000243295.1. Lineage (NCBI taxonomy): Eukaryota > Metazoa > Chordata > Mammalia > Sirenia > Trichechidae > Trichechus > Trichechus manatus. The sequence continues at coordinate 4,214,716 of NW_004444121.1, read as the reverse complement.
CGCCAGCCGGGACGGCTTTGCTCCGGGGGCGAGGCCTCGGACGGGGCGCAGCTTCTGGGGGGCGGGGCCTTGGGCGGGGCCCTGGACCCGGCTCCACGGGGTGGGGCACCGGACGGAGCGGGGCGGGGCTTCTGGGGGAGCGGTCCTGGGGCGGAGTTGGGCCGGGCCTGGGACCCTGCTCCACCCGGCGCGACCGGGAGGGGCGGGCAGGCTCTCGCGCCGCCGCGAAGCTCCACTCCGGCTCCGGCCCGAGAAGGCGGCTCCGGAGGGGCTGGCCGGCTCCACCCCTGCGCCCGCTGCGCGCCCGCGTCTCCCGATTCCCGGAGGCGGGGTGGGGGCTCGAGGCGGCGGCTGCGGCTCTGCTCCGGCTCCTGGACCTGGGCGGCTGGGCGCGGGACCAGGGGCAGACGAGCAGCGGCGGCGCGGGGCGGGCGGATCGCGCGCGGGGCGGCGGCCTGGCCCGCCGAGCCATGGCGGCCCCGGAGCCAGCGCCGAGGCGGAGCCGGGAGCGGGAGCGGGAGGACGAGAGCGAGGACGAGAGCGACATCCTGGAGGAGAGCCCGTGCGGGCGCTGGCAGAAGCGGCGGGAGCAGGTGGGTGCGGGCGAGGGGGGGCTTCCCTCCCCGGACGGGGGGCGGGGGTGGGTGGGCTTGAGGCCTGGGAAGCCGTGCGGAGCCGCGGGGGCTCTGGGGGAGCTCAGCGTCCGTAAAGTGCTTGGGCGGCCACGGTCTTGGCCGGCCCTTGGATCCCTTTGGCCCGTCCCCCACGCCCACGTGAGGAACCCCCATTCCCTGAGGACCACCCTCCGCCTGAGACCACTTCCCGATGCCTCTGAGACCGGCTGCTGTCTCCCTAGAAACCACCCCTCGATTCCCTGGGACCTACCCCCCTGCCCATTCCCTGGACGCTGCCAGGGCAGACCCCGCTCCCCCCAGAGGCATCCAGCCCTGAACCACACGCATGGTAGAGGCCAAGCCGCCAGCCTGGTCCCCCACAGGTGAACCAGGGGAACATGCCAGGGGTCCAAAGCACGTTCCTGGCCATGGACACAGAGGAGGGGGTGGAGGTGGTGTGGAACGAGCTGCGCTTCAGCGACAGGAAAGCCTTCTCCGCACATGAGGTGAGGCCACCCTCCCAGCCCCCATCCCACCCTCACCCGCTGTTCTGGCCTCTTGACAGTGCCGCCCCCCCCCCCCAGGAGAAGATCCAGACCATGTTTGAGCAGCTGGCGCTGGTGGACCACCCCAACATCGTCAAGTTACACAAGTACTGGCTGGACGCGTCCGAAGCCCGCGCGCGGGTGAGCCCGGGAAGACCAGGGCCTGGGCGCGACTGAGCCAGGTGGGGCGCTTGGGCGCCCGCGAAGTTGGGGGAGTCCGACAGCCCGCCGCCCCCCTTGCAGGTTATCTTCATCACAGAGTACGTGTCGTCCGGCAGCCTCAAGCAATTTCTCAAAAAGACCAAGAAGAACCACAAGGCCATGAACGCCAGGGTAGGGATCGCGGGCTCCAGGGCTCCGGCAGGGTGGGTTGGGCGCCAGGCCCTGGTGACAGACACAGGGCGCGGGCGCTAGGAGGCCCCCAGGACAAGGACCGGGCGGGGGCGGCTTCCGGGACAGGAACTGGGGGGGAGAGGCGCGGGCGGGCACCACCAGACCCAGCCCCTAGCCCGCGCCCCTCCCGACGGAGTCGTCCGCCCGCCGCCAGGCCTGGAAGCGCTGGTGCACGCAGATCCTGTCCGCACTCAGGTGAGCGCCCGGGTTTGCCGGCCCCCAGCCCCCGCCACCGCTCCCACCTCCTCGGCGCCCCTAACTGGGTCCGCCTGCTCCCCTCCCCCGCAGCTTTCTGCACGCCTGCAGTCCCCCCATCATCCACGGGAACCTGACCAGTGACACCATCTTCATCCAGCACAACGGCCTCATCAAGATCGGCTCGGGTGCTGGCAGGGCGGGGCCTGCTGGGGGTGGGGCCCTCCGTGTGCGGGGTGGGGGTCTACCCACGGCTGGGGAGGGGCTGGGGCCGGGGCGGGGCCTGCCAGGGGCGGGGTGGGGGAATCTGCCCCCGCAGAGCGCGCCTGACGCCCAAAGCCCCCTCGCGCTGACGCAGCCCTTTCTCCCGGTGGTGGCCTGCGCAGTGTGGCATCGCATCTTCGCCAATGGTGCGTGGGGACCTGGGGGGCACGGGGCAGGGGAGCGTGGAGACAGCCGGTCGGCCGGCTCACTCCCGCGCTCGCCGCAGCGCTCCCAGACTATCTCCGAAGCCCCATCCTCGCTGAACGTGACGAGGTGCGGAACCTGCACTTCTTTCCGCCCGAGTACGGTGGTGAGTCCGGGTGGGGTCTGGCCGCCCCTGCGCCCCATGCCCGGCGTCGACCTACCCAACCTCCCTGCTCCCGCCTTTCAGAGGTTGCTGATGGCACCGCGGTGGACATCTTTTCCTTCGGCATGTGCGCGCTGGAGGTACTGGCCCTAAGGCTTCATGGCCCCATGTCTCGCCTGCGCTGCCCCTGCCCCCTGCCTGACCTCACTGTACCCCCAGATGGCGGTGCTGGAGATCCAGGCCAACGGGGACACCCGCGTAACGGAAGAGGCCATCGCCGGAGCTAGGCACTCACTGAGTGACCCCAATATGCGGGTGAGCAGCTTGCCCCAGTCCTCCTGGGCAGGCTCAGGGTGGTTGAGATGGGGCCAGGGCCTCTGCCGTCTGGGCAGGCCTGGAGGTGCAGTGGGTTGGCACAGCTGGCGGTGTGCCAGCCAACTTCGCATGGTCCACACACCAGAAGGGCCTCAGGGGAGCGCAGCCATGAGGGGTTAGCACATTCCCAGGAGGAGAGACCGGCGAGAACCCGGCCTGCTGCAGCAGAGTGCCAAGTTTAGGCCCAGGGGCACTGTGGAGCCATGGAGGGGCTCTGAGGAGGAGGTGACACCAATGCGAGCAGACACCCCCATTTCTCAATGTGGCAAGGCCTTGATGGGCCTTCACACCAGTTCCCACATTAGCCTCACAATAATCCCTGTGGGTACACTGTTATGCCCATTCTGTAGATGACAAACTGAGGCTCAGAGATGCTAAGCACTTTGCCCAAGGCCTTAGATGAAGTGGTGGAGCTGGTATTCACATCCAGGTCTGCCTGATTCCAGTCCCTGCCTTTTAGCTTCCAGGAGATCATTGAGATATGGGCGTGGGGGGGGGGAGGACATAGTGGGTGGGGGACCAGGCAAGGGAGATATAGGATGGAAGCTACAGCCTCCACTTCTCTGGCCAGAGGCTGACAGATTAACCTGGGCACCCCATAACTTCTGGAGATCAGAACCGTGGGGCCAGGATGGGGTGATGGAGAGAGACAGGCCGTGGGGAGGTGGGTTCAGGCTGCAGGGGAACCTGGCATCCTGGCAGCTGTGAACTGGGGAAGGGGACGCCCACTGCGCCCAGATCTGGTGAGGGTGGTGTGAAATAAACCAGACGAGGTTCTGGGCCCAGGGTCTGGCTGTCCTCCTGCGCGTGGACAGGTCCTGGCCTGGCCGCTAAGGGGATGCTGCCTCATGCGCACAGTCCAGCATGAGGGCCCCTTGGTGTCCCTGGGAGGGAGGGTGTGGGGATTGGATTCCCGAGGAACTGTGGGGCGGAGTAGCCGAGAGCAGAGCACCTCCACCCACCGTGACCTTCCTCTGCCCCCAGGAGTTCATCCTGTCCTGCCTGGCTCGGGACCCTGCCCGGCGGCCCTCTGCCCACAGCCTGCTCTTCCACCGCGTGCTCTTCGAGGTGCACTCGCTGAAGCTCCTGGCAGCGCATTGCTTCATCCAGCACCAGTGTGAGGGCGGGCCCGCAGGTGGGCGGCTAGGCTGGGGTGGAGGGAGGCCTGGCTGAGCGCCACTGCGACCCACAGACCTCATGCCTGAGAATACCCTGGAGGGAAAAACCAAGGCGGTGGACCCGCATGCAGTCCTGGCAGAGATCCCGCGGCTGCGCCGGCCCCCGGTGCAGTGGCGGTAAGAGCCCCCCACTCCAAGCCCGCCTGGCCCCACCCCACATCACAGCCTCCTGGCTGGCCCCTCATGTGCCTCCCTCCCCACCCCCCACCCCCTGCACCAGGTATTCGGAGGTCTCCTTCTTGGAGCTTGACAAATTCCTGGAGGACGTCAGGTGAGCGCTGGCGTGTGGGTGGGCGATGGCGGCTGCCAGGCCTGAGCCTCCAACCAGCCTGGTGTGCCCCCAGGAATGGGATCTATCCGCTGATGAACTTCGCCACCACTTGGCCCCTGGGGCTGCCTCGCGTGCTGGCCCCGCCCCCCGAGGAGGCGCAGAAGGCCAAGACCCCGACTCCGGAGCCCTTCGGTTCGGAGACTAGGAAGGTGAGGCCACGCCCACTCACACCTGCCCCCCCCCCCCCAGACATGCGGGGCTCTCTCCGGCGCTTTGGGGCTCCCAACCCAGCTCTCTCCCAGGCTGCCAGAGACCAGGGCCAAGGGTGGGCCCTGTGTGGGGGCCAGAGGCCAGGGAGGACCAGCTGGGATACTCCTCATTGCCAGAGGCTCCCCCTCCCCTGCCCTCCCTGCCCCCCACCTGCCTGCCGATCCCACCCCTCTAGGCTCCTGTCCCTTTGGTGTGCTAATTCCTGACACTGTGTCCAGGTGTCTGCCTCAAGACCGCCTAAACCTCTCCACCCAAAAAGCTCCCTCCCAGCCAGGGCTCCCCCTCCAGTCTCTGCATCTCCACCTCGCTTACTGTGTCCCTACCCACTGGGCTCCCTGAGGGTATGGCTTTGGCCTTGGGTGTGTCCCCGTGGCCACTGAGCTGATCCGGGCCACCTCCAGTCCTCACTTGGACACTTCGCCAGTTTTCGCCCTGGCTTCCTTCCCTGGGCCTCCTTCCTCCCCACCCCCCACCTCCCTCCCCTTGGCCTCCCTCCCCTTGGCCTCCCTCCACCTCTTCCTCCACTCACCCTGGCCTCCTCAGTACAGCCAGAATTCACAACTAACAGTCCAAGCTGCCCTTCCTTCCCAGTTTCACGCTGCTCAGGCTCCTGGCTGCCCACAGAGAGCATCCAAGTCCGAAGCTGCACCCTGCTCCTGCTGTCACCTCCCCACTGATGTCTCTGTCCTCTCAGCTCCCACTTTGTTCAAGATGCTCTCTCCACCCGGGAAAACTACTCTTCATCCCTCATTACCCAGCCCCACTGTCTGCTCTTCTGGAGATTGTCCTTAACTCACCCGGTTCAGGCAGTACCATGCTTTCTGGACCCCCACTCAGACTGTCCCCAATCCTAACCCCTACTGTCGGTTCTGGGGCCCCTGGAGCCAGGCATCTGCTCTTATGGTGACCTTTACACCCTCCCTTCCAGGTGATCCAGATGCAGTGTAATATGGAGAGAAGCGAGGACCAGGCGCGCTGGCATGTGAGCCCCAGCCTAGGCTGGGGCGGGCAGGGAGGGGGTGGCAGGAATGGCCAGCAGGGATGTGGGGTCGGGGAGGAGGCGGGGGCTCCTGGCCTGGCCCAGCCCGCCTCCCCGATGGCGCCCTCCGCCTCCCCAGCTCACCCTGCTGCTCGTGCTGGAGGACCGGCTGCACCGGCAGCTCTCCTACGACCTGCTCCCAAGTAGGCAGGGGTGGGGATGGGGACCCCGACAGGCGAGGTGGGGGGATGGGGCGTGCGGAGCTGTGGCCTCACATCTCGCTCTGCTCCTCCTGCGGGCAGCCGACAGCGCCAAGGACCTAGCGGCTGAGCTTGTGCACTACGGCTTCGTCCACGAGGTGAGGGGCTGGGGCGCTCAGGGGGCCAGGGGCGTGTAGGAGCGGGGCGCAAGGGCCTGGGCGGCCCCAGAGCCAGGCTGGGAGGACTGTGCTTCGTCCGCGCTCCTCCGACCTCCGCGCGCCCCCGCCTCTGCAGGATGACCGGCCAAAGCTGGCGGCCTTCCTGGAGAGCACCTTTCGCAAGTACCGCCGGGCGCAGCCCTGAGCCCGCGGCACAGCTGGGGGTCCACCGTCCACGTGGGGAGGAGCCCAGACCGGCGGGAGTGCGGGACCCCGACCGGACCGCCTTTGCCCGCCGGTGCCCCTGCGAGCCTGGTGCTGGTGAATACGTCCTGTGAGGGAAGAACATGCTCCTTCTGACCGCGGGAGCTGAGGCCCCGCCCCCAGGAGGCCCCGGGGTGGAAGGGCTTATAGGCCGGGCCCACTGGAGTGAAGAAGCCTGGAGAGAGGCGTGGCTAGGGCCAGTGCTGTGGATAAGGAGCAGGATCCCCCACCCCACTCTGTGCCCCAGCCTAGGGCCAGTGCTGTGGATAAGGAGCAGGATCCCCCACCCCACTCTGTGCCCCAGCCAGCCTGGCTTCCACCACAGCGTCTCTTCCAGGGATGCCTCATCTCCTTGGCCAAGAGCCTCTAGGAACCTGGTGGGCCAGTGCCTGGGCCTCTGAGCCCTTGCCTGGGGAGGCAGCCTGCAGGGAGGGGCAGGGTGGTCTGCCCTGGGCAAGCAGCTGCCCAGGGAACTGCTTTGTCCTATCTGGGAGAGCAGCCAACTGGGGCCTGGAGCCAAGGGTGGAGTCTCTTCAGGTGTTGGGTTCTGCTGGGTGCTGGGCACTGGGCACGATGCCATGGGTGCCCAGCAGTGACCACAGGGCACTGGCCTGGTGGGAGAAGCAGACGGCAGGGAGACTGCCGAGAAGCTGGTGGTCCTGGCCCCTCGTAGCTCTCACACCTCTGATCCTCAGAGCAGCCCCAAAGTTGAGGCCATAGTCAGCAAAGCCCCAGCTCCCACACAAGCCACCTTGGGGCCCCCACTCTGACGGTTCCTTCCACCTGCTCGAGACTGGGATCTGCAGCCCCCTGCGACACTCTTCCCACCCACTCCTGCAGCCCCCTCCAAGGGATGTGTTCTGTCTTTCATTCCCTGCTCCTGCTCTCGAGCTCACCCCTCTGACTTCCTGAGGATATCAGGACCTGGCTCCTTGTCTCTCCCACTCAACTGCTGTCTGAGTTGGAGAGGTTCAGTGACCCCTGGGATGTCCCTCCCATGGCCCTGACCTCTCTGTCCTTGGACCACCTGGCCTCCATTTTCAAGCTTAGTTCCACATCCCTCAGCATTTAAAATTGCATGTCTAAACTAGAGCATTCAGTTTCCTTCTTAAGCATTTCAAATGCCAAACTGGGAAAGCAGTGTTTATTTTCTGTTGCTGCCATCATAAATGACCATAAACTGAGTGGCTGAAAACAGCACAGGCTTAGTACCTGATAGTTGTGGAATCAGAGGTCCGGACGGGTCTCACAGGACTGAAGGCACGGTGTCGGCAGGCTGGGCTTCTTCCACAGGCTCTCGGAGGAGTCACTTCCTGGTCACTTTGGCAGCTTGGAGAGTTCACGTCCTTGCAGTTGTAGCGCCGAGGTCTCCGTCTTGCTGCTGGCTGCAAACTGAGGTCTGTTCCCCAGCTTCTAGAGGCCACCCACATCCCTAGGCTCATGGCCTCTTCCTCCATCTTCAAAGCCAGCAACAGTGGCTGAGTCTCACTAACCATGTCTCTGGTTCTCTACAGCTGAGAAAGGGACATCTTTGAGTGCCATTGTTCTGCCTATCACACCACCGTAACCAAACAAAAACAAAACAAACTTAACAAGATCTAGCAAATAAATTAAATGTAAAAATAAAGTGAATCTCCAGCTGCCTTAAACATTTCAATACTGTTTACAAAACTATTCAAATTCTCACACCTTTCAACTTCAGATCACAAATCTAAAATAACTCATACATTCTAGACAGAAGCCCTTATGCCAAGCTGTCTGATTCTGCATCGTCTTAAAGTGGCAAACACATAACAGATTGTACTAGTGATTAAACTGAATCCAAAGGTATCAATACTATCATTGGTTCATGTAATAATGCCTATGCTTACTTTTTCACTTAAAATTTTATCCTCTCAAAGTTATATAAATGACCTGTTTCATAAGTGAAATGATTTTTTCAAGGCTAAAATAAATAAAAACAATAAAAGCAGTCTCCTGATCTTCCCCTAATTCAACACTTAGCTGTTTCTTCAGGCATTTAAAGTCCATGTTTCACAAGACCACAAGCATGCTTTTTCTGCTATTTATTGGTTTTTCTAAATTAGGTGTCCTCTACTGGCATCCGGGGGGGGGGATTGTCACCTGCTCTGCTCCCCTGACCCAGCATCATCCCAGTGTGATGGGCATCATAGCCACCTAGGTTATTACAGCTTCATCACCAGAGTTCTCAGCAGGGAACAAGGTGTCCTCGGGGTATATTTCCTTTCTTGCACAACTTTCTGTTTTCCCTGGAGTTAATAATTGCCTAATGTTTTTTGTTTGCTTTGTTTTCTATATGCCTATTATTAGTTCAAGGAGCCCTGATGGTGCAGTGGTTAAAGCAGCTCAGCTGCTAACCGAAAGGTTGGTGGTTTGAACCCACCAGTCGCTCCACAGGAGAAAGATGTGGCAGTGTGCTCCTGTAAAGATGACAGCCTTGGAAACCCTATGGGGCAGTTCTCCTCTGCCCTGCGGGGTCGCTATGAGTTAGGATTGACTCTGCGGCAATGGGTTTTTGGTTTTTCTCATTAGTTCATTCTTAGATTCCCCTACAGAAGTGTGAACCTCCTTTCAATACTTGGGACTTGCCATGTAATTGACCACTCAGTGTCATCTTTTCCTATGGCCCTTGCCATGCCAGCCCTCTGCCCCAGGCCATTTGTTCAAGTTCAGCTGTCATCCTGGGTTACCCCTGCACCAGCGTCCTGGACCGCCTTCTCTCCCTTGTCCTGGATCCTGTGCCCTTTCTCTTCATTCACCCCATTTGAGGAGGAACATCTCCAGGCTTCCTGAAAGAGGATGTATGGGAAGTTATAGAGACTTGGCCTGTTTGCCTTTGTCCTACCCTCACCTTTGTTTGGAAGTGTAACAAGGTACAAAAGTTAGGCTAGGTTCAAAATCATTTCCCCCTAGAATTTTGAGGGTATTGTGTCATTTTCTTTTAGTCTCAAGAAGTCTTGTACTTTCTTGAATTCTGACCTCTTGCTGTGATTTCTTTCTCTCTCTCTGGAAACATCTAGGATCTTCTTTTTGCCCCAGTGCTTTGGGAATTCTCACCAACATGTCTTGATGTAGACCTTCTCTTTCACCCACTGTCTCAGGCCCTCCATAGGAGCTGTCAGTCAAGAAACCCACTCAGTTCTAGGAGATTTTCTTGCATTATTTATTTGTTGATTTCTCCTCTCCTTCTCTGTATTTTCTGGAATTCTAACTATTCAAATGTTGATGTTATCTTCTGAAAGGCATAATAATGTAGTGGTTAAGGGTCCTGGGTCTGGAGCCATTTGGCCTGTGGATGTGCTGCTTCCTGCTGTGTGATATTGGTCTATGCCTCCATTTTCTCATCTGTAAAAATGAGGATCTGGAAGACGGGTACTGGCCAACTGACTGGAAGACATCCATATTTGTGCCCATTCCAAAGAAAGGTGAGCCAACAGAATGCAGAAATTATCGAACAGTGTCATTAACATCACATGCAAGTAAAATTTTGTTGAAGATAATTCAAAAATGGTTGCAGCAGTAAATCAACAGGGAGCTGCCAGAAATTCAGGCTGGATTAAGAAGAGGGCATGGAACAAGGGATATCATTGCTGATGTCAGATGGATCTTGGTTGAAAGTAGAAAATACCAGAGAGATGTTTACTTGTGTTTTATTGACTATACAAAGGCATTTAACTATGTGGATCATGACACATTATGGATAACATTGCAAAGAATGGGAATTCCAGAACACTTAATTGTGCTCATGCAGAACCTATACATAGACCAAGAGGCAGTCATTCGAAGAGAACAAGGAGCTACTGCATGATTTAAAATCAGGAAAGGCGTGACTCAGGGTTGTGTCCTTTCACCATATTTATTCAATTGTATGCTGAGCAAATAATCCGAGAAGCTGAACTACATGAAGAACGTGGCATCAGGATTGGAAGAAGACTCGTTAACAACCTGCGATATGCAGATGACACAACTTTCCTTGCTGAAAGTGAAGAGGACTTGAAGCACTTACTGATGAAGATCAAAGATCACAGCTTTCAGTATGGATTACACCTCAACATAAAGAAAACAACAATCCTCACAACTGGACCAATAAGCAACATCATGATAAACGGAGAAAAGATTGAAGTTGTCAAGGATTTCATTTTACTTGGATCCACCATCAATGCCCATGGGAGCAGCAGTCAAGAAATCAAACAACCAACGTATTGTGTTGGGCAAATCTGCCGCAAAAGACCTCTTTAAAATGTTAAAAAGCAAAGATGTCACTTCGAGGACTAAGGTGCGCCTGACCCAAGCCGTGGTGTTTTCGGTTGCCTCCCATGCATGTGAAAGCTGGACAATGAATAAGGAAGAAGAAGAATTGACGCCTTTGAATTGTGGTGTTGGCGAAGAATATTGATTATAGCATGGACTGCCAGAAGATCGAATGAGTCTGTCTTAGAAGAAGTACAGCCAGAATGCTCCTTAGAAGTGAGGATGGTGAGACTTCATGTTATGTACTTTGGACATGTTGTCAGGAGGCACCAGTCCCTGGAGAAGGGCATCATGCTTGGTAAAGTAGAGGGTCAGTGAAAAAAGAGGAAGACCCCTGACAAGATGGATTGACACAGTGACTGCAAAGATGGGCTCAAACATAACAATTGTCAGGATGGCGCAGGACCGGGCAGTGTTTTGTTCTGTTGTACACAGGGTCGCTATGAGTCGGAACCTACTCGATGGCACCTGACAGCAACAACAAAAATGGGGATAATAACAGTACTCCCTCCATAGGGTTATTGTAAGGATCGCATGAGTAGTGTGTATGAAGTAATGAGGACGGTGCCTAGCTCTTGAGGACTCTATGTCAATGTGAAATTTTGAAGGGGAAGCTGTGATCAGAGGTCGGTGCTTGTGGCTCCCCCTGGTGGTGATGGAGAGCTCAGCCCTGCCTCCATCCCCCAGTGTTGCAGAGGCTACTCCCCGTGCCTGGCCTGGGGAGCGCTGGTGTGATTACTATCATTCTCGTTGTTGTTAAGTGTCAAGTCAAATTTCAACTCATAGCAATCCCATGTGACAGAGTAGAACTGCCCCATAGGGTAATCTTTATGGCTGTAATCCCTATGAACAGAGTACGTATAATCCCTATGGAGCAGATCACCAGGTCTTTCTCCTGTGGAGCCACTGTGTGGGCCCGAACCGCCAACCTTTCGGTTAGCAGCTGAGTGCTTAGCCATTGTGCCACCAGGGCTCCTTGTGATTACTATTGCATTTCCTGTTTTCTATCTGGTTTTGTTGTTGTTGCTATATGGTTTGGAAGATTTTGATTTTCTATTGAATTGTTCATCTTCTCATATTTTTTATTTGCAACAGCTCTTTCTCATTTGCTGCATGCTTCTTTCTAACTTCCTGTTCTCATGTTTTGGATGCAGCATCTTCTATAATATCTCCGAGGACATCTTTCTCTCTTTTCTGGTTCTTTATTGTCTGTTCCTTCTGAGTCCCTTCTCCTTTTCCTTTTTGTCTTTTTCCCTCTTCCTCGGGTGTCTGGCGGTCCTGGGCTACCCGGTTGCATCTGAGAATGAGGCACTCTTAGTGGCTGGGCTGGAGATCTTGGAGACCAGAGATTTTACTGGGCTATTCTGCTGGAGGACTGCAAGTGCTGTTCTGTTCTTTTGAGCTGGTGAGGTGCTCCAAAGAACCTGAGTGGCACGCATTGGAGGCCAGACTCTGGGACCCCAGGTAGAGGTAGGGGAAGTGGTACGAGTCCCATTTGTTCCCCTACTTTCAAAGCCCTGCCCCTAGGCCTCTCACTTCCCAGCCATTGCTGGGACAGGGCAGTGCCTCCCAGCCACAGCCCATAGGGATAGAGGTCTGGGGTCTGCTCCTGTTCCCAGCTGGGCTTTCATGTATGACCCTGGAATGCTGATCTCGTGCCCCAGTCTGCCAAGGCAGCTGCCACTGCCCACTTCACTCCAGCTCCATAATATCCCCCCTCTGTCCTCGTGGGCTTCTGCCTTTAAAAAAGCCCTTTCCTACCATCTTAGATGGGTTTCAAGAGGGAGAGGAGGTCAATATTCTGCCATACTGAACTAACCGAAGATCTAAGTCCGTTGCCATCGAGTCGATTCTGACTCATAGCGACCCTATAAGACAGAGTAGAACTTCCCCACAGTTTCCAAGGAGCAGCTGGTGGATTCAAACTGCCGACTTTTTGGTTAGCAGCTGAGCTCTTAAGCACTGTGCCATAAGGGCTCCTACTGAACTAAAGTTTGTCTATATTTAATTGTAAACTCTCCTGGGGTGGAAAAGAGACCTGCCTGGCTAGAGACACTACTTTGTTGCCTCAGCAAACTGAGGTTATTGGGCAGACAGTCTCGGTTACCTGATGTGCTTTCTTTCTGGCCAGATAGCTAAGTGGGGGTCTTGGCCTGGTGTGGCATATGGCAGCTGTCCCGAGCAGGTCTTCCCACACCAGGTGTGGGTGTGTCAAGCCTTTTAAAAACAGTTCAGGGTTGTGTTCAAACCCATCCGAAGGGATTAGATTCATGAATCCAGTCTTGAGTTGAAGTTTACCAACTGAATTTCATGGAATCTATGATGCCATCAGTTTTAAGATCCACTGTATTGTTTTTGGATTCTTGCCTTCCATGTGGGAGATCTGAGTTTGGTCCCTGGCCAATGCACCTCATGAACAGCCACCACCCATCTGTCAGTGGAGGATTGCATGTTGCCGTGATGCTGAACAGGTTTCACCAGCGTTTCCAGATTAAGAGGGACTAGGAAGAAAGGCCTGGTGATCTACTTCCAAAAATCAGCCAATGAAAACCCTGTGCTCCTAGTTTGTTGTGTAGTGCCTGAGGTTTTAAAAGCTTACAAGTGGCCATCCATGCACAATTGGTCTCTGTTCACTTGGAGCAACAGAGAAAGAAAGAGTCAGGAATAGGAGGAGGATATGTAATGCATGGCTAACTGCCTCCATGAACAACTGCCTCCTTTGCCATGAGACCAGAAGAAATGGATGGTTCCCGGCTACCCTTACTGAACATTTTGATCAAAGATTCCATAGAAGAATCTAGATCAAAAGGTGGAAAATGCAGAACAAAATTTCAAATTCTCATGGACTCCAGAGTTTCTGGAGCCACAGAGGGTGGATGCACCTCTGAAACTATTGCCCTGAGATAATCTTTAAACCTTAAACCAAAAATATCCCCTGAAATCATCTTAAAACCAAACAACAGTTTAGCTTAACAAGTAAAAAAAAGGTCTGCCTTTTAAGAACTATCTATATGGGATCAAACAGAAAACAGCAACTGGAAAGATTAGATAAGAACCTTAGGGGGCAGTGAGTTTATGTTATTGAGGGAGGAACAACCCAGAAAAGGAGGGTGACTACTGCACAACTCGAAGCATGTAATCAATGTAACTAAATAGTACATGTAGAAACTGCTGAATTAGTGTGTTTTGCTGTGTACATTCTCAACAATAACAAAACTAATTTAGAGAGAAAAACCCTATGGATCACAACGGTCCAATCCACAGCCAATTCTGGGGATCGTGCAGACGGGGTAGCATTTCCCAACCAGACAGACGGGAGCTGACAGCATTGTTTTATGAAGTACTAGGAAAGAGAAAACGCTGCCAGTTAACGGTGAGACACCGTCCCTTGTTAGACGCATCCTGGTTTCAGCAATGCTAAAACGCAAAGAAGACGCAGCTCAAAATCGATGAGAAACGGCGATTCTTTTGCAACCTCCCTCAACTTGGAGTCTGGGTAGATGAGCTTCCCTGGCGTTCGCGGAGACGTCTTCAGCCCTGGAGGGTGTCCCGCCGCTCCTGGAGGTGAGAAACGGAGCAGCCGCCGCAGGAAGAAGTCTGCGCGCTGAGGTTCGACTGAGACAGACTGATGATGGAGGAGGCGGGGGTCGGGGCTTCAAAGGCCGGTTTGCTGGACGGTGGTGGGGCGAGGGGCTGGGACGGCAGCACGCCCCCGCCGGACGCCCCCCAACTCCATCCGGCGACTGCCCCCATCTCGCCCCGCCCCTCACGGCTCTGGCCTCGCCCACTTCCGCCCGCCCCTCTCGGGGGCGTTAACTATCCTCTCCCCGCACCGGAAGCGTGCTCCTTTCTCCCTCCAGGTCGCTGGAGGGAAGGCCTATTATCGCGAGTGTTCCAGCCTTTCCGGGAACCTCCAGGGGGCCCAGATCGCGCGATACCACAGAGGAAACTGGAGCGAGTGGCGCGCGCGGCGGCCGCGACGGACGCAAGATGGCGGCGGCGACCATAGCTCTCGTAAGTGAAGCCGTCGTTACCGCGGGCTGCCGCTCAGCTGGCAAGAGCTAGTAACCAGCCCGGCCTAGGGCGCAGAGGGCCCCCCGCAGGCTCGACCGCCGCTTCCGGGCCCTGCACCGGCCCCCGCGGCTCTTCATCGCGCGAGGCGGGGGCGGGGCGGCGGCGGGTGCGTGCGGCCCGAGTTCGACCCGCTGATACAGCTTCCGGCCCGCAGAATACAGCTTCCGGTCGCCACCGTGGGGTGGGCCGGGCCGCCGGCGGCTCGCGACTTGCGAGCGGGGCCTCGGGGTCACGTCTTGGGGGTGCCTGTGCAGGCTGCGGCGTTCCCGACCCCGGCTCTCTTGCGAGTTCGGGCGGAGCAGGTCCCGGCGCAGGTCTCGTCTCGTGCCCGCCAAGCGGGATGCCTCCCGGCAGAGCCAGGAGCGAGGGAGTTGGTCCATCCTTTGCTGGCGGGGACGTGCGCCTGCGGCCCCGCCTTGAAACGGGGGTTCTTGGGAGTGATGGCGTCTGCTTCTGCTGCTTGTCTGAAGCGGGTCTACACGAAAGGGAGGTGCCCAGGGCACTGCGCCACCGGGCTTGTGGGGGACCAGAAAGGGACGCAACCTGTAGAAAGAGACTGGCGGCTCAGTGAGTAGGGGTGGCCTTGGCGCCTTGCACCCCCAGCTGTGATTCAGCACTCGCTGATGCTCTGCAGCGGGAAGTGGTTCCTAGGTAACAGGCACTCCATCCCGTTATTCTCAGTCAGAGAGGGAAGAAGGTCCTCTCTTGGCAAACGTTTTTGAGTCCTCACTTTGTTCCACGCTCTGTGCTAGGACTTCAGGGCGTAGTGGGGAACCAGACAAAGGCAGTCTCTGCCCTGTTTGGGGGTCTGGTAGGCATCGGAGACTAGCTCCCACCCGGGTGCCATGTACTGGGTATCTGAGGGAGTTGTGCTTGGGAGGCGTGGGCACCCAGAGAAGGAGCCCCTCTGCCCTGCTCAGTGCTCACCTCCGCAGGCAGGGGTGCATAGGCCGCCTCCCTCTCAGCCTGGCCTCGGCTCCAGTGTGACCTTGGAGCAGTCATCTCTCTTGACCCTTGTCTATCCCCACTTTGCTTTTGGGATTGGCTCTGCTTCTGGAGCTGAGACTCTTCACAGCCACAGTTCATCCCTTTATTTACCTGCCACCCTGCCCCAAGCCACACACACAGTGACGTGTTAGGGTCCCCTTGGGAAGGACAGCTTTGGCGGGAGACTCCTGAGGGTTAGGGAGAGTAATGAGCCGGGCTCTGAGCTGGGGGCTGGCCCTGTCTCCCGGGGGAGAGGCCCTTGCACAAGAACCCCCAGCTGGTGGCCGAATATGTGACTCTGGAGTCTAGCCAGCTTCACTGTCTTCTTCCTACTGTGTCTTACTTTCTGGGGAAGCCATAGGAGCAGATGATCTTTGTGAGGAGGAAGCCGGAGAGCAAAGAGGTGAGGGTTGAGGACTTGGTCAGAGAATTGGGTGGTGAAGGGCGTGGGGGCTCGAAGATGAGTACTGGGATGCCTGGGAGGGTGGAGAGGAGAAGAGGCCAGCGATCGGGTCCCCACCTCCCCAAGTGCCCTCAGCAGCAGGTCCCCATCTGCCCAGGTGCCCTCAGCAGCAGGTCCCCACCTCCCCAAGTGCTCTCAACAGTAGGGCCCCTCCCCCAGGCCAAGGCTTGGTGTCACGAGGATAGTAGTGATCCCTGAGACTTGCTGCGTGTGCGCCGCGTACCGGGACTGTCTCAGGCAGTTTACATAGAGTGACTCAGAGTCTGTGCAGCTGCTCTAGGAGACAGGCACCTTCATTATCATCCTCCCTAGCTGACGGATGCGGAGACCAAAGCCTCGAGACCTGAGGCCCCTGCCCAGTGTAAAAGTGGCGTGGTGGCTCCTCAGACCTCAGGGAGATGAGCATCAGCATCAGCCCAAGGCTGGTTCCCATGAGGTGGAAGTCAGACATACCTCCGTTCTCCAGCCTTTATCGGTTGGCACCAGCCATCCTTCCCGCGTCACTGTTTACTTCTCTTTTGGATTCAGTGATTCATTGCAATGGCTACATAGAACTCACAGAACATATTCACAAGGATGGGATTTATTAGGGAAGTAACAGGTTACAATTCAGGATCAGGATCAACTTGGAAGTAACAGGGACGACTCAGGATAACGGTCCTTCGATCAGGACAGCTGCTTCTCACCCATGCCCTCAGGCATGCCTCTCTCGGCCCTTAGCCCTTGGCCTGGCCTCTGCGCTGCTAAGGCAAGTGTTACAAAGCTTTTTAGCTCAACAGATAAGTGCCTGCAGTCACCCCTCTCTGCCAGGAAGCCTCCTGCCCAAAGGCATTCAGCTCTCTTGCTCTGTGGGTCACCGAGCCTAGCCTGCTGGTCCCGTGCTACTGCTGTCTCGGGCCATCTTTGGTGCTACAGCTCTCTCTGTCTCCTGGGTCTAGGAGGTTCTCAGCGCAGGGACCCTGGATCCAAAGGACACACTCTGTTCACGGCTCTTCTTGATGGTAGTGAGCCACCTCCTGCCTCCCAATCTCTGCGATTGCCTCCCTTTAAGCCTAGAGGGATAGCAGAACTGACCAATGTCCTACAAGGGATCCATGCACCCTATTTGCATGGTCCCATCTATGCAAGGGTTCCATGAGGTTTAGTTGAATTAGCAAAACTGTCCAATCCCCTTGGTGGACCACAAGCACCTTATTTGCATAGTCCCACTCAGTCATTTTGTGGGACTTACAAGACTGTGGTTAGAAGGACCGTGTTAAAGCAATTCACTGCACCGCACCCAGGTTGCTTTACTTTCTCCTCGTCCTTTTCTTCTGCGTGTTGATAGGTACGGGAGCTGGCGGTTGCCAGCGCCTGACTCAGAACCTCCGTGTTGTGCTGTCTTTCAGGGTGCGTCCAGCCCACTGAGATGTTGCTTGGGCCTGGGGGGCAGCATGACTCCAAAGCCTGCCCAGGCGCCTGATTAGCTGGGTAGTGACTGCGCCGGCCTCCCAGCGCTCCTCGTGTCTGGTTAGAGCAGAATTCTAGGCTTGAATGGGGTGGGGGCTCTGGCTCTGATGTGAGTGTGGGGCGAGGTCCTGGGTGGGCTCCCCAGGGAACTGGCCTTTCCCCAGAAGTCTCTTCTGAGGCCATATCTGACTTTCAGTCACGTCCTGGGCTGTTGCAATAATTTGGGGGAGCAGAAGGTTATTAATATGACCGTGGGTTCACCCTGTTCGTAGGGTTGGGTTGGGCTGCCTCCCCTAGACCCACGGGAAACTTCTCCTGTGGGTGTTAGGGGACCACCAGTCAGAGTAAGCCCCTCTGCCCCAGGCCTGCTGAGGGCCACAGGGCTCTTGGGCAAAGCTGGACTCTGGCACCCTAGAGCGCCCCCTGGGCGGGAGCCCTGTCACAGGGGCTCACCTTTGCTCTGGCATCATTCTGGCTACCTTTCCGTGGCAGAGTTTGCTCTCAGTGCCTCTAGGCCTGTGCTGCCAGCTCTCGCTTTAAGATGCCAAGCTGCTGAGATACGCTCCAGCTCCAGGGGTGAAGGTGACCCCAGGTCTGCCTGTCCTCAGTGTCCAGGGGTGAACATGACCCTGGGTCTGCCTGTCCCCGCGGTGTTCAGGGGTGAACGTGACCCTGGGTCTGCCTGTCCCCACAGTATCCAGGGGTAAAGGTGACCCCGCGTCTGCCTATCCCCAGTGCCCAGTGATAAAGGCTACCCCAGGTCTTCTGTCCCCACAGTGTCTAGGGCTGAAGGTGACCCCGGACTTGCCTGTTGCCAGTGTCCAGGGGTGAACATGACCCTGGGTCTGCCTGTCCCCAGCGTCCGGGGGTGAAGGCGACCCCAGGTCTTCCTGTCACCACAGTGTCCAGGGGTGAACATGACTCTGGGCCTGCCTGTCCCACAGTGTCCAGGGGTGAAGGTGACCCCACGTGTGCTTGTCCCCAGTATCCAGGGGTGAAGGTGACCCTGGGTCTCCCTGTCCCCACAGTGTCCAAGGGTGAAGGCGACCCCAGGTCTGCCTATCCCCAGTGTCCAGGGGTGAAGGTGACCTCAGGTGTGCCTGTCCCCACAGTGTCCAGGGGTGAAGGTGACCCTGGCCCTGCCTGTTCCCACAGTGTCGTTGATCTGGGAGCGGGGTGAGTCACTTGTGCCATCTGGCTCCCACTCTGCAGCCATGAGCCCCCCATAGCCTGGCCCGCTTCCTGCCCTCGGCCGTGCGGGCTCCCTGCCCGGCTGGCTCTGCACGCCTCTGTGCCCCTCAGGGTCCTGCAGATGGCAAAACCGGGCTCTCCGCTGCCCTCCCAGGAGGCAGGGCCCTGGACAGTTTGCTGGGGGGCAACGGGTTGCACCTCAGACCACCTGCCGGGCCTGCTTAGAGGGAAGGCCCCTGCGAGGTCTTCAGGGGTGGGTGGGGCTGGCCCTAGGGCCTGTGTAGGGAGTTACGGAGGTGGCCCTGCCAGCCTGGGGAGGGGGTGGAGGACAGCTAGTCGTGGACCTTGTTCTGGGCCTGGCCTGGCCTGTTGGGCGTGAGTGGACCTGATCTTTGGGGCCACAGAGCTGGTGGCCACGGGGCAGCTCCAGGCCAAGGAGAGGGTAGCTTTCCCTCGGCCTTGGGCGGGGCACAGCTTGGCTCTCTGCCCCCCACCCCACCCCCACCCCTTCCAGGATGTGCTACGAGCTCTGGGCTGCCCCTGTGTTTGGCTGATGTCTGCTGAGGCAGCCCCTCGGCCAGGCTCCAGGCAGCTGTGGTGTGCTGGTAGGGTTGAGGGTGGGCAGTGTGAGGTGACGTCAGGACAGGGGGCTCGTTCCTCCTGCCCTTGCCCGGCCTCCTCTGCTTCGGCCGGAGGAGCGTGGCCCTTAGCTGGGCGAGAGGTGAGGTGGGGTCCCGAGGCCTGACTGCCTTACAGCATCTTATTCCTGCCTGCAGCAGGTAAATGGCCAGCAAGGAGGGGGGTCCGAGCCGGCGGCGGCGGCGGCAGTGGTGGCAGCGGGAGACAAATGGAAGCCTCCACAGGTACTGACTTTAAATCTTTCCTCCCTCAGGCCTGCCTGCCCGCCTGCCTGCCCGCCTGCCTGCCCGCCTGTGCATCCCTGGGCCAAGATAGAGGCTTGGCTGAGGGGCCCCTCCTCTTCCTTCTTGGCAAGGTCCCTGCCTGCCTTGGGGTGGTGGCCCCCACTGCGCCCACCCTCCCCCCAGCCTCTGGGCCTGCTCTGGCCTCCCGCCTATGCCTCTCCCCTTGGTCAGCCCAGCTCTGGGGCAGGTGCCCTCCCAGCCCAGCAGGTAGTGGCCAGGTGTGGTTGGGGGCCGGTGGGGGCTGACCTCAGCCTGTGGATGCTCAGCCACCAGTGCCCCGGGGCGGGGTGGGTGCACTGTTCCAGAGCGTGCAGAGCTTTGTGAGATCCAGAGATATAAATTTTCACGTCAGATAGTTTATTTTATTTAACGGAGACAACAAAACAGCAGTTTGCAGGTGGGAAACGGGCCTGGGTGGGACGTCGTCCCTGGCCCTCCTTTCTCAGGGGCACAGAGCTCCTGGGCCCTTGAGAGTGTGTCCTGGGGATGGGGCGGGGCCCGCTGTTGCCTGGGCAGTGGGGTTCTTTGTGCGGCTCCATGGCAGCGCCCGCCTCCAGAGGGGTCCCGGGGCAGGGCGGGGACAAGGTGGCCGGGAGGCCTGTCAAGGCTGAGTCCTCTGCTGTGGCCCCCCCCAGGCACACTGAGGGGGGCGGCGTGGCATATGCCTGGGTCCTGGGATGTTGCGGTTGCTGTGACGGATGAGAGGAGGCCTGGCTACTCTGGGCTGCTTGTCCGGGGTTGTTGGTTGGTGGGAGAAGGGCCTTTTGTTTACCGAGACAAAGAGGGGATTGAAAAGTTTCTAGGGGGCTGAGAGGGTTGGCATTGATTACCATGGTGACAGTGGGCTCTGCGGTCCCAGCCCCTCCCCTCGGGCCCCTCCCACTGCAGCACACAGGGCCCGGGCCAGCGCGGGTTGGGGCTGGGGGAGACAGGTTGGACCGCAGGCCTCAGGGCCTGCTTGGGACCCAGGGGAGCTCTGGGGCTTCCTCCCCTTTGGTCCTGAGCCCCAAACCCAGCATGAGGGGCTGGCTGGTGGGTGCCTGGGCCACGGGTCTGGGTCTCCTCTGTGCTTCTCGGCCCCACTACAAGCGAGCCTTCTTCTCCTCCCTGCCGCCTGTGAGGCTGCATGCTTGGGGCCCGCAGAGCACGCCTCAGGGCCGTGCATGGCTCCATGCAGTGACGGGTCGCCCAGGACCACGGGCAGGTCAGCAGGCAGGCGTGCCCCCACACCCTCCTTGGCCTGGGCTGCTGGGCCTCTCTCCTGCTTACACGGGTGTCCCCTTCTCCCCACAAACAAGGGACGTGGCGTCATCAGTTGCACTGCGCGTGTCCGAGGCCTGCTGTGCCTGGGCCCCGTGCTTTCCCAGCTGGCTGCTGGCGGGTCTCGGGTGCTGGGAGGCCATGGTATCTCCCATGGCTGGTCTTCTGCTTCTCCACCCTACGGGCTGAGCACAGTCCACAGAGGAGCCCTCCTTGGGGCTGCTGAGGCCTCGAGAGCTGCCCTGGACACTCAGGGCGTGAGCACTATCCTCAGGAGGACAGGAGCAGAGTGCCGGGAGGGGCCCGTCCCATACATGCCCCGTGGGTGGTCCTGGGAGCCTTTCTAACTCAGGACACCAAGTCTGTGGCCATGGCAGATTCCTCCCAGACTCTGAGGAGGTCGGGGAGGCCTGGGCGTTAGACATGCTGGGAGCGGGGAGTCGCAGATGGCTGGAGAGCCCAGGCCCGCACCCCGGCCTTGGAGGAGAGCTGAGGGCTGGCTCCACTGCAGGGCACCGGTGGGGGGGACTCTGGGGTCAGGCTTGCAACGAGGGGCAGGGCACCCTCTCCTCCCACCTGCCTGCCTCAGTCTGTCCTCCCCCGAGGCCCTAGGGAGACAGAGGACAGGGACGGGTGTTGGGAGGACAGATCTCGGCCAGGCCAGAGATGCCGTCTGGGCTGTGGCCCCGGCCGTCCCTGGGAACAGCTCTGGGGGGACTGGGGCTGTGTGAGGGAGGTCTGAGCTGGTTGGCTAAAGACCTCCCCACCCCCCCACCCCCAGGGCACAGATGCCATCAAGATAGAGAACGGGCAGAGCACAGCCACGAAGCTGGGGCTGCCCCCACTGACGCCCGAGCAGCAGGAGGCCCTCCAGAAGGTGAGCGTGAGCTCCGGGGGGCCGGTGTGGGGCAGGCGGTTGGGTCGGAGGAAGGCCGCGTCCCCACAGGCCGGGCCCCCAGTGCTCCTCAGTACCGTCTCTCGCAGGCCAAGAAGTACGCCATGGAGCAGAGCATCAAGAGCGTGTTGGTGAAGCAGACCATCGCACACCAGCAGCAGCAGCTCACCAACCTGCAGGTGAGCCGCCTGGGCCGCGTACCCCCTACCTGGAGCTGGGCCGCCCCCCGGCCTGGGCAGGAAGCCCCCTCCCCCAACCGTCTCCTCCTCTGTGCTCTCTCCTCCTCCTGCTCCTGCTGCCGCCCCAGAAGGTTTTATGGTTTCAGTTTCTCAAGGACTCATTCTGGGGACCCCCAGGGCCTTCCCTGAGGCGCGAGGGGCCCAGCCTTTCCCGCTTGTGGCCCTCTAGACCCTAGGAGTGCAGTGGTCCCTCTGCCCTACCCCTTCTCCATGGCCCAGCTCCTCCTGCTCTTCACTGCCACCTCTGGGCCCCCCACCCCAGCCCCCGGCCTCTGTGCAGCTGCTGGTGGCTGCGTGGAAGTGACCCCTGCCTGCCCTGGGCCGTGTGTAAGAGCGGCAGGCCCCCACTGCAGGTGAAGGGCAGTCTGCAGGCGCCTCCCCGGCAGCACTCAAGGCCTGGCGGGGGGCGGCCAGGCGAGGCTGGCAGGTCCCTGGGCCTCGAGCCCTCGCCCCACCCCGCCCTCAGATGTGCACGCTGCCAGGAGGTGCCCTGCCTCTTCACGTGTCCCTCCTCCGTCCGCCCACCCCTCCCTCCCTTCTTTCTTGCCCCCTGCCGGCCGGCCAGGCTGTGGGGCTGGGCATGGGGGCTCTGAGGCCCCCCCTGGGCAGGCGCCGGCCCCGGCGCCAGCCAGCGGCCAGCAGTATGGGCAGGCAGGCAGGCGGCCTGGCTGCAGGGCGGGGATTCGGGCCTGCCGCTGTCTGCGTGAGGTGTTGACGAGAGGGGACTGCTCGGCTCCAACAGACTGAACTCTGTCTTTACTGTCTTTCAGATGGCAGCAGTGACAATGGGCTTTGGAGATCCTCTCTCACCTTTGCAATCGGTCAATAGACATGCTCACTTCTTCTGGGCTCATGTCCTTAGTCAGGGCTAGAGGGGGGCAGTGCAGCCCGCCAGCTGGGGCCTCGCTGCCTGCCAGCTCTGGACGAGCGCAGCAGAGCGCCAGGCGTGGCGGGCCAGTGTACGGGCACCCCCCGGGACCGCCCCGGGGAGGCTGCCACCTGCTCTGAGGGCCCACCTTAAGTCTAACTGGCCAGGTAACTGCGGAGGGCAGCGCGGCAGCCGGTCAGGGAGGGCAGCTGCCAGGCCCTGCACGCACGGCCACTCCCCCCGGCGGCCGGCCGCTCAGTCTCCAGACTGCCCGGGCTCCTGGGCTGGGGTCAGGCCCCTAAGGAGAGAGGGGTCCTAACTCATGGCCCCATCAGACCCTGGAGGGTGGGTGGATGGCCCGGGTGGGGGCGGGGGGCCCTGAGCAAGCCAGAGGGAAGGGCGAGGGCTTGGGCCTCGGGCCTGGGCTGTGGCGAGGGTTGAGGCACCAGCCAGGGAGTGAACAGCCTTGCCAGAGAGACCAGGAGAAGCGGCTCCTTGGCTGCGGGGCCCCAGGAGGCAGGGGAAGGAGACAGCCTCCTCCTTTCCCCAGAGCTAGGCTCAAGAGGAGGCCAGGCCCTGACCTTGGGGAGGCTGAGGGGGAGACATGGCCACCCTCTGGGGGCTCTGCCCTTAGGGGGCAGGTGGACCCACCCCGTCCCTGGGTGTGCTGGTCTCGGGGAGCTGTGGCCTGTCTCAGGAGCCTTGTATGGGGGCAGGCAGGCCAGGGTCTTGTCTGGGAAGCAACTGTCGGGAGGGGAGCCCCGCTCTGAGGGCCATTTTGCCTGCCTCGTTGTTGGGGAACCCCATGTAGAGGAGGTGATGCTGTCCTGTCTGGGCAGCTTTCGCCCGCAGGCCGACCTGAGTCCATGGCTGGGGAGCCTTGGTGATGGGGGATGTGGTTCTACCTTTCACAGTCCTTGTCCCTGCAGACAGTCTACGTTCTATTTGTTGGGGAGCCCAGTCTGAGGAGGGAATGGTCCCATTTTGGGGGAGTTCCTAGTCTAAGGGAAGCCATGCCCACTTGGGGAGCACCATGTGTGGGGAGGGCTTGGGTCCTGCTTTGGGGGAGATGTGGGCCTTATTTCTGAGCCCTTCTTTGACGGCACCTGGCCCATACTAGGCCAGCTGATGTGGAAAAGTGAAATGGGCCTCCGTGCGGGGAGCCCCATCTGTGGAGGGGCAGGTGCTTGGGCCCCGTCTGCCGGCCCTGGGCTGCTGGGGGCAGAAGCTTCCAGCTAGGGCCCAGCTCCTCTGGGTGGTCTGCTGCCTGTGGCTCTGGGACCTCTGCCTGGCCTGTCTTCTGTGAGGTGGCGGGGAGGACCTGGTCCCTTGGCGCTCTGGCCAGTCCATCCCGATCAGGGCCCTGGGCCTGCCCGGCCTGCTCACCTCCTTGATTCCGAGGCAGCCCTGGGGCTCTGCCTTGAGGGACTCTGGAACCTTGTGTTTCTCCTGGGAGCCAGGCCTACCTGGCTATGGAGGGGTGCTCTAGGCAGCCCTTTTTTGTAGGGTTTGTTCGGGAGTGGGGAGGGCATCGGGCACTGAGCTCCTGCCAGCCGGCCGGCCACACAAGCAACTGCTCCTCCCTCCGGGGCCCACTGGGCTCCTGCCCCTCCCCAGGGCGCTCTTCTGGGCGTATCTGCCCGTCTTCGGCACTCTTTTCTTCTGGCCTCCGACCTAGGGCCCCAGCCTGGGTGGCTACTCCCTCCCTCCCGCCCTCCTTCCGCCACAGGATGTGGCCAGGCCGACGGGAGGTCCTCCTGCCCAGCCTGCGTAGCTGACCCCAGACTGGAGGGTGGACAGGGTGGGAAGGCACATGGCCCTGCTCCCGACCGTCGGCCTTGCTGCCAGTCGGCCTGGGAACTTCCATGCTGTGCCTCTGGTTCTGGTCTTCCTTCCTGGGGGCGGGGTTCTGCTGACCCTGCAGCCCTTTGCAGGTGCTGAGCCTGCGCTGCTGCTGTGTGGGGTGCCCTCCCCACAGTGGAGCTGGGTGGGTGGGCCAGACGGGGAGCGGGCTTCTCGGCCCTTGTCCCCCCTTATGAGCCAGTGGCTCTCTCTCCCCCACTTCTGTCCTGCTCCAGATGGCAGCTCAGCGGCAGCGGGCGCTGGCCATCATGTGCCGAGTTTACGTCGGCTCCATCTACTACGAGCTGGGGGAGGACACCATCCGCCAGGCCTTTGCGCCCTTTGGGCCCATCAAGAGCATTGACATGTCCTGGGACTCGGTCACCATGAAGCACAAGGTGAGCAGTGCTGCCTGCCCGCCCGCTGCCCACTCTGCCCTGGTTCTCAGCCTAACAGGCGCGTCCCTGTGTCCAGGGCTTTGCCTTTGTGGAGTATGAGGTCCCAGAAGCCGCACAGCTGGCCTTGGAGCAGATGAACTCAGTGATGCTGGGAGGCAGGAACATCAAGGTGAGCCCTTGCACCCTGTGCGCCTGGCGCTCCACCCCGCTGCCCACAGACACAGAGCGGTCCTGTCCTCTCCCCAGGTGGGCAGGCCCAGCAACATTGGGCAAGCCCAGCCCATCATTGACCAGTTGGCCGAGGAGGCACGGGCCTTCAACCGCATCTACGTGGCCTCGGTGCACCAGGATCTCTCGGACGATGACATCAAGAGCGTGTTTGAGGCCTTCGGCAAGATCAAGTCTTGTACGCTGGCCCGGGACCCCACCACTGGCAAGCACAAGGGCTATGGCTTCATTGGTGAGCTCGGGGGCTGCCGTGGGGCCAGGAAGGGTAGGGCGGGGGCTGCCCTTCTCACTGCTGCCCCTGCCCGCAGAGTACGAGAAGGCCCAGTCGTCCCAGGATGCTGTGTCTTCCATGAACCTTTTTGATCTGGGTGGCCAGTACCTGCGGGTAGGCAAGGCCGTCACCCCCCCCATGCCCCTGCTCACACCTGCCACACCTGGAGGCCTCCCACCCGCTGCTGCTGTGGCTGCCGCTGCCGCCACAGCCAAGATCACTGCACAGGTGAGGGCTCCTGCAGCTGAGTGGGTCTGATCTTGGGTGGACAGTCCCCAGTCCTTTGGGGACTGAGCATGGTGGCCTTTGGGGTTCCAGGAAGCAGTGGCGGGAGCAGCAGTGCTGGGCACGCTGGCCACGCCAGGATTGGTGTCGCCTGCCCTGACGCTGGCCCAGCCCCTGGGCGCTCTGCCCCAGGCCGTCATGGCTGCCCAGGCCCCTGGTGTCATCACAGGTGAGTCTCAGAGGGTGGAGTTGCCTTCCCTTGTTCCGTCCCCCACCTCCAGACACCCTTGGCTTCCGGCCTGCACTTGCCCCAGCTGACCAGCTCGACTCCCTCCGGGGAAGGGCTGGGAGGGGGTGACTGCTGGACCTGGTTGGTTGTGCTACAGGTGTGACCCCAGCCCGTCCTCCCATCCCGGTCACCATCCCCTCCGTGGGGGTGGTGAACCCCATCCTTGCCAGCCCTCCAACGCTGGGTCTCTTGGAGCCCAAAAAGGAGAAGGAAGAAGAGGAGCTGTTTCCTGAGTCGGAGCGGCCGGAGATGCTGAGCGAGCAGGAGCACATGAGCATCTCGGGTAGCAGCGCCCGCCACATGGTCATGCAGAAGCTGCTCCGCAAGCAGGAGGTGGGCAGCTGGCTGGTGCGGGCGGGCAGCGGGCGGGCTGGAGGCCCTGGGTGGGGCAGCAGTCCGGCCAGACCCCAGTGCTCAGCCGGTCTTCCCCCCTGCACACACAGTCCACGGTGATGGTTCTGCGCAACATGGTGGACCCCAAGGACATCGATGATGACCTGGAGGGGGAGGTCACTGAGGAGTGCGGCAAGTTTGGGGCCGTCAACCGTGTCATCATCTACCAGGAGAAGCAGGGGGAGGAGGAGGACGCAGAGATCATTGTCAAGATCTTCGTGGAGTTTTCCATGGCCTCGGAGACACACAGGGCCATCCAGGCCCTCAATGGGCGCTGGTTTGCTGGCCGAAAGGTGGTGGCTGAAGTGTATGACCAGGAGCGTTTCGATAACAGCGACCTTTCTGCGTGACCTTGGCCCCCTTCCTGGACTAGCACTTGCTCCTTGTCTCCTCTGGGTTTTATAGAATGATCTGGTGGTGTCTTTGGGCCAAGCTCCCTCTGCCTAGCCTGGTCCATAGTGTGGATAAAAGTGCAGATGCTGCTGGCCCCGTCGTCCTGTGTCTGACATCAGTCTTGTGACCCAGCCTGGGAGGGTAGAGGCGGCAGAGCAAGGACCTGGGGTGGGGGAGGCGCTGGCGTCTGCTGCTGCAGAGGCAGGCAGCGACCTTCGGGCCTGAGAACTGAGTACTGAGTGATGGAGGAGATGCATCAGCCCTGCAGGGCTTGCTGGTTCTCTCCTGCCTGGGCAGCCATATAACCGAGCGGACAGTACTTGAAGGGGACCAGACTTCCCGCTGTGCGGGGAGAGTGGGCTTGTGTATCGGCTGTTACCTACAGAGGTGCTGGGGGGCGACGGGCCAGCCCTCCCAAATCTAGGAACCGCCGTACAGGCCGAGGGAAGACTTCGCTGGCTTTAGCCGACTCCCTGCGCATTGGTGGAGCCCACATGAGGCCCCGACGGTGCGACAGGCCAGGTCACTCCTTGGGGGGCGGGAGTGGGGGGGGTAGCTTTAGACGCGTGGCCAGAGGGACCCGTAGGGGGCGAGTGGTGCAAGGGCAGGCGTGGACTTCACCTCCCATAGTTCCTTTGTTGGGGGCGGGGCAGCGCTTCCCGGCAGGCCGCGCGTGGCCGCTACGGGTCCTCAGAGGCGGCGGCGCCGTGGCGCCTTCTGGGGCTCGCAGTTCCAGCAGCGCGGGGGCGGCGAGGGCGGGACTCGGCTTCCCG
>NW_004444121.1:4177595-4186954 GCF_000243295.1 Trichechus manatus latirostris | reverse complement strand
GCGCCCCGCCCCCCGGCCCGAGCCCGCGCCCGCCTGCCCGCACCATGCTCAAGTGCATCCCTCTGTGGCGCTGCAACCGGCACGTGGAGTCGGTGGACCGGCGGCACTGCTCACTGCAGGCCGTGCCGGAGGAGATCTACCGCTACAGCCGCAGCCTGGAGGAGCTGCTCCTGGACGCCAACCAGCTGCGCGAGCTGCCCAAGGTGAGCGGCGGCACCTGCTCGGCGTCGGTGGGTCGCCGGCTGGTGAAGAGTCGCGGCGCCCGTCGGGGTGGGGCAGCGAAGCCTCCCAGCCGGCCCTGCTGGTTCCTACTGGCCGGAGCCGCGCTCGCCCGGCCCCACCCTCCTGGCTGGCTCAGCCGCCTGGGCTGGTACCAGGTGGCAGCGGTCTTCAGGTGCCTGCCTGGGTGGCACCGGGCCTAAAGTAGGAGACCGAGTGACCCTGCGGGGGCGGCAACGGGACGGATCGGGCTGGTTGATAGGTGCTAGTGCGCTTGGCGCTCCGGAACGTGGGCGCCGGCTGCCCTCCACGTGCTGTCCTCGGCCTGCGGTGCCCGCCCAGGAGGTCTGCTCCCCCGCAACTCTTCACGCACTACCCTTGTTTCTTCACGGCAGCGTGTCCTTTTTCTCAGGATGCAACAGAAAGGACCATCAGGAAAGGAGATCGTAAAAGGATTTCCTTTCCGGAGACCGGGTTCTGAGCGCTTGGTGCCTGGGGGCCCGTGTGTCACAGAAGGCGGGGCTCCAGAGTTGATGGCGCTGCCCCACGGTCCCCAGAAACTGCATACAGCATCTCTCATGTCTAGGGTGCTGTGCTGTCCTTATTACTTTCTTGCCTGGTGTCTAGCCGCCAAGTTCCTGTTAAAGGCCCAGGAAACCACCACGGGCCCCCCAGGGGGCTCACCTCCTGGTGGCAGAGGCGATGGGGGGTGGAGCCCTGTGGTAAGACAGCAGGATGGGAAGGGGAGATGGGTTCAGTCACAAGAAAGCGGTTCTTCAGCTGAGATCTGGACGTGTGAGGCCAGGTGCGTGGTGAGACGGTGGTCCCGGGCACCCATCTGAGGCGGCCCCAAGGTCGCAGGGGGCTCAGAGTCTGCTGTTTTGCAGGATGCTTGTGCACGTTTTTCTGGCTTTGCTGTCCTCACTGCTGTAGCTTGGGGTGTTGTGGATGGGCCCCCACACTCCTGCGGGGCCTGGAGGAGGCAGAGATGGCTGAGCCTGGGGCACCCATGACCCACAGGGCTGTGTCCAGGTGCTTGTCTCTGCCTTGGAGGGCCCTCTGCTGGGGGGCCGTCTGGCTGATCACACCCCTGCCCACAGCCTTTCTTCCGCCTGCTAAATCTGCGTAAGCTGGGCCTCAGCGACAACGAGATCCAGCGCCTGCCGCCCGAGGTGGCCAATTTCATGCAGCTGGTGGAGCTGGACGTGTCTCGGAACGGTGCGAAGCCCCTGGGGCTGGGGGGCGTGGAGTTCTGGGAGGCTGGGGCATCTTTTCAGCTGACTCCTTTCTTGTCACAGACATCCCCGAGATCCCTGAAAGCATCAAGTTCTGTAAAGCCTTGGAGATTGCTGACTTCAGCGGGAATCCTCTGTCCAGGTGGGGAGCAGATGATCTCACAGCTGGGGGTCTGTAGCCCTGGTCTGAGCGTCTGAGGCGGCACTCTGTCTTTCTGCCCAGGCTCCCTGACGGCTTCACTCAGCTGCGCAGCCTGGCCCACCTGGCCCTGAACGACGTGTCCCTGCAGGCGCTGCCGGGGGATGTGGGCAAGTGAGTGCTCTCCCCCGCCTGGGCACCCGCCACCACACCTGTTCTTGCACCCTTCTGCACCCTGTTTCAGCACCTTGTCCCTCACTGCCTGGTGCCCGTTCCTGTCTCTTTCAGCCTTGCCAACCTGGTGACCCTGGAGCTCCGGGAGAACCTGCTCAAGTCCCTGCCTGCGTAAGTGCCCTGGCCCTCCACCACCAGGCGGGCAGGCGCGTGGCCCGGAGCCGTGGGCTGCCAGCCACACCGTGCCACGCTCTGCTTCCCCACAGGTCCCTCTCCTTCCTGGTCAAGCTGGAACAGCTGGATCTTGGAGGCAATGATCTGGAAGTGCTGGTGCGGGGCGGGGCCGGGGCCGTTGGGGCGGTGCCGGTGGGGCGGGGCCTTGTCCGTGTCACACACATCCCCCTACCCGCCCTTGCAGCCCGACACTCTCGGGGCTCTGCCCAACCTGCGAGAGCTGTGGCTGGACCGGAACCAGCTGTCAGCACTACCCCCGGTGAGTGGAGTCGTGGCTGTGATCCCTGAGTCCTCCTGCCCATCTGTGTCTGTTGCGTCCTGACCTCCCGTGCCTGACCCTCAGGAGCTCGGGAACCTGCGGCGCCTCGTGTGCCTGGACGTGTCAGAGAACCGGCTGGAGGAGCTACCTGCGGAGCTGGGTGGGCTGGCACTGCTCACGGACCTGCTGCTGTCCCAGAACCTGCTGCAGCGGTTGCCTGATGGCATTGGTGGGCACCAAGAGGATACGCATGGGTGCTGGGGGATGTGGGCACGTGGGTGTCATGAGGGCAGTGGGCACAGAGCCTGCCCTGGCTGGGTCTGGGGACATCTTGGTGGGCGTGTCCGATGTTGGAGCTGGGGCTACAGGAGGATGCTGAGGAGGAAGTTCCTGATCTCACCTGGGCAAGAGATGGCCTCGGGAGGGGAGAGCAGGCCAAGGCTGGGACAGCAGCAGCAGCCAAGGCATTGCCTCACGGCTGGCTCAGGCAGTCAGGAGCATGCCCGGCCTCCACACACTCACCCCGTGCTGGGTCTCTCCACCACCAGGCCAGCTGAAACAGCTGTCCATCCTGAAGGTGGACCAGAACCGCCTGTGTGAGATGACCGAGGCCATCGGGGACTGCGAGAACCTGTCTGAGCTGATCCTGACTGAGAACCTCCTGACGGTAGGGCCCAGCCCTGGGGCACCCGGGTCAGAGGGGGTGGGGGACTTGGGCATGAGTGAGCAAGCGCTGGAACAGGGCAGGAGGGCCAGAGCTGGAGGGAGCCGAGTGACGTCTGCTGGTGGTGCGTGTGTGTGCACGCAGCTGTGTGCTGGTGATAAGCATGCTTGTGCGTGTGGAAGCATGTGCAGGCATGTGTATGCGAGCGTTTGTGTATGAGTGTGCATGCGCGTAGGCCTGTGCGTGTAGGTGTAGATGCGCGTTGGTGGTATGTGCGCACTCAGGCTTGTAAGTACAGACGTATGTACGTGCGTGAGTGTCAGAACACATTGGGTGTATACGTGCGTGTGGGGACATAAACGTGTGTGGACAGCTACACGTGCGTGCAGAGGCGTGTGGGTGTAAATGTGCACGTAAGCACGATTGTGCAGGTATGTGCATGCAAGCATGTGTAAGTATATGCATGGGTGTACGTGCGCACGTAGGTACGTACATCCGGCTGTACGTGTGTATAGATTCCTGTGCTTGCCGGCACATGTGCAGGTGTGTGTGCAGACGTGTGCATACAGGTGTGTATGGTGCGTGCATGTGTGTGCGAGTGTACGTGGTAGTGTGTATGTGGACGCATGTGCGCAGGTGCACATAGGTGTACACGGTGTATATGTGTACAGGCGCGTGTAGGTGATACGTCTGTACGGACACGTGTGAAGATGTAGCTGATGGTTGTATGTGTACAGATGTGTATGTCTAAGTATAGCTGGTGTACACACAGACGCGTGTGTGCGGTGTAGGTGGCAGTTGTATGTGTGCAGACACGTATGCGTGCAGGTGTGACAGCGTGTGTGCGGGTGTAGGTGACCACATGCAGATGGGTGTGTAGGTGGCATGTGTTTGGACACGCACGAGGGTATAGGCGACAGATATGTGTGTACAGATGTATATGTCCATGTAGGTGGCAGTCGTATGCATGCGGATGTGCGTGTGCAGTTGTGAGTGGTGTGTGTACAGATGTGTGTGTGCAAGTGTGATAGTGTGTGCAGATGAGTATGCAGGTGTAAGCAGCAGTGTGTGTAGGTGTGTGTGCAGATATGCGTGCATGGAGGTGTGACTGCATGTGTGCAGGTGTAGGTGTGTGCAGCCACGTATGTGTGCAGGTTAGGTGTGTGCAGCCACGTATGTGTGCAGGTTAGGTGTGTGCAGCCACGTATGTGTGCAGGTTAGGTGTGTGCAGCCACGTATGTGTGCAGGTGTAGGTGACTGCAGGCGTAGGTGGTTGTGTGCAGACGTGTTGTGTAGGTGGCTGTGTGTGGGTATGGGTGTATGCCCAGGCGTAGGTGAGAGCTGTGTGTGTGTGCAGACAGGTACACGTGGGGTAGGTGATTGTGCAGCTGTGCATCAGTATAGGTGGGGTGTGTGTGTGCAGCTGTAGATGACTGTATGCAGATGTCTGTGTCTAGGTGTAGGTGGGGTGTGTGCAGGTGTTGGTGAATGCCCGTGTGCAGATGTGTGTGCGGATGTAGGTGCTGTGTACGTGCGGATACGTGTAGATGACTGTGTACGTATGTGTGTGTGGGTGGTGGTGGTGTGTGTGGATGTGTGTATGCAGGTGTGAGTTGGGCGTACCTGTGTGCATAGACACGTGTGCGTGCAGGTGTGGGTGTGGGTGGCCTGTCTCATAGAGGCTGTGTGGTGCTAAGGATTCTCTGTCAGGGGAGAGTCTACTAGGCAAGAGATGCGGCTGGGACGGGTGGTCAGAGGGGGAAGCAGGAGCTCTCGGAGGCTAGGGTAAGATCTTGGGCTGTATTTTTTTCCGTCGTGTGATAGGGCACCAGAGGCGGGTCAGTGGTGAGGCAGGGACAGGAAACCGACCTGCGTTTCAAGAGGATGAGCTAGAAAGCTGGAGGTCATCTGCTCCTCCAAGGAATCCCTCAGGCCAGGAGAGTGGAAGAAGGGAGAAGTTTCTGTTACAGGGTGTAATGGTGATGCCTGACGCCAGGGTGGGGATGGGGATCCACCTGGGAGCAGAGGGGAAGCGCAGCCTGCCCTTCAGGGCCCCAGGAGGGGTGTCCCCAGGCAGGCAGGGTGCTGCAGAGCAGGGCCAGGCAGAGCAGAGCCCACCGGGCACAGATGGCTTCTGGGTGTAGGCAAGGAGAGTGGGACAGTGGGCGTGGCCTCAGGTGCTCAGGCCGGGGCGCCTAGACGCAGGGATGATGGCCGCTGTCCTTGCTGCACCTGGCTCGGCGTGTTGGTAGTGGGCAGAGGTGGGGGCAGCTGTCGGGGCGGGGGCGAAGGGGCTGTCACCTGCCTCCTCCCAACCAGGCCCTGCCGCGATCCCTGGGGAAGCTGACCAAGCTGACAAACCTCAACGCGGACCGGAACCGCCTGGAGGGGCTGCCACCCGAGATCGGCGGCTGTGCGGCTCTCAGCGTGCTCTCGTTGAGGGACAACCGCTTGGCCGTCCTGCCTCCTGAGCTCGCCCACACGGCCGAGCTGCATGTGCTGGATGTGGCTGGGAACCGGTGAGCACTGCTGACGCACCCCACCCGCCCCTCCCCACCCGCGATGACCAAGCCCACACACCTCTCATTGGCCCTGGCCACGCCCACTGGCCACGCCCACATACCCCTCCTGGGCCCTGCCCATCCCCGCTGACCACGCCCACCCCTCAGCCCTGCCCACCCTGCTGACCACGCCCACACCCCTCCTCAGCCCTGCCCATCCCTGCTGACCACGCCCACACCCCTCCTCAGCCCTGCCCGCCCCCGCTGGCCACGCCCACAACCCCTCAGCCCTGCCCGCTGGCCACGCCCACACCCCTGCCCACCCTGCTGACCACGCCCACATCTCTCAGCCCTGCCCATCCCCGCTGGCCACGCCCACACCCCTCAGCCCTGCCCACCCTGCTGACCACGCCCACATCTCTCTGCCCTGCCCGCCCCCGCTGACCACGCCCACACCCCTCCTCAGCCCTGCCCGCCCCCGCTGGCCACGCCCACCCCCGCTGACAGTGCCCGCCTGCCGCAGGCTGCAGAGTCTGCCGTTCGCGCTCACCCACCTCAACCTCAAGGCCCTGTGGCTGGCGGAGAACCAGGCACAGCCCATGCTGCGCTTCCAGACGGAGGATGACGTGCAGACGGGCGAGAAGGTGCTCACGTGCTATTTGCTGCCCCAGCAGCCCTCACCCACTCTCGGTAGGTGCCAGCGTCCAGGGCGGGCGGGGCCTCGGCGGGGGCGCGGCGGCTGACTCCGGCCTCCCACAGAGGATCCAGCGCAGCGGAGCAGCCCCTCTGAGAACTGGAGCGACACCCCGCTGAGCCGCGTCAGCGTCATCCAGTTCCTGGAGGCACCCGCGGGCGACGAGGATGCCGAGGAGGCCGCTTCCGAGACGCGGGTATGGGGGCATGGGGACCCTGGGCAGGGTGCGTCCGCCACCACACCTGATCTCTGCGCTGCTCCTCACCCCGTCACCCTTGCAGGGCCTGCAGCGCCGTGCCACGCCTCACCCCAGCGAGCTCAAGGTGATGAAAAGGGGGATCGAAGAGCGCCGGAGCGAGGTCACCCCCTGCAAGCTGGGCCCCAGGTCACGCTCGCCCTCAGAAGAGGTGCCTGTGGGGACGTGGGCAGGGGCACTGCGGCCGGCCCGTGCTGGGTGCAGGTCTGCGAGGGTTGGCGGAGACAGGGCTGGAGCAGGCTGGGGGGAGGTGACATGGGTGGTGAGTGTGGTCAGTAGAGTGGGCAGAAGGAGTATGAGCGGCTTGGGTGTTCCATGGGCAGGTGAGGGGTCAGAGTGTGGGCTAAGCGTGGGAGGGCCGGGACGGGGGCACCCCAGTTGGGGGCCGCCTGCCATGGAGCAGACATCGCCTGCGATGGGTGGGTGCTGTGGCTAACCCTGCTGCTTTGTCTTAGGAGAAGCGGCTGAGCACTGAGTCTGGGCTGAGCGAAGCCTCACACCCATCCGTCAGCACCGGCTCTGAGCGGGAGCCTGAGGGCCCGCTGGCTGAGGCGGAGGACCTGGACCAGCTGGAGGCCACGGCAGCCAGCCCAGAGGAGGACATGGAGGAGAACTACGAGGAGGTAGGGACAGGCCGGGAGACACTGGGGGCTGGGCCTGGAGGTTCGGAGGGCCCTGCTGGTGGGGGATGGGTGGCTGTCCACCTCCCTCAAAGATGGCTGTACCGCTTGGGGCTCATTGTGGCATGGACAGCTGCTGTTCCTTGCTAGTGGCGGCTGGGAAATGGGATACACACGGGTGGGCTCTCCCCTCAGCAGAGCTCGGCCTGGGGCAGGGGCTTCTCCAGGCGAGTGGGGGTCAGTCCCATACCGTAGCGCCCGCCTCACTGTTGCCACTCAGCAGTCTGTTTCCTGACTGTACCACCCCAGAAAAGACGTAGTCCCCAGGCCTAGTGGGTGCTTCCAAGTATCAGGCTGCCAGAAGGTCATGGCAGGGTGTCTGCCCGGCGCCACAGGGCTTCTGGTCTCTGGACAGGCCCTGGTCTGCGGTCTTCTGTGTGTCCCCACCTGTGGCCAGCAGAGAGTTCCCAAAAGCCTGTCTGGTACCCGTCGCTGCTTGTAGGACTTTCCTGGATCCTCCTGGGGCGCCCAGTCTTTGCACTGCCATGGCCCTGGAGGTTCCCTTGAGGAGGTGGGGCTGGGGGTGTGCGGGGAAGCTGCCCACCTCACACACGCTTCCAGCCCACAGTGCACTTCGCGGAGGACACGCTGTTGCCACGGGGGGATAGTGAGGATGAAGAGGAGCAACTCGAGGCCCCCCGGCCCCTCCTGGGAGGGCGACAGCGGCTCATCCGCAAGGACACGCCTCATTACAAGAAGCACTTCAAGGTCTCGAAGCTGCCGCAGCCCGAGGCAGTTGTGGCCCTGCTGCAGGGGATGCGGCCGGACGGCGAGGGCCAGGCCGGGCCTGGCGGTTGGCACAATGGCCCCCACACGCCCTGGGTTCCTCAGGCTGAGGAGGAAGAGGAGGAGGAAGAGGAGGCCGCAGCCTGTGCACCCTCCGTCAAGGTGGGTCCCGGCCCTGTGTTGCTGCTGCCTTCTGACACTGAGCGTGGGGAGCTGGACGTAGGTCTGGCCGTGTGGCCAGCACACAGTCCACCAGCGACCCAGCCAGCCCTCCACGTGTGCATGCACAGGCCGCCCTACATCAAATTTGCTTCATTTGCTCCTCTCAGCGGCAGCCCTGTGGGGTCAGTGTTTGCCGAGATGCCGGCTGGCGAAGGGAGCACGGGGCCAGAGGAGCTGACAGTGCCCCGCAAGCTGCTGACAGTGGCTGCGGTGCCCCCCCCACCACGTCTCTCAGGCCACCTCACCCACGGAGGCCAGCTCTCGTCGTTGGCTTTGTGGCCCTATTGCGAGGGTCTGGTTGTCTGCTGGGCCTTACAGGGCCTTGACTCCAGAAGCCAGAGCCTACCCAGGCTCCCGGAGAGCTGCCTCTTACCTTTTTGGTACTTTAGGAGTTCCTACACTGAGGTGGTCTGAGATGACATCGTGTTGGAGACCCTGGGGCTCCTCACGCAGCAGAGCTGTATTTAGTCCAGGCGGAGCCCTCGCGGGTTAACCTTGGAAAGGCCGAGGGAGCGGTGGGTCTCTCAGCAAGCGGGCCCGCTCTGGGGCCCCCACCCTTCCCGGAGGGTCCGTAGGGCCTCCCACCTGCCGACAGGACACAGGGCTCACCTGCTGCGGGTGTGGGCGGTGCTGGTGGGCGGGCGCTGGGGCTGTGGGGCTTGGTGTGCTCTCTCTTCTCTGCCTCACGGCCGGGCTGGGCGGTGGCGGGCCAGAGGTGGTGGCACTAACCTGCATGCCTCGCTGGTCCTGTCCTAACAGGGGGTGTCGTTTGACCAGGCCAATAACCTGCTGATAGAGCCTGCCCGCATTGAGGAAGAGGAGGTCTGTACCGCCTGCCACTCTCGCTGGCCTCTGGGCTGCTTGGCTCACGCGCCTCCCTCCCTCTGCTTGTACGGCCTCTCCTGGGAGGGTGCCAGGGTGCTGGGCAGACTGGCCTGTTGCCCCTTTGGGGCCACCCTGGGCACATCCTCGGGCAGCCCATCTGCAGACGTGGTGCCGGCCCCCACACCCCAAGCTTGGTTTCTGGTCTCCATGCCAGGGGCGAGCGAGCCCTCTAGCCTGGGCTCCTGGGCCCTGGCTGCCCGCTTCAGGCCTCATCCTGCCCTCACCAGGCCCTGGCCGGCCAACTCCAGGGCTGGGCTGGAAGTGGCTGTGGGGCCCTGGCTGCCAGAGGGATCAGCTTCTCTCGCATCCGCTGCTGGACAGACCTGGACACCCCCGTGTCTGCTTCTGTTTCCAGCTGACGCTCACCATCGTGCGGCAGACGGGGGGCCTGGGTATCAGCATCGCAGGGGGCAAGGGTTCCAGCCCTTATAAGGGAGACGATGAGGTGAGGGCTTGTGCTACCCCCCGGCC
>NW_004444121.1:4173210-4176533 GCF_000243295.1 Trichechus manatus latirostris | reverse complement strand
CCTGTGTTCTCTCCCCATCCGCCCGACCCCGTCCTGTGTTCTCTCCCCATCCGCCCGACCCTGTCCTGTGTTCTCTCCCCATCCGCCTGACCCTGTCCTGTGTTCTCTCCCCATCCGCCCGACCCCGTCCTGTGTTCTCTCCCCATCCCCCCCACCCCGTCCTGTGTTCTCTCCCCATCCAGCCACTCCGTACTGCCTATCTCGTCTTCCCTCCCCATCCCCCTGACCCCGTCCTGTTTTCTGTCCCCATCCACCCACCCTGTCCTGTCTCCTCTCCCCCATCCTTGGCATCTTTTGCTTTTCTGGGGCTTTTCGCTGCTGAGACGTGTCGGTCACCCAGGGGCTCACTGCTCACTTTTTTCTGGGGGCTTTACTTACAGTTGGGGTTCCTTGCCGCCAAGTGAACACACGTGTTCTTGGTGTGCGGGCAGCCTGGGTCCTGGCACTGTTCCACACAGTGACAGAGGTACAGAGCCAGCCACGAGGACGTCTACGTGGGTTAACATTGGGGAGCAGCTTGAGAGGCATCTGAGCTCCTGTTCCTCCCCATGGTTTCACTCACTCACTCGCTGTCTGGGGGCACAGCCCTGTGCCCTTCTTCTCGGGACTGCATGGTGCTCTGTGCCCCGCGGCCAGCAGCAGAGGCCAGTCCTCTGACCCCTGAGTCCTGACATGCCCACGCCTGGCACCTGCAGCCTTGGCAGAGAGTGGCCGACTTGGGGCTGGGCTGGCAGCAGGATCTCCCTTGGCGTGGGGGTTCTCTCAGGACAGGAGGTGCCCGGCCCGCCGCTCCGCTGACTTGGAATTTATACCTTGTAGGGCATATTCATCTCCCGCGTGTCGGAGGAGGGCCCCGCAGCCCGTGCCGGAGTCCGGGTGGGGGACAAGCTCCTGGAGGTGAGCCTCCAGTGGGTTCCTGGGGGGCTGTACCGGGGGCACCTCTTTTTTCTCCTTTCTCGCTCCCCTACTGGTCTCGATGAGACTCCGAGGTGCTGTCTGCTCCCGCGAGGTGCTTAGGTAGCCCCTGCAGTGGTGAGCCACAGGAGGGTGCTGCTGTGGAGTCTTTTGGGGGGTTGGCCCAGAAAGGGTCCAACTTCTCGCGGGTCTGGGTGAGCCCTGAGCTGGAGCCCCTTGGCACCCAGCCATCCTACCTGGGCACGTGTGTTCTGAGCTCGTGGGGCAGCAAGGGCCGGCGTCTGGGGGTACCCTTCCTACGGGTGGGGGTGTGTGGGGACACTGGGGCCTGGGCCAGGAGGGCATTGTGGGTGGGTGTCCACTTACCTAGCCAACGTGTGTCCTGGTCCTGGGACTCTGCGGCACCCACGGATGGGAAGACAGGAGTCACCTAGAGCTTCAGGGCTGAAGCCCGGGGCTTCGGTCTCCCCTTGCGGAGTGGGGTGACGGCCCGCCCGCCATTCAGGTGAACGGCGTGGCCCTGCAGAGCGCAGAGCACCAGGAGGCCGTGGAGGCCCTGCGGGGGGCGGGCGCCACCGTGCGGATGCGAGTGTGGCGGGAGCGCATGGTGGAGCCGGAGAACGCAGTCACGGTCACGCCTCTGCGGCCCGAGGACGACTACAGCCCCCGGGAGAGGCGAGGGGGCGGCCTGCGCTTGCCCCTGCCCCAGCCTGAGGCCCCCGGGCCCCTGCGCCAGCGTCACGCCGCTTGTCTCGTGCGCAGCGAGAAGGGGCTGGGCTTCAGCATCGCTGGCGGGAAAGGCTCCACTCCCTACCGGGCTGGCGACGCAGTAAGGCGGGGGAGCGTCTGGGCGGGCTCCCCGAGGGCGGCAGCAGCAGGGCGGGTGCAGGCTTCACCGGTGGCATCCGTCCCACAGGGCATTTTCATCTCGCGCATCGCAGAAGGCGGTGCTGCCCACCGGGCGGGCACCCTGCAGGTTGGCGACCGCGTCCTCTCGGTGAGTGGGGCGGGCAGGGGAAGAGATCCTGGCCAGCGCTGTTCACCCCCCCCCCAACCCATCCCCCTGACCGGGTACTGCCCTCGCAGATCAACGGCGTGGACATGACGGAGGCCCGGCACGAGCACGCTGTGTCCCTGCTGACTGCCGCCTCGCCCACCATCACCCTGCTGCTGGAGCGGGAGACTGGGGCGCCCCCGCCCCCCAGCCCTCCCCCGCACTCGCCACCGCTCCCCGCTGCTGCCTCCACCCCAACCACTGCCACCGCCGGGGAGCCTGGGCCGCCAAGGCTGGCTCCCAGCCTGCTGGCTGCTGCCCTGGAGGGGCCCTATCCAGTGGAGGTGAGACTCCCTTGGCCCCCCGACCACCCATGTAACTCTGAGGATGTGGGCCACGGGCCCCCAGGATCTCTTCCTGTGGCAGCGCTGTCGCGTCTTCGTTGGTTGGCCTCCTCCCGACGTGGTCTTCACCCCGCTTCATGCTGTGCACCCCTAGATGGCCTGTGCTCCTCTGCCATCACACCCACCTGGTTTATTGCTTGTCGGGCTCGACCCCCACTTCACCTCCCTGACAACGGGACACGTGTCTGGTATTGTGGTCCTGTGTTCTCGAGGTGTATGCCCACTCTCTTCTCGAGGCTCTTGTGGCTGGGGGAGCATCCTGTTTGTCACGCCCCCACTTAACGTGGGCCTTTGGGGATGGTGGCCCAGCCCTGACGTTTCCCCCGCCTCCGTGTCCTCAGGAGATCCGGCTGCCCAGAGCGGGGGGCCCGCTGGGGCTCAGCATTGTCGGGGGCTCTGACCACTCGAGCCACCCGTTTGGTGTGCAGGAGCCGGGAGTGTTCATTTCCAAGGTAGAGAGCGTGGGCACCGCCTGGGCGGGCGTGGGCAAGGAGGCCCTTTGTGGGCCAGCCTGGACAGCCGGCCCCCACCCACCAGTCTGCCTCCCCCCACAGGTGCTCCCAAGAGGCCTGGCTGCGCGCAGCGGCCTCCGGGTCGGGGACCGCATCCTGGCGGTCAATGGGCAGGACGTGCGGGAAGCCACGCACCAGGAGGCAGTCAGCGCCCTACTCCGGCCCTGCCTGGAGCTGCGCCTGCTCGTGCGCAGGGACCCACCACCCCCAGGCATGAGGGTAGGTACTGGGTCGGGGCCATGGGCAGGCAAGGGGCCGAGCCCACACCCGCTGACAACCCCGGCCCCGCCTGTCTCACCCAGGAGCTCTGCATCCAGAAGGCTCCGGGAGAGAAGCTGGGGATCAGCATCCGTGGGGGCGCCAAGGGCCACGCAGGGAACCCCTGTGACCCCACTGATGAGGGTGTTTTCATTTCCAAGGTAGGGAGATGGGGGACGGGCGCTGGGCGCTGGGGGGATGGGGGACGGGTGCCGGAGAGATGGGGGATGGGGGATGGGC
>NW_004444121.1:4156014-4173087 GCF_000243295.1 Trichechus manatus latirostris | reverse complement strand
TGGGGATGGGCGCTGGGGGGTGGGCACTGGGCGCTGGGGAGGTGGGGATGGGCGCTGGGGGTGGGCACTGGGCGCTGGGGAGGTGGGCACCAGTCACTGGAAGGTGGGTGCTGAGACAGACACTGGGAGGTGACTGCTGAGGTGGGAGTTGGGAGGCAGGCGCCTGGTGCCCGGGCTCATGCCGTGCCCCACGCCGTGCGTCTCTGCAGGTGAGCCCCACAGGGGCAGCGGGCCGGGACGGCCGGCTGCGGGTGGGGCTACGACTGCTGGAGGTGAACCAGCAGAGCTTGCTGGGTCTGACGCACTCCGAGGCCGTGCAGCTGCTGCGGAGCGTGGGCGATGCCCTCACCGTGCTCGTCTGTGATGGCTTCGACAGCAGCGCCACCGCTGCTCTGGAGGTCAGTGCTCCACCCCTGTCCTGGCCGGGTCCCGGGACCCTCTCACAAACAGTGTGCCTGAGAGGTCGTGCCGCCTTGTCTGAAGCACTGCCCCAGAGTGTGGCACGGCTGTGTGGTGGGGTCGGCACAGCTGGACACGGCTCTTGAGAGGAGAGTGGGAGCCACTGAGCAGGGAGCATGGCCACCAGGCCGGGACAAGGGCGGTCAGAGCCCTGCCCAGGGCACAGTCCCAAGCCCGAGCTGATCAGCCCATCAGGGTTCCTCGGGGATGTGGGTG
Source organism: Trichechus manatus latirostris (assembly GCF_000243295.1). Taxonomy (NCBI): domain Eukaryota; kingdom Metazoa; phylum Chordata; class Mammalia; order Sirenia; family Trichechidae; genus Trichechus; species Trichechus manatus. Next base: position 4,172,412 of record NW_004444121.1, on the reverse strand, counting down.
GCGGGCACCCACCCCAGCCGGCTGGGGCAAGCATTCTGCTCTTCCGGCCCCTCATCCCTGGGCCCCGTGTTAGCCAGCACCCCACCAGCAGCTCCTCTGCCAAAAGCTCATTCCCAAGCCCTTTGTCCGACAGCTCGCTTTTGTTTTCTGGGTCCCAGACAAGCCAGGCTCTGGGACTCAACCATCCCCCTAGCCCCATGACAACGCCTGGTCCGGCTGCAAGTCCTTGGTCTGTGTTCCTGACAAGCTGTGGTGGCCTCCTAATCAGGGCTGTCCTGCTCTCCGGCTCTCCATCCCTGCCCCTTCCTGGGTGGTTGGCACATGCTGAACACAGCTGCGCCCTCTGAGGGTTTTGCGAACATGGCCTCGGCTTTGCCCTGAGGGTGTCTCTGCTGGCCACTGTCCCTGTGGTGTGGGTGCTGTGCGCTCCCTGCCCTTTTGGGTGCCCCTTCCCTCCCCCGGCCGCTGCACATGCCCTCCCCATGCCACCAGCATGGCTGCCTGGTGGGCTCGTCCTATTATGCTTTTTCTCTTTGCTTGTTTCTCTGATGTTACACTGGAGGCTCGTGGTGATCATGGTGACCGCTCCCTGGGGTGGGGACCGCCCAGAGGGGCCTTCGTGCCCCCTCAGCTCGTGCTCACGGGAGCCCTGGCCTGGACTGTTGGGTCAGCAGAGAGGGCTGTGTTGTTAGTCGCTATCTAGTCAGTTGTGACTCAAGGCGAGCTTACATATAACAAAACAGAACGAACTCTGCCCGCTCCTGGGCCCTCTTCACCATTCTTGGGGTGTTTGAGTCCCCCGTGGTTATTGTGTCTGTCCGTCTCACGGAGTGCTTTCCTCGTTTTCACTGACCCTCCGTGTTACCAGAAACGACAGCCGTTTCTAGCGATTGGTCTTCCCTGATGACATTTCCAAAGTACGTGGGCGGACCCTGCTCTGCAGGCTTTTAAGGAACGTCCTGGTCGAATCCTTCCGAGACGGATCGGCTCGTTCGTTCGGCGGTGTTTCAGCGTCCGTTGTCAGTGCCGCGATCCAGACGCGTCGGTTCTTTTTCCTCGTTTGTCGTCCAGCCTTCCCGTGCGTATGAGGCGATTGGAAACACCACGGCCTTGGTCAGGAGCGTCTTAGTCATCAAAGTGACATCTTTGCTTTTTAGAACGTAACAGAGACCTTTTGCACCAGATTTGCCCAGTACACCAGGTGGTTTGATCTCCTGAGCGCTGTTTCCTTGGACGTTGGTTGTCGAGCCACGTCGGGTGACGTTGTCCGCAGTCTCAGTCTTCTCTCCACGTACTGTGAGGTTGGGTGTCAATCCAGTTATCTGCCCAGTTTTCACTGGCTAATTTTTGGGGGTAGACCTAACAAGCCTTTCTTCCTAGTCTGTCAGTCTGGAAGCTCTGCTGAAACCTGGCCACCATAGGTGACCCTGCTGGCATTTGAAATCTGGTGGCATAGCTTCCGGCATCACAGCAACGTGCAAGTCACCACAGTCCAACACACTGACAGACGGGTGGTGGAGAGAGTTTCACCTCGTGTTCATTTCTTTAGAATGGAAACCAAAGGTGTTTTATGTAACACACCTGTTTTAAAGCTTTTTGTTCAGAGAGACGAGAAGTAGATAGTCACTGAAGAGTTCAGGCGTCCCAGAGTGCGTACGTGAGCAGGTACGTGAGCGTGTCCTTGATCAAGCAGTGCCGGGTGTGCCCATGTACTCTGCTGGGTGGATGCACCCCTGGCCTCACCCTTGGTGAGTGGTGCAGCGATGTCCAGGTGTCCTGCTCGCACCCTCCATTCCCACGTGACCACTGGCAGGGGCCTGCCGTGCTGGCTGTGGCCATGGTGCTGGGCGGCCACGCCCCCACGGCAGCTGCCAGGAGCATCCAGCTCGCCGGCTGCAGTGCTGAGCGTGCACGGTCCCAGCTGGTACAGGCACAGAGGGCGCGCGAGAACCGTTCCTGGCAGGCTTCTTGCCGTGTCAGGAGACAGTCACGGTCAACGTGGCCACGTCACAGCACCGCTCACTCTGCTGGGAACAACAGAGCCTGCGTCATTTTCCCTGCGTCCCCCGTTAGGGTCGTGAAAACTTGTTTCTGTCTCACCTGACAGGAGGGAGTGAAGCCTGGCGCGCCTGTTGCTGGTCAGAAGGCTGCGTCCTCTCCTGTGGGCCCCTGCCTCTCAGGACATCCCGGTGCTCGCTTGTTGCACAGGTGTCTGTCCTTTGTTCTCTAGAGCATGGGTGGGGTTTTCTTGCAGTCTGTCACTTTCCTTTTACCTTTTTGAAATAGTGTCTTAGGGTTTACAAAATTTACATTTTTTACAAGTTAAATCCAGTCTTACACGACTTCTGGATTTTGGTTTTTGCTTAGGAAAACCTTTCCTATTGCAAGATTATAAAAATATTGTCCTTTTTTTTTTCTTTAGTATTTCTATAACTTTTAAAGGTGATGTAGCTCTGTAATCCACCTGGAATTTTTTCTCCCAAATAAACGTATATATAGTTGCCCCAACACCATTTATTGAATAGTCTGTCAATTTCCCTCTGTTTTGGGAGGAATGTTAGCTTTGTTTTGTGTTGAATTCCCACCTATTCCTAGGTTTGTTTCTGGACCTGGGCCCAGCGCCACCCTGTTAAACCCCGTAGTTTTCCCCCACACGTCTGTCAGTTTGTCGTACCGTGGGGGCTTGTGTGTTGCTGTGATGCTGGAAGTTGCCACCGGTATTCCAATCAGCAGGGTCACCGATGGCGGATGGGTTTCAGCTGAGCTTCTCGACTAAAACAGGCTAGGAAGAAGGACCTGGCAGTCTACTTCTGAAAATTAGCTGGTGAAAACCTTATGAATAGCAACAGAACACTATCTGATATAGTGCCAGGAGATGAGTCCCTTAAGTTGGAAGGCATTCAGAAGTCGACTCATCTAGTGCTGCTGTCACAGAAATCGCACAGGTGGATGGCTTTAACAAGGAGAAATCTATTCTCACAGTCTGGGAGGCTACAAGTGAAAATTCAGGGCGTCAGCTCCAGGGGAAGGTTTTCTTTCTCTGTCGGCTCTGGAGGAAGGTCCTTCTCATCAGTCTTGCCTGGACTAGGAGCTTCTCAGCGCAGGAACCCCGGGTCCAAAGGACACGCTCTGCTCCCGGCCCTGCTTTCTTGGTGGTATGAGGTCCCCAACTCTTTGCTTGCTTCCCTTTCCTTTTGTCTCTTATAAGATAAAAGGTGGTGCAGGCCACACCCCAGGGAAAACTCCCTTTATGTTGGATCAGGGATGTGACCTTAGTAAGGGTATCACAATCCCACCCTAATCCTCTTTAACCACAGGCAGAGATTAGGATTTACAACACATAGGAAAAGTACAATCAGAAAATGGGGGATAATTACACAATACTGGGAATCATGGCCTAACCAAGTTGACACATATCTTTGGGGGACACAAATCATTCCATGACAGCTGGGGAAGAGCTTGTAGTATGATCTGATACCTAACAGGCCAAGTCAGCCACTTTTTTTCTTTTCAAAAGTTTCTGTTGTTCTCATACGTTTTGTCATCTAAATGAATCTGCTGAGTTCCGTAATAAGCCTGAGTTAGGACACTAGAATTATTTTTGTAGAACTTTGTTTCTAGTGTGATTGGGTTTGTTCTAAGTATGTTTACGGATTGCTCGTGTTTTCTTACTAATTTTAGTAGATCCTATACCAAACCAGATCAGCCCAGTTGCTGTTGAGCAGATTCCACTCATGGCGACCCCAGGGGTGCCGGAGTAGAACTGTGCCCCATAGGGTTTTCATGGCTGATTTGTCAGAAGGAAATTGCCAGGACTTTTGTCCGAGGCACCACTGGGTGTGTTTGAACTGCACCCAAGCATATTAACTGTGTAGGCCACCCAGGGACTCCTAATAGATCCTAATAAATGTGTCCAGTTTTCTGGGTAGAAGCCCCACTTTCTGAAGAGGCAGAGGTGTGGGTCTCCCTGTCCAGGGTTTTACCTCTCAGACACTGTTACAGTCTCGTTGGGTTAGCCGGGACCTCTGGTCCTGTGCGCACTGGGGAGTGGCAAGTGTCCTTGCCCTGAGCCTGACTTTGAAGGGACTGTTTCTTCATGTATGTTGATATTTGCTCTGTAGATTCTTTCACAGTAGGTTTTACACTTGGGAAGCTGTTCCTATTTCTAGTTAGCATAACTTGTTATCTGAAATGGGTGTTGGATTTTCCGAAGGCCATTTACTGGCTTTTACTTCTGGGTGCTAAGTGAGGCCGGGGTTTAGCCCACAGCGGTTCGATGTAGCCAGCACTAGCACTTATAAATCAGCTGCTTCACGTAGATATCTAGATTCCTGCCTTCTCAGAGTGAATCGGTTGGCCTGGCACGCTGGCCCCTCGCTCCCACAGGACCAACGTCTGTTTCTGAGCCCTCTGTGGTATGGGGGGAGTTGTTCTCAATTTGTTACAGTTCCCCCCTCCCCCTTCCCTTCCCCTGTTTTTCTGAAACCCAGCTCACTGGACTCCTCTATTAACCTGTCTGGCCCTGTAGGGATCAGAGTTCAGCACCTGCAGTCTGTGATTCCGTTTTCTCATGCTAACCAGTTTCTGGATCAGCTTGGGGTGGGCTGTCCCAGCCCTCTGGAACAGTCCATCACACTGCGAGGAGCTGCCCTCAGCTCTTGCATGTTCTGCGTTCTGGGCCTGGAGCCTGTCTAGGGCACCTACATAGTGGTTTCCATGCTGATAGGCATAAACCTCGCCATAGGGCCGTGGGCAAGTGCTCGACTTCTCAGAGCCTCAGTCTCCTCGCCTGGAAGATGGGATGATAGCAGTGCCTGCTGCATAGGGTTATTGAGAGGGTTAAATAGAGTGGACGGAGCACAGCAGGCATCTGCTGTCATCACCAGCAACGGCATGATCCCCAAGCAAGTCTGGGATGACATCACTCTCCAAGAACCTTTTCACTTTGATCTTCAACATGCTTAGTATAGAGACTATTCTCCCTTTTACTACTTTTCTCTTCTACTGATCCATCCCCCTTCTCGAGCCGAATGTTTTTGCCTTTTCCCCCTGATCACACTTCTAAGGCTTTATTTTAACGGTCTTTTAAAGGAACCAGCTTTTGGACTTTGATCAAAGCTGCATTTCTTTTTTAGTATCAATTGCTGCTCTAATGACAAAGACTTCAATTATTATTTCTGCATTTATTGCTTTTAATTTTCTACAAATTTATCTGTAAAGAAGAGATTTCCTTTATTAGTTTTTTTCTTAATCCTGCAATTAAAGTGTATACAGGAAAGGCATGATAAATCCTTCTCTCCATTCATTTATTGATTTTTAGAATAACAGGTTGCTGCCCCAGCAACCTCCAAGGATGACTAATGAGGTAGTGGTGGTGTTTTTTCGATCATTATGAATTTATGGATCTTTACATCTTGATTTATTTTGATCTGTTGTTTTTGATGCTCAAATTGTCCCTTTGTGGGTCAGTGTTGGCTCCAGGGTCCCTGTCACATAACTCCTGTGGTCTTTGAAAACGTCCTTGCTTTCTGGAATAACAATATGTCTTGTATGTTCCCTGCTCCAGACCTGGAAGCCATCTTTTCTGTAAGGAACCCTGCTTCCTTTTAGTGGGAAGTGGTGTTTAGAGACCATAGTTGTGTGCTGGAGGTGCTCATTCCTACTGGTTGACATTGCTTCCACGCCTCTGCAGTGGATAGCGCTAGGGAGTGGACATTTTAGAAAAACGAAAATCATGAGTTTGTTATTTTCAATTCACATTTAAGATTACAGGATTTTTTTAGTAACTTTTAAAATCTTACACATGTGTCATTATTATAATTACATAATAATAATTTCAAAATAACAGTGCCAACATTGTTATTATCAATAACACCAGTGCAAACAGTTTTAAGATTTCTTTGTGGTTCTTCTTGTCCCTAGGATTTCTCTGCCTAGGATGCACAGTCAAAATACCGTGTTTTTAAGTCAGTGAAATAATTCTTTGTATGGTTATATTACCAAGTCAACATATAGTTAGGCTTATTTGATTTCAGCTTTTAGAGATGGCTTTTTCTTTTTTTCTAAGTTCTGTTTCTTAATTATGTAAACCGTTACATAGTTGCAAAATCTAAATTATAAAGTAAGGTAATTACATGGTTGCAAAGTCCAGACTATGAAACAAGGTACTTGTGAGAGGTCTCATGTCCATCTCTGTCGCTTCATCCCCGTAGGCTACTGTTTTCATTAATTCTTGGTTTATCTTGCCATCATTTCTAAAAAGTATGAGCATATCCCTAATATAGTTTGACGTGGAGAAGACTTACAGGAACAATTCAAGGAACGTCTCACTCAGACCCTGTCCCAGCGTCCCAGTGTCACTCTCGCCATAGCTCAAGGGTCCAGCCTAGGACCCCACGCTGGGTTCAGGTGGCATGGCTCCTTCACCTCCTTCAGTCTGAAAGGCCCTGCCTTGGCCTTCACAACCCTGACGCCCGATGAGCAGAGACTGTGGTGATGCAGAGCGTCCCTCCTTTGGGTGTGTCTGACGTTGGCTCATGATGGGCTTTGGTGTGTGCAGTTTTGACAGGATGATCACAGAAGTGACACCGTGTCTTCTCAGAACCTCCCATCAGGAGGCCTGGATGGCATCTGTCCTGTTATTGATGGCTTACCTTTGGTGACTTGGCTACAGTGGTGTTGGCCAGGTTTCCCCAGTGCAAAGTCGCTCTTTCCCCTTTGTAACTAACAAGTATTTTGTGGGAGGCACAGTGAGATTACGTCACTATCTCCTTCCTCGTCTCCTTTCCACCTGCTAGTGTCAGCCTCTGTCAGTGTTTCTTGGCGGTGGCTGAGTGGTGAGGGTCTCATCCATGGTTCCTTCTGCATTTATCAGCTGCTTTGCTGTAAGGAAGAGCTTCCCCTTTTCCCCATTGATGTATTCATCTACTTATCTGTCTGTTTGGACTCAGGAATTTGTATTTTATTCAGTGGGTTATCATTTGTTATTATTGTTACTCATTTTGATGCTCAAATCGTCCCTGACTTGGCCCGTGAGAGGGGCTCGAGCTGGCTGCTGGTCCCTTGACATGACCCACAGTTCTCTGAGCATAGTCTTATTTCCTGGCACAGAGTGTTCTGGGCTCATCTTGTACGTTCCCTGCCCAGCCCTAGAGTCAGGCACTGTTCCTTTTAGTAGGGAGTGACGTTTAGAATCCAAGATTTGGGCGCTGGGTGTGCTCATTGCTGTGGGGTGTGATTGGTCTCAGGACCACCCTGTGGACAGAGGACACACACTCTATGTTTATTTTTATAACTGTAGGAAAGCACTCATTGCCGCTCACACTTCGTCACCAAACCAGCCCTTTCCCTACCAGAATGCCCTTCTCTTACCGCCGTCACTGTTGTTACCTCTGCCCAGTCCCTGTGTGTGACTGTCTCCCTGCCCACCAGCACCTGCCTCACGGGCCTGCCTGGTGGCTCGTGACGGAGGTGTTGAAGCAGAAGGGAAGGAAGGTGCCTCGTCTTTCGTTGCTGTTTAACCTACTAGCTTTGCCAGAATCTGAAGGAGACGAGTGAGTCTCCCATCATAACCTTGTTTTATCAAGTTCCCAGATTTCTGGTGGTCTTTGCTCTATGTATTTAGCTGCTGACTTGTTTAGTGCGTAGTTCATGATGGTTGCACCTTCTTTGTGCATCATGCCATCTCCTGTTAACAGTCCCACGTTGCCCCTCATTCTAACCTTGAACCCTATGTTATCTGGGGCAGTTACTTCCTGTCCTTGCTTTCTCTGCCTGGTGCCTCTTTGCCCATCCCTTTATCATTTTCACTGTGTTTCTTTAAAAGGAGGAGGAGCTGGGGTTTGTTTTTCATGCACACTGCCAGCGTCCGTCCTCTAGGGCTCCCCACTCCCACTCAGGTGCCCGCCGCTGCCTGCCTCCTGTCTCCTCCTCCCTTCCTCTCCCCCATCCTGGTCACGCCAGTCCTTTCTCCTGCCCCTTGGTGGTGGGGAGCGAGTGAAACTGGTCTCCGCATTCCTGCTGCCTGTGCTTGTCCTTGACATTTCACAGTCCAAGCACAGTTCATGACTAGATGACACTCTTGCCCCTCAGGAGCCCCGCCTGCCCGCCCTGCCAAGATGGATCAGCAGGGTGGCCTTGCTCCCTGGACCTTTCTGCCCTTCCCAGGCCTGGGTCTGGATAAGATGGTGTAGCCCTTTTAGGTTCAGAAACAGTCAGATTTTCTCTTACAATGCATCCTTTGTTTCAAAATTCCTCACTTAACGCTTATGCTGCAAGCTCCAGACACAGCCCCCCATCGGAGCGCACTGTGGCTGCAGGGTCACACGCTGCTCGCTCCGCTTGTCCACGTGCCATCCTTCTCCTTGACTATCCACACCCTGAGTGCCTGGACGGTCTGCCTCCCCACCCCACCACACCCCCGCTGCAGGTCAGACCCCTCGGGTGCTGGCACAGAGCCGGGAGTCAGGCAGACGTGACCTTTGCCCACAGCAGCCCTGTGAGCCATGCACTGTGGCCACCTCACGTCACAGACGGGGATGCAACCTGGGATGATGATGTCGTGTCCAGGGCCGTCGGGGCATCCTGCCGTGTGAAGCCCAGCACGGCCCACAGGCCTTCGTGGGGCTGCTACGGCTGGGCCGGGCCCTGGTCTGCGCACAGCGCTGGCTCATCCCGGCGGGGCGGCGCCAGGACTGGCCCCCCAGCCACTCTTCCCTCCTCCCAGGTGTCCCCAGGTGTCATCGCCAACCCTTTTGCGGCAGGCATCGGCCGCCGGAACAGCCTGGAGAGCATCTCGTCCATTGACCGTGAGCTGAGCCCCGAGGGCCCTGGCAAGGTCAGAGCTGCCTGCGGCTGGGTGGGGTCGGGAGCCTGCAGCCTTTGGTCCCTGACCTTCATGTACTCTGCTCGCAGGACAAGGAGCTGGCTGGACAGAACCCAGCACGGGAACTAGAGGCCACAGAGGCCACAGTGAGTGCCAGGCCATCCCCAGCTGTAAGCTCAGGCTGTGTCCTCCCTGCTGGGTGCTGTGGGGTGGACGAAGCCCATAGGGCAGCAGGCGGACTGGGCCAGGTGCCCCAGGGGCCTTCATGCACCTCTGGCTGGGGCACCACCCGGGAGGCTACAGCCCAGGGTGCCCACACATGTGCCCAGCCCCCACAGTCACAGCCCACCTCCTGCCTACGGGCTTTCTGCTAGCCACAGGCATCCCCTGCAGTGCAGTCCCCCTCCGCACCCCCTACACGCCATCACAGCACTGTGTCTGTTCTGCTTCCCCAGGGTCGGAGCCCAGAGCCGCTGAAGCTGGACTACCGCGCCCTGGCCGCAGTGCCAAGTGGTGGCAGCGTGCAGAGGGTCAGTGTTGGGCCAGTGCTGGGCCTGTGTCCTCTGTCCCATCTGCCCACTGTCAGTCTGTGTGCCTGCCCTAGTGCTCCCTTTACCTGACACCGAGGGACAGGGCTGTCTGATGGGGGAGCGGGGTGCCAGGCAGTCCTGCCACTGGGCCCTTGCAGGAACCTGGTGGGAGACACTGCAGCAGAGCAGTCAGGGGTGTGCCGAGGAACAGGGACGTTGGGTGTGGCGGGACAGGCCCCAGAACCTGAGCCTACCCCCACACCCTGCCTCCCTTTCTGGCCCACATCTGCCGGGGGCCCCTCCCCCTTCCTGGCCTTGGCCCAAGTTGGGTCCCTGACCAAGCCCAGCTGGGGTGGGTGTCCACCCGTGAGAGCCACCTGGGAGTGAGTGTGGTCATGTGTGAACAGAGAAGAGTGGTAAGCACGAGGTCCTGCCAGGCCAGCCCCCCAGAGTCCAAGTGGAGCCTGGGTGCCCCCAGGGCAGGGGCTGGGGGCTGTCTGAACCACACTCCCTGGGGTGGTTGCCCCCGTGCCCCTTAAGGCCTCAAGCTGGAGCGTGGCCTCCCGGCCTGGCACGGCCTGGTCTCCTGTAATCCCTGGGCCCAGCCATTAGCTGAGGACCCCAGGGCACAGAAGTGGGGGCTTTCCGAGCCCACCTGGCGAGGGGTGGGCCTGAGCCTTGGAAGGGCCTTCCCATCCTAGCCCTCATGCTCCCCGGCAGGGTAGGGGAGGGAGCCGAGCTCAGCCTCGGGGCTGCGGAAAGGCGTGGACCCCAGAGGGCTGGGGGTGGGGGGGTAGAGGCAGCTGAGGCCGCCAGAGCTGCGGTGTCCTGGTGGGCTGGGCGTGCATGAGCCTGGACAACCTGGAGCAGCTGCCAGGCCGAGGGTGGCCCAGGGGTGGGGCCTTGGACAGCTGGCGGGGTGTGGAAGGCCTGTTACAGGCAGGGCTGGCAGGAGGCCCTTCAGAGCTAAAGATAACCTCCCCGGGTGCGCCCCCTGGCCGCCTGTGGGAGCCCTACGGGAACACGAGGGGTGAGGTGGGCTGGGCTCGCCGATGCTGCCTTCCCGAGAGTGAGGTGGCCGTCCTGGGTGAGGGTGAGGGGCCCAGGGAGCCGGCTCCAAGACGTGGGTGCAGACCCTGTCTGGCCTGGCCAAGCTGAGGAGGGGGACGCCCCCAGGAGGGGCAGCAGCTGTAGGACTGGACAGCTGAGAGGCCGCGAGGCCTGGCTGGCTCTGGGGGCCCAGGGGGAGCGGTGCCTTGAGCCCGAGGCTACCTTTGGGGCCACAGGCTGGGGGCACACCGGAGGGATGGCCTGGGGACATGCGGGTGGGGCTCCCGTCAACCCCTGTCCCTGCGGCCCTGCCTCCCGATGCCTGCTTTCGCTCTCTCCTGTCTTGTCTCCGTCTGTCCTTCTGTCTCCCTCTCTACCTGTGAAGCTCCAGACAGCCCTGCCCACTGCTGCCCACCACCATGGACAGAGACCTGGCTGCCCAGCCCAGGCCTGGGGGCAGAGCCAAGGGCCAGGCCCCCCCACCATTATGGGGGGAGGGGGAGAGCCTGGTGGACACGAAGCCGCAGCCCTTTGGGGAGAACCCCTTCGTGGTGGCCGAGTGGTCGTCCAGGCCTCCCCGGGGACAGCCCCCGGGCTGGGGTCGGGTCGGGGAGGTGAGGACTAGCCTTGGGCTGCCCAGGCAAGCACCCACCCCGGCAGCTGGGAGCCCCACCCCCCGTCCCCCAGGCCACCAGCCCTACCCAGCCTTGGCCCACCGGCTGCCCGCTTCTGCAGGTGCCGTCAGGGGTCACTGGAGCTCAGACTGACGAGGCCCCCTGCTCTCCTGGTGGCCAGCAGGTGAGTGTCCTGGGACGAGGGCGCCCACAGATGGGGGAGGACAGTGCAGGGGGGCTGGGTGCGGTTCCCCACCGAGGTCTCCCTCTGAGCTGCCACCCACCGCGGTCAGAGCTGACTTGGGCCTCTCCAGCCACCCCCTGGGATAACAGAGTCTTGTCTGAGTGCGCAGCCTAGGACGCCGTCCCGGCCGAGCTTGTTGGGTAGGCCGGGGGAGGGGCTCTCAGCTCCCTGTACCTAGAGGGTTCCAGCCTTCCGAGAACTGGGGAGGCCTGAGTCCCCACACCACACCAGCACAGCCACGGCTCTTGTCGGCCCCTCCTCCCTGCCTGTCCGCCGGACTGCTCCCTTCCTCTGGTGTGGGTCCCTCGGCTGTGCTCCCCCAGACCCCAGCTGGGGGCCCTGGCCTGCCAGGTTCTGCTGCATGGGGCAGAGCCAGGCCCTGGCAATGCCCACCCGGATCCTGCCCCTCCACATGGGCGCCCACCGCGGCTCCTCTTTTTGTCTTCTGCCCCTAATCTGATCCCTGGATTCCACCCCTCTGGCTCTCCACCTCTGCCCCCTGCAGACCAAACCCGGGGTGATCCTGCCACTGGCTCAGGCTTGGCCCAGGGGCTCCCCGACGCCTAAGGGCAGAGGTGGCCCCTCCGGGTTCGTGAGTGCACTCAGCTAGTGGGCGGGGCCGGTTTCGTCCTCCTAGGACGGTGGGCGGAGGTTGGGGTGACAGCCGGCAGCGGGGACGGGCTGCACCGGCCCACAGGCACCGCTCACGCGCAGCCCACCCCCGCAGCCGTCGTCGACCCCGCCCTCCCCGGACGAGCTGCCCGCCAACGTGAAGCAAGCCTACCGGACATTCGCCGCCGTGCCCATCACGCACCCGCCCGACGACGCCTCAGTCCAGGCATGTGGGGGCGGCCGAGGGCCCCTCCTGTCCCGGCGTGGGCCCCACCCTGACACCACCCCTGAGGGAGCCGGCTGGCTAGGTCTCAGCACCCGCTCCCCGCAGCCCTCCACGCCGGGGCCCGCGGCCTCCCCGGAGCAACTGTCCTTCCGCGAGCGGCAAAAGTACTTCGAACTGGAGGTGCGGGTGCCCCAGGCGGAGGGCCCGCCCAAGCGCGTGTCCCTAGTGGGCGCCGATGACCTGCGCAAGATGCAGGAGGAGGAGGAGGCCGTCGCCGCCGGGGGTCCGGAAACAGGGCCCGCCCTGGACGGGGAGGCCCCGGACGAGCAGGAGGAGGAGCCGCCCTGGGCCGGCCCGGGCCCTGCGGGAGGGTGAGGGGCTGCCCCCAGCTCGCTGGCTCCCCGTGTGACCCACCCTGTCCCTGACACCTGATGTGCTCCGCTGCCCACAGCCAGTCTGACTCCTCCTGTCCCGTTCTCTCCCCCAGGCTCAGCCCGGCGTCCCCTCCGCCCCTGGGAGGCGGCGCCCCGGTGCGGACGGCCAAGGCCGAGAGGCGCCATCAGGAGCGGCTGCGCGTGCAGAGCCCAGAACTGCCTGTGCCTGAGCGGGCCCTGTCCCCTGCTGAGCGCCGGGCCCTGGAGGCGGAGAAGAGAGCGCTGTGGAGGGCAGCCAGGTGAGGCCCTGGCCCCGCCCACCCCACCGTCCGGCCCCGCCCACCTGCCCCGTCCCCCCCTCCTGTTGGTCTCCCGCAGGATGAAGTCTCTGGAGCAGGATGCCCTCCGTGCACAGATGGTTCTCAGCAAGTCCCAAGAGGGCCGCGGCAAGCGTGGGCCCCTGGAGCGGCTGGCTGAAGCCCCCTCGCCTGCGCCCACCCCCTCCCCCACCCCCTTGGAAGGTGTGTGGAGGGGGTTGGGGAGGGAAGGGAGGGGAGGTTGAGGACCTATCCGGCGGCACGGATCTCTCCCAATGCCCGCTTCTTGTCTCCCAGACCTCGGCCTTCAGACCAGCACCTCTCCTGGACGGCTGGTGAGACGCCCCAGTGGCCTTGGCCGTGGTGGGGGCCGGCCCTCCCCTCCTCTTCCTCGTTGTCTCGAGGTGGGGGCCAACCCCACCTCATTCTCTCCCTCCCCGCTCTCCCTCTTCACGCTGTCCTTTCAAGTTCTTGTCTGGAAAGAAGTTTGACTACAGGGTGTTCGCAGCCCTCCCTTCTTCCAGACCTGTCTATGACATCCAGGTACCGCCCACCGCACATGGGCCTGGCACCACGCTCTTGCCCCCCTCACCCTGTGCTGTCTCGGCCTGCCCCCTCCGCCAGTGGGGCCCCCGGCCCGTGCCCCCTCGCTTGTTCTTTCCCCCCTTCCTCTGTTCCTTGGTTGTGGAACCTTCCACCACTGTCTGTCCTCCCTTGAGGGTGGGTCCTGAGCCCTGGGCTCTGCCCACACCCCACCCAGACTCTGTGGGGCCTCAGACTGGGGACCCCAGGCCCCAGCTCAAGGTGGGTAGTAGTTTCGGGGGATTCTGTGCTGGGGCCTCACCAAGCCTCTCTCTCGTTGTCTTAGTCCCCAGATTTTGCTGAGGAGCTGAGGTCTTTGGAAGAGTCTCCAAGCCCCGGTGAGTTGAGAGGCAGGGGATGGGGTGAGCTCCTGGGGTGCCAGGGTGCCTGCAGCTCACCCCCACCCCACCTTGCAGGTCCACAGGAGGAGGACGGAGAGGTGGCCCTGGTGCTTCTGGGCAGGCCCTCATCCAGCGCCTCCGGCCCTGAGGAGGTGACGCTTTGCAGCAGCCGCCGCCCTGTGCGGCCCGGACGCCGTGGTCTGGGCCCCGTGCCTTCCTAGAGGGGCAGGGTCACCGTGGGCCTCCCCTTCCCCGGGGCCGGCCTCCCTGACTTGGGGTGGGGGTCCTGCCAGCTCCCAACACCACCCTTGCCCTGAGTCTTTTAACCTGGGTGTTAGCATTTTAAAGAGCCCCCTCAGGAGTTCTGGCCTCTGACTAACCACCCCCCCAAGCCGGGACCTCTTTGGCGAGACTGTAACTAGTGATGTTTGTACAACCAAAGACTCTATTTTGTGGTTTAAGGAGAATAAAGTTGACTACGTTTTACCTCCTGCCTGGCTGGCTGTCCCCCCACCCACCAAGGCCAACCACCCTGCCCCTTTAAGCCTGGGGCTGGCAGAGATTTGGGGGCCACGACCACCCTGGCTACCGGACCCGCATTTGCCCTGTACTTCACTCTGGGCTGGGCCAGGTCGAGAGGGACTGCTTAGCCCTCCTGCACCCCAGAAACACCATGGCGCCCCCGTATGTGTCTGTCAGAGTAGAACTGCGCTCTCTGTAGGGTTTTCAGTGGCTGATTTTCGGGGAAGTAGGTCACCAGGCCTTTCTGAGGTGCGTCTTGGTGAACCCAAACCTACAACTTTTCTGTTTGCACCACCCGGGACTCTGCCGACACACTCCCCAAGTGCCCTGCAAACCAGTGTCCTCCAGCCGAACTTCGGCCTGGCTGACCAAAGCCCGCGCACTCTGCCGCGCTCCCAGTCACCGACGGGCGCAGTCTCAGGCACGTGCGGAGTCCTAGACGCAGCACCCTGCAACGCCAGCACTTTATTGGGGTCGGTGCTAGAGGCTTGTGCCGGGAAGCAGCACGCGCACCGGGAGCAGCGCCCGCAGCTGCTCCGCCGGCGGCCACCGGACCTTGGTAACGAAGAAGAGGTGGAAGTGAGCCAGGCGCGCTGCCTGGAACTGGGTGGGGTCGTACTCGGGCCCGTCGGCAGGCCGCAGCAGCGACCGGTACCGCTCCTCCTCCAACAGCGCGCGGCTCAGCAGCTCCTGCGCCAGGCCCGCCTGCACTTCCTCCAGCTGCCGCTGCACCACCTGGAACATGTCCACCTCGCGTAGATCGAACACCAGCGGTTTTCCGTACCTGCGGGGACGGTTTGGTGAGGGAGTGGCTGGGGCTTTCCCCACCCTGCACGCCCGCCCTGCCCTGCCTCACCTGAGCGCCCCTAGCAGAGCCAGCCGCATCCTCTCCGGCCGCAGGTGCTCTGGGTTCATCGTGTCCAAGTAGTTAGTGTCCTGGTAGCGCAGGAAAGTGGCCGCCTGGCCCGAAGGATCAATGACAAGAGGCCACCTAGGGGCAGCCGCCAGGTCACCTCTGTCCCTGGGCCCGGCTCGCCCCACGCCCCGTCCCAGAGCACTGACCGGCCGTCGTTGCGGATGCGGTCGCCCACGTCCTTTATTAGCACGTCGTGCAACTCAGTCACCTGGCACTTCAGTCCAGGAACGTCCTCCTCCTCTGTGGGGACGTCAGGGTGGGGTTGCCGGAGGCCTGGACCCCCACCCGCCTCCTTGGGCTTTGCCTCTCCTGCCCCACTCCCCCAGTTCCCCGCCCCAGCCCACCCTCTTGGGTCTGCTCCCGCAGCGCCAGCCTGGCCATGGCCAGCGTCTCCTCGGCCTTCTGGGCCTCCTGCCGCAGTCTGTCCACTTGGGCCTCTGCGTCCCTGACGGCCTTGCAGAGAGGTGGGGCTGACTACCACCGCTCCCACCCCCCTCCGCGTAGACCAGCCTCTCGGAACGTTTCACTCCCTCTGCACCGAACATGGTGCGAACATCTGGGGAGGGGCCAGATGTCTGGGAGGCGAAGGCAAGCCCAGGAAACCCCAGCCTGGGAGAGAGAGGCTCTGAGTGTGCGAGCCAGAAGGGGTGTCCAGAAAGAACGGGGCACACAAGTCAGCTCAAAGCCAAAAAAGAGTTGGGCAGTGTAGCTCCGGCCGGCCCCGCCGCCTGCAGGTGTCGCCCACCTGCAGTGTGAGCTCGGTTTTGCCCATCTGCTTCCGCTCACACTTGTCGTGCTCCGTGATCCTCCGGTTGAGCTCGCAGTAGGCCTGCTGCAGCTGGGGCGGGCAGAGACGAAGGCAGGCACTGGCTAGGCTGCACCTGCGCCCTCGGTAGGAGCCACGGACCCTCCAGCCCTCCTACTCGCCGGGGCAAGCCTCCGGGTTCTCCCCGGCCCCACTACCCGCGCCCCCGGCTCCTCCCAGCCCCGCCTCTCACGGCCAGGCACCACCACCTGCCCCGCCTTCCAGCGCCTTCCAGCGCCTTCCAGCGCCTTCCAGCGCCTTCCAGCGCCTTCCAGCGCCTGACTTCTCCCCAGCTCCTCCCCCTGCCCTGCCTCCTGCAGCCTGGCCCCGCTTCCCGGTTCCTGCCGCCTTCTCCCGGCCGCGCCTCCCGAGGCCAGGCTCCTCCTCCTGCCTTGGCCCCGCTTTCCACCTCCAGGCCCCGCCCCGGCCCCGCACCCCCTA
>NW_004444121.1:4136242-4155909 GCF_000243295.1 Trichechus manatus latirostris | reverse complement strand
CTCAGGCAGGGCCCCGCCCCCAAAGCTCCCCATCATGCGGCTCCACCTCCTTCCCCCGGCCAGCTGTGTTGCTCAATCCCCGGGTCGCCCCCCACCTCCTTGTGGCACTGCTGCTGCTCCTTGGTCAGCTGCTGCACCCTGAAGTTGAGGCTGGGGCAGGAGAGAAGGAGGGCAGTGAGAGCCACCCCACGCCGCCGCCCCGCGCTCCCCGCGCGCCCCGGCTCTCGCGCACCGCTGGGCCTCGGCCTCCTTGCGCCGCTGCGCCTCCTGCGCGCGGCGCTGCTGCTCCGCCTCCATGTTCTGCAGCATGGCTTCGGTGAGGCTCAGGTCCCACGACTGCAGCACGCTGACCACCGCGTCCAGGGAGGCCACCTGGTGGAACGATTGACCGGGCACTCAAAAGCGTCCGCGCGCATTTCCCCCGACCTGCAGGGAGGTAAAGGCGCAGGCCCGAGAGGTTACAGCGCCCACCGCTGGTCGTGATGGGGCCAGAGCCGTGACCCGAGCCCCCTGCCCAAGTCCAGGCTGGCGCCCACTGCCATGGGGAGCCTCCGGGGCTTCCCTTCCCGCTGCATCCCTCCCGCCCCCAGGCTCCCCGCTTCGGTCCGCTGCCTCGGTTCACACCAGCGACCCGGGCTCACATCGGCGCACGGAGCTCACACTGGCACCCCAGCTCACACTGGCGCCCCAGCAGACGCTCTGGTCCTCATTTCTTCCTGACCAGTGAGAACCTCCCAGGGCTGCACTGAGGAGTAAATGAAGAGCTTACGAAACGCACTTTCCAGCTGCTGAGAACAGGCTAGCCCCTCCCTTCCGTGGGCCGTCCTCGGCATTTGCCGACTTTCAGCTGTTAAATGGGTGACTGCGGGACAGGGCTTAACAGGCTTGCCACAGGGACCCTGCTGTCCACGGGGCCGACTGGACGCTCCCGAACAGCTAACCCACGGCGGGGGGCACCTCTTGTTGGAACGGGGCCTCCAAACTATGAAGCCCAAGGAGCGTTTGTGGACTGGTGGGCAGAGCCATGGGAGAAAGCGATGCAGACGCAAGTAAGCGGATGGAGGGAAGGCCTTGTAAAACACCGCAGCCAAAAGAAGGAAGGAGGCATGGAGGTGTTGACAATGGACATACTGAGGGGCTGGTCAGCAGATGGATAAGTGAATGGTGGTTGTGTCAGGTGGAAAATGGTCACTGAATGAAGATGAAGGAGGAAGACGTGAGTTGGGTGCCATTGACAGATACTCAAAGTACAAAGACAGAAACGATTGATGGGTGGTGATAGGCTGGTGGAGGGAGAATTGGGCTGTGGAGAAGACAAGTGAGGAGACAGCAAAGGGACAAGGATGGGTGCTTCTGTGGGGCAGGGGTGACTGAGTAGTGATGAGGTGTGGGGGATGAGTACAGAAAGAGGTGGAGAGAAGCAAGGTCACTTGCACATCTTCCAGGGTAATTCCTTGACAGGCCAAGCTGGGGGGGGGGGGCAGAGAGACCCCCAAGGGGGCCCGAGTGTGGGCAGACAGGGGAAGAATTCTGTGGATGGGCGGCAAGAAAAATGGAGAGAAGAGCAGAGAGATGGATGTAGCAAGTTGGATAGTAGAAGTGATATGGTGCCCGGTGCGGCCTCCCAGCCCCCAAAGCCTCAGTTACCATATGCTGACTTGAGCATCATCTACAGGCACAGGGGTAAGGAAGGAGACCAGCAGCAGGTATGGAAGGCTGCAGGTGTCGTGAAGTCTTTGGGCTTCAGGACAAGGTCAACCACTTTCCAGGGGTTGGGACTTTGTGGCTAACATGCTGTAAATGAGGGCCTTGGCCAGTACATTCCTACAACTCCCGTCTCCCTCCCCTGCCCCCATATGCCTCCTTCGTCTTCTTCAAGCATGCCGGTGTGCTCACTCTGCCTGGAAGCCCCCCAGACATTCACAGTGCTCAGACCTTCACCTGCTTCACATTTTCCCTTGCCTCCCACCTTTCTTATAACCACAACCCCAACCTTGCCAACCCCAGTAGCTTGATCCCCTTTCCCTGCTCTATTTTTTCCATTATCCATAAAAACCCAAACCCATTGCTGAGTCAATTCTGACTAATAGCGACCCTTTAGGACAGGGTAGAACTGTCCCATAGGGCTTCCAAGAAGCACCTGGTGGATTTGAACTGCCGACCTTTTGGTTAGCAGTCATTCTCCATAGCACTTATTATTGATTGACTGTCCATCTCCTCCCAGTACAGAGTGAGCTCTGTGATGGCCAGGGCTTTGTATTGTTCAAAGGTGTGCCCCAAGTACCTAGAACAGTGGCCAGCACAGATATGTTATTAGCCCATGACTGGACTAATCAGTGAATGAATTAATGAATGGATTCACATCATCTGTTTGTAGTGACAGATGAATGGACAACTAGGTGAAAGAGGGATTGGATAGATGAACATATGGATGGATTCATTGATAAATGAACAGATAAATAAAAACATGGATGGATGATTGAATTAATTTATGAATAAGCATATGAATTTTATCCTTGCTTTGGATTGGGGCCCAAAGGACTTGGTCAGAGTCAGGGTGGCCAAGAATTAGATGGTCTCTCACAAGGACTGCAGCTCTTCAAATCATCTCAACTCCTAAAATTGGTAGGGTAATTTCAGACTGCTAGTGCCCCCAAGTGAATGACAAAAGCATCTTGGTGAAGGAAGATATTTTCCTAGGACTCAAGTTATTTCTACAAGTAAAACATATGGAACAAGAAAATATATATATAAATGAAAAACAACAGAAACTACAGATGACAGAAATAGATCCACAAGGGAGCCAGATATTGCAGTTATCAGCTATAGACTTTAAAATAACTACACTTTGTTCAAAGAAATCGAGGGCTAGATTGAGAATTTTGGCAGAGACCTAGAATGTATTAAAAAAGAGCCAAATGGAATTCTGGAAATGAAAAATAAAATAACCAAAATTAAGAACAAAGTGCATGGATTTGATAGTGGCTTAGATAAAGCTGAAGAGAGAATTAATGAACTGGAAGACAGGCTAGAAAAAATATTCAGAATAAACACAGAGAGACAAAACAATGAAAATATAAAACACTGTGGTGTGATCCAACAGAATGTGGAAATTATTGAACAATATCATTAATATCACAACTAAAATTTTGCTGAAGAAAATTCAAAAATGGTTGCAGCAATAAATCAACACTGAACTGCCAGAAATTCAAGCTGGATTCAGAAGAGGACATGGAACGAGGGATATCACTGCTGGTGCCAGATGGATCTTGGCTGAAAGCAGAAAATATCAGAAAAATGTTTACCTGTGTTTTGTTGACTATGCAAAGGCATTCGACTGTGTGGCTCATAACAAATTATGGATAACATTGTGAAGAATGAGAATTCCAGAACACTTAATTGTGCCATGCAGAACATGTACATAGACCAAGAGGCAGCTGTTCAAACAAAAACTGTGGATTAAAATCAGGGAAGGTGTGTGTCAGGGTTGTGTCTTTTCACCATACTTATTCAGTCTGTATGCTGAGCAAATAATCTGAGAAGCTGGGCTATATGAAGAAGAACAGGGCATCAGGATTGGAGGAAGACTCATTAACAACCTGCGTTATGCAGATGACACACCCTTGCTTGCTGAAAGCGAAGAGGACTTGAACTACTTACTGATGAAGATCAAAGACTGCAGCCTTCAGTGTGGATTACACCTCCACATAAAGAAAACAAAAATCTGCACACATGGACCAATAAGCAACATCATGATAAACAGAGAAAAGGTTGAAGTTGTCAAGGATTTCATTTTACTTGGATACACAATCAACACCCATGGAAGCAGCAGTCAAGAAATCAAATGGCATATTGCCTTAGGCAAATCTGCTGCAAAAAACCTCTTTAAAGTGTTAAAAAGCAAAGATGTCACTTTGAGAACTAAGGTGCACCTGACCCAAGCCATGGTATTTCCATCTGCCTTATATGCATGTGAAACCTAGGCTATGAGTAAGGAAAACCGAAGAAGAATTGACACCTTTGAATTATGGTGCCGACAAAGAATACTGATGAAGGTAAACAGGCTTTTCGAGGCCGAACATGGCTGCCCTCATACTTTCCCCTAATTCACTGTCGTTTGCTAAGTCATTCTTATGTAATTCTTGCTGAGGGGGCCTTAGGTAAGTCTAGAGGTATCCCTGGCATGTAGCCACTATTGTTCACCCCCACTATAAAACCTCTGACCCCCACTGAGGGGCACAGAGATCTACTTGGTCCCGCTGCCACCCAGGACCTTTCTCATAAGTCTCCCTAAGAAACTCCTTTGCTGCCACCCTGGAACTGCCCACCTCTTTCTTCAGTCTATCGGCGTCCTCCATTTTTGGGGGCAATTTTCACATGGCCAGCCCATGCTCAGATGATTTAATATACCATGGACTGCCAGAAGAACGAACAAATCCGTCTTGGAAGAAATATAGCCAAAATGCTCCTTAGAAGCAAGAATGGTGAGACTTCATCTTACATAATTTGGACATGTTATCAGGAGGGACCAGTCCCTGGAGAAGGGCACCATGCTTGGTAAGGTAGAAGGTCAGTGAAAAAGAGGAAGACCCTCAAGGAGATGGATTGACACAGTGGCTCCAACAATGGGCTCAAACATAGCAACGATTGTGAGGATGACACAGGACTGGGTAGTGTTTCATTTTGTTGTGCATAAGGTCACTGTGAGTCAAAACCAACTCGACAGCACCTAATAACAACAAAAGACTTGTAGTTATGAGTGCTGATCCTCAAATATTTTCATCCCTCTACCTTCTAGGCACAAGATAGGATTATACTTTCAGATCAACTTGTGGTTGGGTGGCACCAGATGACTAGTTCTGGACAATGAGTTGTAAGCAGAAGTAATGTGTGCCAGACCTTCCAGAGCTCTCCTTCCTCTAGTATAGTGACCAGCAATATTCAAAAATGGTGGCTGCTCTGTCAATCTGGATCCTTGAAAGACTACCATGAGTAGAAGCCCCCTGCAAACCCTCAATGGACATGTAGCATCAGCAAAAAAAAAAACAAAAAAACAAACAAAAAAAAAAACTCATTTTGTCTTAGGAGTTGCATATTATAGTCTATCCTAACTGTTACAGAAATGTAGAGGCTATAAGAGATGGTCTGCCATCCACATATTTGGGGAGAGAGCATAAGGACAGAAACAGTACAGAGGTAATGACTGAGAAATTTCTGAAACTCTCTTTTGAAGAAAAACAAAGTGGGAAAATTTGTTCTACCAGGTATAAAGCCACTATGATCAAGACAGTCTAGTGGTATTGATACAAGGAAGGACAGATAGACTTTGGAATAGAATAGAGATCCCAGAATGGAGCTACACATATATGGATACTTGTGGAGAGCACAGTGTTTTATGAAAATGTTATTAGCACAATTGTATGCCCACATAAAAAAATTAACTTGATTAATACTTCAAACAAAATAGACGAAAATAACAGAAAAATAAATTCATGTGGATTGTAGATCTAAATGTTAATGATCTAGAAGCTTATATATTAAAAAAACAACAACAAAAACTTTATGTCCTTGGAGTAAGGAGAGACTTCTTAAACTGACACTAAAAGCACCAAACATAAACGGAAAATATGATAAAATTTACTATAATAAAACTGAGAAATTTCTCCATCAAAAGACACCATTTAAAAAGTGAAAAGGCATCCAAAAAACACAAAATAATAAATGCTGGAGAGGTTGTGGAGAGACCAGAACACTTATATACTGTTGGTGGGAATGTAAAATGGTACAACCACTTTGGAAATTGATTTGGCGCTTCCTTAAAAAGCTAGAAATAGAAGTACCGTATGATCCAGCTATCCTGCTCCTTGGAATATATCCTAGAGAAATAAGAGACATCACACAAATAGATATATGGACACCCATGTTCATTGCAACACTGTTCACAATAGCAAAAAAACAGAAACAACCTAGGTGCCCATCAGTGGACGAATGGATAAACAAATTATGGTATATCCACACAATGAAATACTAGGCAATGATAGAGATCAATGATGAAGCCATGAAACATAACATGAAGGAAGCTGGAGGTCATTATGCTGAGTGAATTTAGTCAGTCACAGAAGGACAAATATTGTAAAAGACCACTATTGTAAGAACTCAAGAAAAGGTTTAAACACAGAGGAAAACATTCTTTGATGGGTACAAGGGGCGGGAGGAGGAGGGTTATTTACTAATTAGATAGTAGATAAGAATTATCTTAGGTGAAGGGAAGGACAGCACACACTACAGGGGAAGTCAGCACAACTGGACTAAACCAAAGCTAAGAAGTTTCCTGAATACAATCAAACACTTTGAGGGACGGAGTAGCAGTGGTAGGGGTCTGGGGACCATGCTTTCAGGGGACATCTAGGTCAACTGGCATAACAAAGCTTATTAAGAAAATGTTCTGCATCCTACTTTGGTGAGTGGCATCTGGGGTCTTAAAAGCTTGCAAGCGGCCATCTAAGATGCATCAATTGGTCCCAACCACCTGGAGTAAAGGAGAATGAAGAACACCAAAGACACAAGGAAAGTTTTAGCCCAAGAGACAGAAAGGGCCACATAAACCAGAGACTGCATCAGCCTGAGATCAGAAGAACTAGATGCTGCCCGACTACCACCAATGACCGCCCTGACAGGGAACACAACAGAGAGTCCCTGACGGAGCAGGAGAAAGGTGGGGTGCATGACTAAAATTCTAGTAAGACCAGACTTAATGGTCTGACTGAGACTGGAGGGACCCCAGAAAGCATGGCCCCTGGATTCTCTATCAGCCCAGAACTAAAACAATTTCCGAGGCCAACTCTTCAGACAGGGATTGGCCTGGACTGTGGGACATAAAGTCATACTCGTGAGGACTGTGCCTCTTAGTCAAGTAGATACAAGAGACCGAAGGGGCAGCCTCTGTCCACAGGTGAGATGGGAAGACAGAGAGGGTTAGAAGCTGGTTGAATGGACATGGGGAATCAGGTGGAAAGGAGGAGTGTGCTGTCACAGTATGGGGAGAGCAATTAGGGTCACATAACAATGTATGTATAAATTTTTGTATGGGAAAAAATAAGTGAAAAGGCAAAATAGACAATATCTGTAATACATGTAACTGATAAAGGACTTGATCTAGAACATAGGAAAAAAAAACTTAAAAATCAAAAAGGAAAAAGAAAAATCAGACAACCCCCAAGAAAAGCAGTCACTTAATTTGAACAGGCACTTTTTAAAAGAAGATATCTAAATGACAAACATACGCCAGCATTCTCACCTTCATTAATTAACACAGAAATGCAAATTAAAACCACAATCATATACCACTACACAGTCACCATGAAGTCTGCATTAAAAAAACACTGACCTTCTCACCAAGTTAAACAGAGTTATCACATGACCCAGCAATTCCATTCCTAGGTATACACTCAAGAGAAATGAAGACATATGTCGGTACAAAGACTTGTACATAAATACTTCTAGCAGCATTATTTATGATAACCAAGAGGGAGAAACAACCCAAGTGTCCATCAACAGATGAATGGCTACACACAATGTGGTGTATTATCCATACAACGGAGTATTATTTAACCATGAAAAGGAATGAAGTCCTGACATATGCTACAACCTGGATGAACCTTGAGAACATGTTGCTGAGTGAAAGAGGCCAGACACAAAAGGACAAATATCGCATGATCCCACTTATGTGCAATATCTAGAACAGCCGAATGTATAGAGACCAAAGTTTATGATTGCCTACCAGCGGTGGGAAGGAGGAGGAAAGGGGAAGTTATTGCTTAAGGGGCACTGAGTTTCTGTTAAGGGTGATGGATAAATCTGAAAACAGATCGTGGTGATGGTTGCACATGATGAACGTAATTTATGTCATTGAATTGTACATGTAAAAAATGTCAAAATGGCAAATGGTTTTTACATATATTTTTACCAAAATATAAAAAATAATAAAATAAAATCTTGACAATGTAAGTGTGGATGAGAATATGGGACGCGGTCACTGTAATGCTCTGTTTAGCAAGAGTGGACAAACTGGTGCAACCATTGGGAAACTGTGCATGTGTGCGCCAAGAGACGCGTGCAAGAATGTTCACAGCAGCATCACTATAATAACCCAAACCTGGAAACATGCTAAATGTTCTTCAACAGTAGAATGGATGAGTATATTATGGTACATTCACATACTAGAAGTCTATAGCACCAGACATCTGTCGGTGTGTCGTACTGTGGGGGCTTGCATGTTGCTGTGATACTGGAAGCTGTGCCACCGGTATTTCTAACACCAGCAGGGTCACCCATGGTCAGGGATGGATTACCCAATAAAAAAGGTAAGCATGCGCTTAGCACATCAACAAAATAGGGGCACCAGCTGCCCAAAGCAAAGACCCACAGATGCCAAGCAGACAGGACACAAGGAAACTAAAGCGCCACAGTGGAAGGGCATTGGCAGGGCACTAAATGACTGATACCAGCCCCAGGGTGTGAAAATTTGCCGGCTGGAAATAAAGCTCACGCAGGGTCACGAGGGCTCCCACGAGCAAGGTTGTTTAAGCTTCGAGGCCCCTATCACTTCAGCATCTTCCCTGACATCTGTCTCCCACGGTCCCGTCCTGTGTAATCGAGATTCCTTATCTCAGCGGGTCTCCTGGGAGTCTACTATTTCTTTCTAATAAACAAGAGGTGAGGGTGGGCTGTTGAGTCTAACTTGCTACATTCACCCAATATGCAGCTGAATCCAACATGAGTGGTTACTGGGCAAGGACAGATAATATTAATAGATAACAGATCCCTGATCCATTTTGAAAGAACCGTCTTGTACATCCACATCTGCTGATTGAGCATCTCTAGCCAGGAGGGCCAGCAATGCTTTTTGCCATGATATAAACACAAGGGTATGCTCTTGGCTCTTGTGCGCATCCTGGCAAACAACTAATGGGAACTCCAGTCCCAGATGACACACAAAAGCAAGGGAACTCAAATAAGTCGACCACTAAAATGAATTCTATCAAGTCACTTTTTAACTGCATAGCATTTACTTACAGAGTTATGTCCTAAATTTTGTAAGCAATAATATTTATACCTTTGACTTTAAAATGTTTGGCATACACACTGGCACAATCTAACATACATTTAATGTACTACTGACATGGGTAATAATTTAATAAAATACTAACATAGCAAATGTCCAAAAAATACTGGAAATATTAATATTTATTTAACCCCAAATGTTTTAATTTATGTACCAAGAGAGTTTCATTTTCTGTTGTCTTTTGTGTGGGACATGGAGCCCTGGGGGCACAGTCGCTAAGAGCTGGGCTGCTAACCAAAAGGTCAGCAGTTCAAATCCACCAGCCGCTCCTTGGAAACCCCATGGGGCAGTTCCACTCTGTCCTATAGGGTCGCTATGAGTCAGAATCAACTCAATGGCAGCAGATTTTTTGTGTGGGACACAGTGCTTGATATTACAGGCATACCTCATTTTATTGCACTTTGCTTTATTGCACTTCAAAGATATTGTGTTTTTTATAAACTGAAGGTTTGTGGCAACCCTGCATCGAGCAAGTCTTTCGGTGCCATTTATCCAACAGCATGTGCTCACTTCTTGTCTCTGTGTCACATTTTGGTAATTCTTGTAATATTTCAAACTTTTTCATTATTATTATATCTGTCATGGTGATCTGTAATCAGTGATCTTTGAT
The DNA here is from genome assembly GCF_000243295.1 of Trichechus manatus latirostris. Classification (NCBI taxonomy): domain Eukaryota; kingdom Metazoa; phylum Chordata; class Mammalia; order Sirenia; family Trichechidae; genus Trichechus; species Trichechus manatus. The sequence goes on along the minus strand of NW_004444121.1, from coordinate 4,146,175 downwards.
GTTACTACTGTAACTGTTTTGGGGCACCACGAACTGCGCCCATATGAGACAGCAAATTTAATCGATAAATGTTGTGTGTGTTCTGAGTGCTCCACAGTCTGTCCATTCCCCCGTCTCTCTCCCTCTCCTCGGGCTTCCCTATTCCCTGAGACACAATATTGAAATTAGACCAGTTAATAACCCTACAATGTCCTATAAGTGTTCAAGTGAAAGGAAGAGTTTCACGCCTCTTTAAATCAAAAACTAAAAATGATTAATCTTAGTGAGGAAGGCAGGTTGAAAGCCAAGATAGGCCAAAAGCTAGGTCCCTTGTACCAAACAGCCAAGCTGTGAATGCAAAGGAAAAGTCCTTGAAGGAAATTAAATGTGTTACTCCAGTGAACACATGAATGATAAGAAAGTGAAACAGCCTTATTGCTGATATGGAGAAAGTTGCAGTGGTCTGGATAGAAGATCAAACCAGTCCCAACATTCCCTTAAGCCAAAGCCGAATCCAGAGCAAGGCCCCAACTCTCTTCAATTCTATGAAGGCTGAGAGGTGAGGAAGCTGCAGAAGAAAAGTTTGCAGCTAGCAGAGGTTGGTTCATGAGGTTGAAGGAAAGAAGCCATCTCCACAACATAGAAGTGCAAGGTGAAGCAGCAAGTGCTGATGGAGAAGCTGCAGCATGTTACCCAGAAGATCTAGCTAAGATAATTGATGACGGCGGCTACACTAACCAACAGATTTTCAGTGTAGACGAAACAGCCTTCTATTGGAAGATGCATCTAGGACCTTCAGAACTGGAGACGAGAAGTCAATGCACAGCTTCAAAAGATTCAAAGGACAGGCTGACTGTCTTGTTAGGGGCTAATGCAGCTAGTGACTTTAAGTTGAAGCCAATGCTCATTTACCATACTGAAAATTCTAGGGCCCTTAACAATTATGCTAAATCTACTCTGTCAATTGAGATGTTTTAACAAACGGATACAGCGCTGGAAGTGCTCACATGTCTATGCCAAGAAATTCGGAAGACAGCTACCTGGCCAACCGACTGGAAGAGATCCATGTTTATGCCTATTCCAAAGAAAGGTGATCCAACCAAATGTGGAAATTATTGAACAATATCATTAATATCACATGCAAATAAAATTTTGCTGAAGATCAGTCAAAAGCGGTTGCAGCAGTACATCGAGAGGGAGCTGCCAGAAATTCAAGCCAGATTCAGAAGAGGACGTGGAACAAAGGATGTCACTGCTGATGTCAGATGTATCCTCGCTGAAAGCAGAGAATACGAGAAAGATGTTTACCTGTGTTTTATTGACTATGCAAAGGCATTCGACTGTGTGGATCATAACAAATTATGGGTAACATTGTGAAGAATGGGAATTCCAGAACACTTAATTGTACTCATGAGGAACCTGTACATAGATCAAGAGGCAGTCGTTTGAACAGAACAAGGGGATACTTTGTGGTTTAAAATTAGGAAAGATGTGTGTCAAGGTTGTATCTTTTCACTATACTTATTCAAGCTGTATGCTGAGCAAATACTCCAAGAAGCTGGACTATATGAAGAAGAACAGGACATCAGGATTGGAGGAAGACTCATTAACAACCTGCGTTATGCAGATGACACAACCTTGCTTGCTGAAAGTGAAGAGGACTTGAAGCCCTTACTAATGAAGATCAAAGACTACAGCCTTCAGTATGGATTACACTTCAACATAAAACAAAAATCCTCACAACTGAACCAATAAGCAACATCATGATAAACAGAGAAAAGATTGAAGTTGTCGACGATTTCATTTTACTTGGATCCATAATCAACACCCATGGAAGCAGCAGTTAAGAAATTAAATGATGCATTGCTTTGGGCAAATCTGCTGCAAAAGACCTCCTTTAAAGTGTTAAAAAGCAAAGATGTCACCTTGAAGACTAAGGTACGCCTGACACAAGCCATGGTGTTTTCAATCACCTCATATGCATGTCAAAGCTGGACAATAAATAGGAAGAGCCAAGAAGAATTGATGCCTTTGAATTGTGGTGTTGACGAAGAATATTGAATATACAATGGACTGGCAAAAGAACGAACAAATGTGTCTTGGAAGAAGTACATCCAGAATGCTCCTTAGAAGGGAGGATTGGGAGACTTTGTCTCACATACTTCGGACATGTTATCAGGAGGGACCAGTCCCTGGAGAAGGACATCATGCTTGGTAGAGGGTCAGCGAAAAAGAGGAAGACCCTCCACGAGACGGACTGACACAGTGGCTGCAACAATGGGCTCAAGCATAACAATAATCATGAGGATGGCACAGGACTGGGCAGTGTTTTATTCTGTTGTACACGGGGTCGCTCTCAGAACCGACTCAATGGCGCCTAACAACAACAACTCTGCCTGTGCTGTATAAATGGAACAACAAAGCCTGGATAACAGCACATCTATTTACAACATGGCTTACTGAATATTTTAAGCCCATTGTTGAGCCCTACTGCTCAGAAAGAAAGACTCCTTTCAAAATGTTACTTCTCATTGGCAATGCACCTGGTCACCCAGGAGCTCTGATGGAGATGTACGAGGAGATTAATGTTGTTTTCATGCCTGCTAACACAACATCCATTCTGCAGCCCATGGATCAAGGAGTAATTTCAACTCTCAAATCTTATTATTTAAGAAACGCATTTCATAAGGCTATAGCTGCCATAGATAGTGATTCCTCTGATGGATCTGGGCAAAGTAAATGGAAAACCTTCTGGAAAGGATTCTCCATTCTAGATGCCATTAAGAACATTTGTCATTCATGGAAGGAGGTCAAAATATCAACATTAACAGGAGTTTGAAAGAAGTTGATTCCAACCCTCTTGGATGACTGAGGGGTTCAAGACTTCAGTGGAGAAAGTAATTGCAGATGTGGTGTGAATAACAAGAGAACTAGAATTAGAAGTGGAGCCTGAAGATGTGACTGAGTTGCTGCAATCTCATGATAAAACTTTACCAGATGAGGAGTTGCTTCTTATGGATGAGCAAAGAAAGTGATTTCTTGAGATGGAATCGACTCCTGGTGAAGATGCTGAGAACATTGTTGAAATGACAACAAAAGATTAAGACTTTACATAAACTTAGTCGATAAAGCAGCAGCAGGGCTTGAGAGGATTGAGTCCAATTCTGAAAGAAGTTCTTCCTGTGGGTAAAACGCTATCAGACAACATCGAATGCTACAGAGAAATCTTTCGTGAAAGGAAGAGTCAATCGATGTGGCACACTTCACTATTGTCTTATTTTAAGATATTACCACAGCCACTCCAACCTTCAGCAACCATCACCCTGCTCAGTCAGCAGCCATCAACATTGAATCAAGACCCTCCACCAGCAAAAATATTACAACTTGCTGAAGGCTCAGATGATGGCTAGCATTTTTTTTTAGCAATAAAGTATTTTTAATTAAGGTATGTGCATTGTTTTTTTTAGACATAATGCTATTGCACACTTAACAGACTACAGACCGACCAACCCGACCCTTTGCTGTCGAGTCAATTCTGACTCATAGACCCTACAGGACAGAGTAGAACTGCCCCATAGGGTTTCCAAAGAGCAGCTGGTGGATTTGAACTATGAATCTTTTGGTTAGCAGCCAAACTCTGAACCAGCGCACCACCAGGGCTCCTAACAAACTACAGTATAGTGTAAACATAACTTTTATATGCACTGGGAAACCAAAAAATTCGTGTGACTTGCTTTGTTGCAATAATTCGCTTTATTGCGGTGGTCTGGAACTGAGCCCGCAATATCTCTGAGAAGTGCCTGTACTTTACATATGCTAATAAACAAAGTGTTAGGCACATTAAGAGGGCTCAAAATTCAATATTTATTTATCGTGCAATATATGTTTCTGTTTTGCAACAAGGAATCTGTTTCTAAATTTGTCTTTCAAGAAAGCAACAAAGGATGTTTATCAGAACATTACATTTATGTTTTATCAGAATATTTATGTATCTCCATGGAAGGAAATTGAATTCCTCGAGGAAATAAATTAAATGAATATTTAGAAAATAAAAATTATAGAAATGTATTTTATTTTCCTTTTCTCTTCAGACTGACTTTCTTTTAAGAAATTGATACTGTTATGACTCGCAAAACACACTTGTCGAGAAGTCGTACTATTGTTACATCAGTTACGTACGTATCTCTGAAATGGGAATTGAACAATTCCACAAAGAAATGTACATTTTATAAATTTTGTATATGATAACAATTTATTTTCCTTTTCATTTCAGACCGATCAGGTATAACCTCACAAACACTTCTCTCTTGTCAACCACATAAGAACGCACCAGCAGCATTATAATCATGTGACTCGTGACGTATCTGGTCCTGTCATGTGCAAAGTGAACCAGAGCGAGTCTTCAGATTGCGCATACACCCTTACATGTGTATCATGCTCTTTGTGATCACTCTCGCCCCCGTCAGGTATCAGCAGTAGTCTAATGAGCCGTGAAAACACAACATCAAAGGACAGAAAGTGAGTTCACAAGTTTTTAAGTATTATTCCAAGACGAAAAACACATGTGGAGATTTTCGAACAGCCAGCCAACAAACATCATACGACAAATGAATGAAATCATTTCCAATTGCCTTGTATGTACTATTTCTTTTGATTATCTCACACCTGAAGAACAAAATTACATGTTCCAAATCAATTTTTTTACTAATTTTCAAATATAAATTTTTGTAACATCCAAATTCTAATGTAAATATTATTTTATAAATTTTACTTGTTTTATAAATGTTGTTTTTCAATTATTCAAATTTATTTGCTACAGTAGAATTAAATTTAACCCTTTCAAGACCTGTGGGACATACGGTATCCTACCCCCTTTTTATGCCTCTGGAATTCTTTGCAAAGGGAGTAGCACAATTTTAACATGTTTAGCCTCAAGGTAGGAGCCTTTCAAAATCCATGAAACTCAAAAATCCTGCTTGGGAGCCTTATTTTTGTGTAGATTGAGCATTGTCTTAGGTGATGCCTCTCGGATGTGTGAAATTTTTAAACTTTTAACAGGTTTGCCTTTATTTCTGTGAGATAAGCCTCCTCACTATGTTTTCCAGTTACTATGTTCTCGTGAGAATGTACTTATCATGAGAATAAGCTATTGCCGGTCTTCATTCAGTCACAGTGGTCATTTTCTCCTTTATTCCATTTATAGTTTCCAGGTGTTATTGGCTCCCTTCTTTTCTAGCTTCTGAACAGTAAATAATGCCTTTCCAATAAGGCATAATGCATTGCAGTGGTACTTTTCAACAGACTGGAACTCCTATAAGTTATTCTTACCCTGCATTCAATCTTAGGGCCCAATCTTTGCTTCCACGTGTAGCAGGTGGAATGCACCACTGTGAGCAGTCCTGCAGTATTCCAGGGCAGCTGTTTCTGCTTCTTAGCTGTTAGTATTGCTTTTGTTATAATGAAGAATGCAAAGTAGTGTTAATTTTCCTGAGATTCAAATTCCTTTAATTTTATTTATTTTGTCTCTAAGTATTGCTTTTGCAGTAATGAAGACAGCATTGTAGTGGTAATTTTCCTAAGATAAAAAAATCCCTTGGCTTTATTTATTTGGGCTGTAAGTACTTTTTGCAGTAAGGAAGAATGCATTGTACAATGTTTTGAAAAGTTTCATGAAAAACAATAAAAAGGCTAAGAAGAAGGAGACTGGAATAAAATGTGTGTGCAGTCATTGCCAGGTGCCTTCATGCTTTACCTCATGTTTTGCAAATTTTCAAGAAATAAAATTTAACAAATTTAAAAACCGATTTTATCATTGACTCATATTGGCAGGATTTACATCATCCAGGGGCTGCTGGGACATATATGATACCAGATAATGAGTATCAAAATCCATAACTCATAACAAAAATTCTGAATTGGTCCTTTAATAAGCATGCCTTCATTAGTGAAAACACATAGTATCAACAAAAAAGTCAAAGGATAAAATAATTGGGTCTTGAAAGGATTAAAAAGTGACATAATTTTATATCTAGGTAAAATGACACAGCAATAACTAAGTGGAGTGCAAAAACGAAAGCTCGTAGAAGATAAAGAAAAGGTTTTATGAATACCTAAAGACAATTCCAAAATTAACTTCCTTTTAAAAAGTAATGAATCAGGAGAGACGTCTTCCACTGAATGCTCAAGTTTAATGGGTACAAACCACTGTACTAGTACTGCTAGTGCTGAAATTACTAATAGCAATATAAATGTAATAGAATCTGTTCCAATTTCTGCACCCATTCCTTGCTGTAGTAATAAATTAATAATGGTGTAGAAACTATTTTAGAATCTGAAATTGTCACATCTGCAGACCCCATAAATAACTGAAATACAGATCCTGCTCTGTGGAATAATTTTTCTTCTAATGATGTAAATTATTGGATCAAAAGAGGGCCAAGTGATTGTCAACACCACAGAGAACCATTTGAAAATTCATGTTGAAAATTTATGGATGGCAAACAAACAAGGTTCTGTAGCCAGAATATATTTCTAGGGTGAAAAACTAATGGTGAAAATTATAAGAGGAGGTGGCACCATCAGTCAGCTCTGTATGTTGTTTTGTTTGCAAACTATTCAGTCCTAAATAATTTAATTCTCGATTTGCTACAGATGGATTTAGCTATTGGCACAACTTGAATATGATCGATAAACATGAAAACAGTTCAATTCACAGAGATTGTATGTTGTCATATTTAAACTGAAGGAACGATTTTGGCTTAACTCATGAACGGGAAACACAAATTATTGAAGAACATCAGTATCGGAAAGCCATTTTGCAATGCATTGTTGCTGTCATTATAACAGTCGCTGAACGTGGACTATCTTTTTGAGGAAGAAATGAAGTGTGTGGGTCCCCACAAAATGGAAATTTGGGGGGTTTACTTGAACTTGTTGCTCAGTTTAATCCGTTTTTAGCAGGTCACATCTCAAAATATGGTAACACAGAAAAGGGCAACCCATCATATATGTCTAAAACAATGTGTGGCAAATTAATAAACTCAATTGATAAAGTTCAAGCAGCTATTTTCAGTGAAATAACTATAGATTGATGTTTCAGTTTTTCTATATTTTGCTTCTGATCTTTCTCATACAAATTAGCTAAGTATTATTTTAAGATACGCAGCTCCAATAGACGGAAAACCTGTTGAACGATTTATCACATTTACTAGCTTAAAAAGTCATAACAGTGAAGAAACTGCAAATCAAGTACTTCACTATTTATGTGAAGTTTGCAAAATTGATTTTTCTGAGTGGAGAGGCCAGTCCTATGAGAATGCTGCCAATATGTCAGGGTGTGGTAAAGACATGCAACAGAAAATTTTAGAAAGTAATGAGTATGCCATTTTCATACCATGTGCTGTGCATTCACTTAATTTTGTAGGACACAGCGCAGTAGATTGTTCTCTGGAAGCAGTTGATTTTTTTTTCTACTGTTCAGTTACTCTCCACGTTTTTTGCCACCTCTACTCACCAATGGGCAGTTCTTAAAACATATTTAGACAATGATCGAGTATTAAAATGTCTTTCTAATACATACTGGGAAGCACATGCTGTAGCAAAAGTGCTATCCTGTAATCGTACACTAAGATTCTAGATGCTTTAGAAAATATTGCTGAAGACCGGACACAAAAAGGAGATACAAAAAGAGAAGCTGAAAGCATCGTCAACAAAATACAAACTTTAGAATATGTATTTATGTGGAATAATATATTGCAGAATTTTCATCAAACGAGTCAAACTCTCCAAGATTTAGAAGTAAATTTAAAGAAATGCACAGATCTCTACCAGTCATTAACAGGGTATTTACATAATTTAAGAGAAGATTTTGAAAACAACAAAATAAATACTGCCAAATATTGATCATCAAGCAGTTCACCATCGCAGAAGCATTAGAAAGAAACAAGTAAACGACAGAAGTGCTCCAGAAGTAGAGTGCCAGAGATTAATTTCACATAACCACATACTACGCCATCATTGACACACTTGAATCTTGCATAATAAGAAGGGCAAAGGTGTATGAAGTTCTTTCAAATAGATTTTCCTTCTTAAACAATGCGGATATACCTGATGAAGAAGGCATGAATGCATCCAAGAAATTAGTGCAGGCTTATCCCAGTGACTTAAATACAAACCTTTACAGAGAATACAACAATTTCATTCATATGTGAGAACTAAGTTTACAGATTCAGGAAAGACAAATTTTACTCATGTAGGTATGTGAGTCCATAATAGAAGATAAAATACAATGCATATTTCCCAATGTTGAAATTGCTTTACGCATATTCCTAACTTTTATGATCACAAACTGCACAACATAATGCTCATTTTCATCCCTAAAGAGACTCAAAACCATCAGCATACAAGAAAGACTCAATTCACTATCCTTATTATGTATGGAAGTTGATACTGTTTGGCAGATTAATTGTGACAAAATCATTGAAGAGTTTGTAAGAGCAAAGAATAGAAATAAATGTTTTTAATTATGACGTGTTAGAGATGAAAGATCTATCTAAAAATAAAATACAGTTATTTGTTGTAATATTTGTTTTCTAATCATTAAATTTTCTTTTACGACATCTTTTCATTTGTTCATTTATAATTATAGCATTTATTACAAAACAAGCATCAAAAGTGAATTTTGAGCCATGTCTTAGTCTGGGTTCTCTACAGAAGCAAAACCAGTGAAGCGTTTATATATACACATATACAGAGAGAGACAGAGAAATTTATACCAAGGAAATGGCTCACCCGGTTGTAGAGGCTGGAAAGTCCCAGGTCCCTGGGTCAGGCTGGAGGCTTCTCTCATCTCATGTAGCTGCAGGGGCTGGTGAACCCAAGATTGGCAGGTAAGCTGGCAGGCTGCTTGCTCGCAGACTGCGGAGGCTGACATATCCCAAGATCAGCAGGCAAGTGGTTAGCTCAACTCCCGAGAACCAGAAGTCAGGTGAACAGGAGCCAGCTGCACAATCCGGAGCGAGCAAAACCCGGCAAGCCTTGCCAAAAAGTCCACCTATATTGGATGCAGGCCACACCCCCAAGGAAACTCCCCTTCAGCTGACTGGCTACTCACAGCGGATCCCATCATGGAGGTGATCACATTATATCAAATTTCATCACGGAGGTGAGCACATCATTACATTAACTGCCAAACAACATTGTAACTGCCAAACCACTGAATCATGGTCCAGCCAAGCTGACACACAACCTTAACAATCACAAGCCATTTAAAGCAAAATTGGTGAAAGTCAATTTTTCACTGTGGATGATCAACAGAATTTTACGTTGATTGTTGAAACAACTAAGTTTACTGACTCATTTTCTTTGTTGTAGAATATGTGGAATATTCTTTTTGTAGAAAATGTGGTATATAGTAAAAATCTTAGTACCCTATATCCATTAAAAATTTTATAATCCAGTTCATCTCATTCTGCTGAATTGGCATACGCCACTTTTGTGTTCAATCACTAATATTATAGTTGCATTTAAAAAGTTACATCATGGATAGCTAAGACACACACACATATATATGTATATGTATAACTCATATATCCCATATGAATGCATGAGTAAGCAGAGAAGGGGGCACTACAGATTATCAGTGATTAGGACCCTCAGATGCCTTAATCTGGCCCTGCCTATGGTGGACAGGTTTCAGCGGAGCTTCCAGACTAAGATAGACTAGGAAGAAATGCCTAGAGATTTACATCCAAAAATTAGCCAATGAAAACCCTATGGATCACAATAGAAAATTATCTGAGCCCCCAGTTTGTAAGGTGTGTCTCTTGTAGACAGCATATTGATGGATCCTGTTTTCTTATCCATTCTGTCACTCTCCGTCTCTTTATGGGTGCATTGAGTCCATTTATATTCAGTGTAATTATTGATAGATGTAGGTTTGTTGCTGTCATTTTG
>NW_004444121.1:4109178-4135561 GCF_000243295.1 Trichechus manatus latirostris | reverse complement strand
GGGTTGTTTGTGGCACTTACTACAGCCACCAGAGCAGGTCGGTAATCAGGGCAGGGCAGGTTCCAGTAGGCCGTGCCTATGCTGCTTGGTGGTGTGATGTCAAGCGCACAGTGCAGGTAGGAAGGATGCAGTGCGGAGATTGTTATGTGTGGAGCTAAGATGGATATGGGAGAGAGAAGAGAGGAACAGGAGCCAAAAACATACAAACAAACAAAAAAGAATGCTAGGGGAGCTTGGCGTTGGAATGGAGAGATGAGAGACTATGAAACGAGAAAAACAGAAAGGGGAAGAGGAAGAAAAGAAAAGAATGAATAAATAAAAATCAGAAAGGTTAAAGAACCGCAAAGTTCCCAGGGATTCCCTTGGTGCAGCTATGAGGTCTGGGGAAGTCGCTCTCAGGTGTTGCAGTACAGCCTGGCTAGAAGGCATAGAGGTATACAACGCCAGGTATTCAGGGAACAGAAAGAGAAGGAAGATATAGAGAGATGAGAAACTGAGCAATGTAGAAAGACAAAAAGGGAAAAACAGGGAAAAGAAAAAAGACAAAAGAACAAGAAAGGCCCCCAAAAAAGGAGAAAAAAAAAAAAACAAGAAAAAAAAGAAATGCCCTCAGGGATCCCTCTGCATGTCTGTGGAAGCCAAGGGGGAGTCTCCTTGCCACGCAGCTCCGCCTGGCCAGAAAGGGCTCCCAACTCAAGAAAAGGAAAAGAAAACAAACAATTCAAGACAAACAAACTAACAAAAGCCCCAGGATCCCCCCAGCACGGCAGCCCAGACCAGGAAGCAGCTCCACACTTGAACGGAGCTCCGCAGCCCCTCAGGAAGAAGCAAAGATGGCGCACGGAGCCAGGTACTCGAGCGAAAGGAGGGGGAGGTGGCGAGAGGCAAGTAAGAAATCAAAAGAAGCAGAAAAAAAAGCAACACTAGCAGCCAACAAATGGCACTCAGAGAGCCAGCTAGTGAGGGCTGGTGTTTCTGGACAAGAGACTGTGTCTGCGGGAAGCAGAGGGGGGCCTAGTGTGGGTGAAGAAGGGTAGAGCGTGGGAAAGCATATATTGTAAATTACTGGAGCTCTGCAGCCCCTCAGGAAGAAGCAAAATGGCGCACGGAGCGAGGTACTCAAGCGAACGGAGGGGGAGGTGGCAAGAGGCAAGGAAGAAATCAAAAGAAGCGGAAAAAAGCAACACCAGCAGCCAACAAATGGCACTCAGAGAGCCACCCATTCGGGTGTGTGAAATCCAAGCAGCTGGTGTTTCCCGGTCAAGAGAGTGTGGCGGCGGGAAGCAGAGGAGCCTGAGTGGGGGTGAGGAAGGGTGGGGGGTGGGAAAGCATATATCGCAAATTACCGGTTGTTTTGTCTCCCGCGGGACGCTCCATGAGGCTGCTTTCTCATACTCCCTGTTTGCTGGTCTCCGATATGAATCCAAGATGGCGGATCCGCACTGCGTTAGCTGGTAGGGGACCTCTGCATGAATCTCTCCTCGCTCTCCGTTCTCTGTCAGTTTTCTCACTCCATTTGGTGCTTGGCTGAGTTCTTTATCTCTTCCTTTGATGTTTTAGGGTTTCAGGATTGTTGTATTCTCTGTTCGGCTTAGTTTTTCAGATCTTTGCTGTGGAGGGATGGCGTGGTGCTTCTGGCTAGAGCGCTATTTTGCTGGAACTCCTGAGCCCCCAGTTTGCAAGGTACTCAAAATACACAGTGGCCACAGCAATGAACTCAAGCACACCAACTATTGTGAAGATGGTGCAGGATCAGGCAATGTTTCTTTCTGTTGCACATGGGGGGTCATCATGAGTTGAAGCCAACCTGAAGGCAGCTAACAACAACAAAGGAAGAAATATGAATCCTGGTTGTTGTCTGAAAACCTTCTGTTGACACCTTCAGGTAAGATCAAGAAAGTGGCAGCATCAAGACTTGTGAAATAAGGGTCAGTGGCTTGAGAAAGTATCCGAGACAGTAGTGGAGCACTTTACTAGAAAATGCTGCAACACCAATGCTGTTGGCAGCACAGACACCAACTTTGTGAAAAACAAGGATGCCAACCGTTTACGTGGAAGGCAATCTATAATCATGTAGACAAGTTCTAGAAGCATTTGAATCAATCCAAGTGTTTCATAGCTTCAAAAATGACATGATCCTACATGCAGCAAATCATAATGAATCCACAGACTACTAGAACTAATATATAAATTCAGCCAGGTCATGGAATACAAGATCAATATACAAAAATTGTATTTCTATCACTTTCTAACAGAAGAGTTTCAGACAACAACCAGGACTGTATACACTAGAAATAAACAATCTGAAAACATTCAAAGAAAAAATTAAGAAAACAATTTCATTCACAATAGCATCAAAAAGAGTAAAATATGTATGAAAAACTTAATAAAGGAAGTGCAAGACCTATACACTGAAAACTACAGAAAGTTGCTGAGAAAAGTTAAAGATCTAAATAAATGAGCGATAGTCCATGTCCATGGACTAGGAGACTTAATGTTGTTAAGATGTCAGTTCCCCTCAAATTAATCTATAGATTCAGCACAATTTTTATCACAATCCCAACTGGCTTTTTTGCAGACATTGACAAGCGGATCCTAAAATTTATATGAAAAGTCAAAGAACCCAAAATAGAGTTAGGCAAAGAGTTCTTAGCTACAAACCAAAAGCATGACCCACATATTAAAAAAAAATAAATTGGACCTCATCAGTAGTAAAAACTTGAACGCTTCTTAGTTATCTGATGCTGGTTTAACAGAAATACCACAAGAGGATGGCTTTAACAAAGAGAAATTTATTCTCTCATAGTCTAGTAGGCTAGAAGTCCACATTCAGGGCACCAGCTCCAGGGGAAGGCTTTCCCTCTCTGTCGGCTCTGGGGGAAGGCCCTTGTCATCAATCTCCCCCTGGTGGAGGAGCTTCTCAGATGCAGGGACCCCGAGTCCAAAGGACATGCTGTGCTCCGTCTCTCTGTTTCTCTCTTTTATATCTCAAAAGAGATGGGTTTAAGATACAATCTAGTCTTGTAAATTGAGTCCTTCCTCATTTACATAACTGGCACTAATCCCACCTCATTAACATCATAGAGGTAGGATTTATAACACATAGAAAAATCAAATCAGATGACAAAATGGTGGACAATCACACAATACTGGGAATCATGGCCTCGCTGAGTTGACACTACTTTGGGGGGACACAGTTCAATCCAGGACAGCTTCAAAAGACACCATGTTGTTGTTGGGTGCTATCAAGTCAATTCTGTCTCACAGTGACCCCATGTGACATAGTAGAAATGCCCTATAGGGTTTCCTAGGCTGTAATCTTTCTGGGAGCAGATCACCAGGTCTTTCTCTGGCGAAGCTGCTGAGTGGGTTTGAACTACCATCCTTCTGGTTAGCAGCTGAGCACTTAATCTGTGCCATCAGGGCTCCTCATTAGTCATTAAGGAAATGTAAATTAAAACCACAATGAGGTACATTTCACATATACGACTATAATCAAAAAGATAAATAATAACAAGGGCTGAAGAGGATATGGAGAAATTAGAACCCTCATACATTGCTTGTGGGAATGTAAAATGGTACAGACATTTTGAAAAACAGTTTGGCAGTTTCTTAAACAGTTAAACATAGACTTTCTGTAGACCTTCTGTACAAAGCAGCAGTTCTACTCCTAGGTACCTACCCAAGAGAAATGAAAGCACATCCACACAAATACTCACATTCAAATGTTCAAAGCTGCACTATTCATAACAGCCAAAAATTAGAAACAACCCAGATACCCATTAAAGTGGATAAACGAAGTGCAGTCCATCCACATGATGGACTACCACTCAGCAATAAAACGGAACTTCTGATCCATGCTACAACACGGCTGAACCTCAAAAACATTATGCAAAGTGAAAGAAGATGGATTAAAAAAATTACATCATGTGTGATTTCACTTATAGGATAAGTCTAGAAAAGGCAATTCTATAGAGACAGAAAACAGATTGCCAGTTTCCTGGGCTGGGGGTGATATTGAGAATTGACTGCAAACAGGCAGAAAACACTGCCTGGTCCTTCGCCATCCTCACAATCATTGTGCTTGAGCCCATTGTTGCAGCCACTGTGTCAATCGATCTTCTTGAGGGTCTTCCTCTTTTTTGCTGACCCTCTACTTTACCAAGCATTATGTCCTTCTCCAGAGACTGGTCCCTCCTGATAACATGTCCAAAGTATGTGAGACAAAGTCTCCCAATCCTCCCTTCTAAGGAGCATTCTGGATGTACTTCTTCCAAGACACATTTGTTTGTTCTTTTGCCAGTCCGTGGTATATTCAATAGTCGTCAACACCACAATTCAAAGGCATCAGTTCTTCTTGGCTCTTCCTTATTCATCATCCAGCTTTCACATGCATATGAGATGATTGAAAATATCATGGCATGGGTCAGGTGCACCTTAGTCCTCAAAGTGACTTCACTTTAAAGTGGTCTTGTGCAGCAGATTTGCCCAATGCAATACATTGTTTGATTTCTTGACTCCTGCTTCCATGGGCATTATTGTGGATCCAAGTAAAATGAAATCCATGACAACTTCAATCTTTCCTCTGTTTATCATAATGCTGCTTATTGGTTCAGTTGTGAGGATTTTTGTTTTATGTTGAGGTGTAATCCACACTGACGGCTGTAGTCTTTCATCTTCATTAGTAAGTGCTTCAAGTCCTCTTCACTTTCAGCAAACAATGTTGTATCGTCTGCATATCACAGGCTGTTAATGAGTCTTCTTCCAATCCTGATACCGAGTTCTTCTTCATATAGTCCTGATTCTCAGATTGTTCAGCATACAGATTGAACAAGTATAAGGAAAGTGCTTCTGAATCTGGGAAGGTGGGTCCTTGTCCAGCACGCTCAGGCTTGCCAATGATCTGGACACTGGTCTTTAAGAAAGAGCAAGAAACTTTATTCCAATGCACAGAGCAAGGAGCCGGAGGAAGTTCCTCAGATCTGACTTCTCAAGCTATGGGGAAGCAGGGATTATACGTGATTTGGGCAGCAAGATGGCAGCCACACAGGCATACTGTGGAGGGAAAATTCTAGAAGGTGTCTAGGAAACAGAAGATATCGTAGTTCTCGCTTCAGAATAGGGTCTGAGTGATGATTTTTCTTCTGATTCATTCCACCTGTTGCTGCGTCCGCTGTTGAGGTTAATTAGCAGTCACGGCTGGCCCTTCTGTGCGTGCAAGGCAGACCAAATCTGGCTTGGGCTAGTTTCAGGACTAATGGAAATTTACTGGCATTTGTAGGGTCAGGTTACAAAAGGATACGACCCTGACACACACCTTTTCTGATTTTAAACCACTCAGTATCCCCTTGTTCTGTTCAAACGACTGCCTCTTGTTCTATGTACAGGTCGTGAGCACAATGAAGTGCTCTGGGATTCCCGTTGTTTGCAATGTTATCCATAATTTGTTATGATCCACACAGTCGAATGCCTTTGTATAGTCCATAAAACACAGGTAAACATCTTTCTGGTAGTCTCTGCTTTTAGCCAGGATCCATCTGACATCAGCAATGATATCGCCTCATTCCACATCCTCTTCTGAACCTGGCTTGAATTTCTGGCAGTTCCTTGTCAATGTACTGCTGCCATCGTTTTTGAATTATCTTCAGCAAAATTTTTTTTGTATGTGATATTAATGATACTATTTGATAATTTCCATATTCTGTTGGATCACCTTTCTTTGGAATGGGCACAAATATGGATCTCTTCCAGTCAGTTGGCCAGCTAACTATCTTCCAAATTTCTACTTCCAGTGTTTGCTGAAACATCTTCATTATATTCCGTCAATTCCTGGAGCCTTGTTTTCTTGCCAATGCCTTCAGTGCAGTTTGGACCTCTTCCTTCAATACCATCGGTTCTTGATCACATGCTGCCTCCTGAATAAACTGAAAGTCAACCAATTCTTTTTGGTACAGTGACTCTGTGTATTCCTTCCATCTTCTTTCGATGCTTCCTGCATCTTTCAACATTTTGCCCATAGAATCCTTCAATACTGCAACTCGAGGTTTGAATTTTTTCTTCAGTTCTTTCCACCCGAGAAATGCCAAGCATGTTCTTCCCTCTTGGTTTTCTAACTCCAGGTCTTTGCACATTTCATTATAATACCTTACTTTGTCTTCTTGAGCTGCCCTTTGAAATCTTCTGTTCATCTCTTTTACATGATCATTTCTTCCTTTCACTTTAGCTACTCGATGTTCAGGAGCAAGTTTCAGAGTTCCCTCTGACATCGATTTTGGTCTTTTTTTTTTCCTTTCCTGTCTTTTTAACAACCTTTTGCTCTTTTCAAGTATAATGTCCTTGATGACATTCCACAACTCGTCTGATCTTTGGTCATTAGTGTTCAACACGTCAAATCTATTCTTGAGATGGTCTCTAAATTCAGGTGGGATATACTCAGGGTCGTACTTTGACTCTCTTGGACTTGTTTTAATTTTCTTCAGCTTCAACTTGAACTTGCATATGAGCAGTTGTGGTTTGTTCTGCAGTCGGCCCCTGGCCTTGTTCTGACTGATGATATTGAGCTTTTCCATCATCTCTTTCCACAGATGTAGTCAATGTGATTCCTGTGTATTCACTTCAGCGAGGTTCACGTGGATAATCGCCATTTATGTTACTGAAAAAGGTATTTGCAATGAATAAGTCATTGGTCTTGCAATGGGCTCAAACAGCAACGATTGTGAGGATGGCACAGGATCGGGCAATGTTTGTTCTGTTGTACTTATGGTCTCTATGAGTCGGGATCGACTCGACCGCACCTAACAACAACACATCAGTAAATGAAGGTCCCAAAAGCTTTATCCACATCATTAAGGTCGACTCTGCTTTGAGGAGGCAGCTATTTCTCAGTTGTATTTTGAGTGCCCTCCAATCTGAGGGGCTCACCTTCTGGCACTATACCAGACCATGTTCCACTGCTATTCATAAGGTTTTCACTGGCCAATTTTTTTGAAGTAGATGGCCAGGTCCTTCTTCCTAGTCTGTCTTAGTCTGTTAGCTCCACTGAAACCTGTCCACCATGGGTGACCCTGGTAGTATTTGAAATACCAGTGGCATAGCTTCTGGCATCACAGCAACATACAAGCCACTATAGTACGAGAAACTGACAGACGAGTGGTGGGGGTTGTTCTTAGGAAGATGGAAATATTCTAAAACTGGACAACAGTGATGGTTGCACGACTCTATAAACTTCTTAAAAATCACTGAATTGTGCACTTAAAAAAATCACTGTTCATAGGAAATTGAGTTTTTTTCTTTTTAAATAATACATACTGCATATATAATAGTAGAGTATTAATAATTGTATATAAAGTGGTTAAATCTTATAATTGACGGCATCCTAGATTCAGTGAAATACAGTAGGTACATCTTAGCTTTTGGTTAAATTGACTTTCTGTGTTTACCTTATTGTGACTATGTAGAAATTATTCATAGATGAACCATGTGTTGTATTTTGAGTTCATTTTCTTTCTTGTATAACATTTTTGTTTCACAAAGAGTTAATAAGTGCCTTGTTTTCCTTATTCTCAGTTTTCTGTATACCACTAATTCATCCCCATATTCTCCAACAGAACTGAAAAATCCCTGGATATGATCAAACCCATCATGTAGTCTGTTGATTTTATTTTTGTCCTGGAGACATCTGTCCTAGTGGCACATTTTCCTGCTCCTGCCAGGACAGGTTTCTCTCTAGACCTCATGCTCAGTTGCCATCCTGGAATTTCTGTTCACCATCATCCTGGATACTCCCTTCACTTCACTGCTAGTGTTCGATCTTCTGTTCCCTGAGTACCATATCTTCATCTTTAGTTGCTTCCTAAGAAATGGTGCAAAGGAGGTTTTTTTTTTTTTTTGAGACTTTGCACATCTGAAAATATTTCTATTTTATCTTTATACTTGATTGGTAGTTTAGCTGGGTCTAAAATTCTAAATTGGAAGCAATTTTCCTCAGAATAGTAAAGGCACTGATTGTTCTATTATACTCTATTTTCCAGGGTTGCTGCTGGGAAGTCAGATGACATTCAGATTCCCATTTCTTTGCATGTGATCTATTTTTTGTGTTTTTTGGCTTGTTTATTGTGTTTTATTTTTTAACATCTCTAGGAGTCTGTATTGCCTGTGTTTTGAAATTACATGTTAATACTCATTGGTGTGGATCTCTCTTTATTAATTGTTCTGAGCCTTTGGTGAGCTGTTACAATTTAGAAACTCATGTCCTTCAACTCTGGGAAGTGTTTTTGAACAATTTCCTAAATAGTTTTTTGCTACCATTTTTCTCTGTTCTTTCTGGTGCTACTTTTATTTTGATGTTAGATCACTGGACTAAAAAATCTAGTTTTCTTAATTTATTGTTTCCTATTATCCATTCGTTTGTTTTTGTGGTTATTGTTCTACTTTCTGAGAGATTTCCTAAACTTTAGCATCCAACACTTCTACTAAATTTTTAACTTCTATCATATTTTTTTTTTCCAAGAGCTCTAGTTTTTTTTTTTTTTGCTTGTTTGCTTTGCTTTGTTTTCTGAATGTTCTTTCTTTATTGCTGCCTGTTCTTCTGTCTTGGATAAAATCTTCTTTTCTCTCTCTAAAGATATTATAGTTTTTTAAATTATTATTCTATACATTGTCTCTGTTTCTTCCAAGTTCTTTTTACCTATATGTTGGTGAAGTGAAGCTTTCCTCAAATATCTCAAATAGCTGTTTTTGTTTTGTTTTTTTGTTTGTTTTTTTTTTTTGTAAGAGAGAGATTCTGAAAATCTTTTGGGAAACTGTGTGCCTGGGCAGGGATATTTGTGTGGTGGGGCACTGTAGGGTGATGGAAGTAAGCCATTTCACCATGGAAGTCCCCAGTTGTCAGTATCTATAGGTCTTTTTTCTGTGTTGGTGAGTTTATCCAGAAAGGAGACAGCCTGGGGCTTATAAATCTGGCAGCCGGCATCCTGGAGGACAAATGGATTAAGGGGACTGGAGAGTCTCAGTGGTGAGTAAGGATGGACACTTTTACTTAGTTCCCTTCTTTCAATATAGATCCTCACATTTTTGGTCCAGCGTGCCTTTGGGTCAACATCTCCAGAGAGTAAACTTTCAGTCCTCTGCTGGGGTGGGGGAAAGGACCGGGCTTCCAACAAAGAGCCTGCTTTTCACCCACACCTCCACTTTCAAAGGTACCACCAAAACCAAAACCCGTTGCTGTTGAGTTGGTTCCTACTCATAGCAACCCTACAGGAAAGAGTAGAACTGCCCCATAGGGTTTCCAAGGAGTGGATTCAAAATGCTGACCTTTTGGTTAGCAGCTGAGCTCTTAACCACTGTGCAACCAGGGTTCCTTCAAAGGTACTGGGTGCCCTCAATTCCTGAGCCCATCTGGGGCTCCACAGCTGACTTAGATTTCAGCTTAGATGACTGAGCTAGTTACCATTCGTCCATCCTTCTTCCAGCTTTAGTCTGTGGGTTTAAGCCTTTATCACCCTCTCACTACCATTGCAGAGGGAACAGAGGTAAGCACACTTGCACAGGCCACCATGTGGATGCAGTTTCCCTTCACAAGCTGGTCATCACCTGCCTGAATATCTGCCTTTCCCCTTTCTTCCTTCCTTTCTTCCCTCCTTCCCCCCATCCCTCCCTCCTTCCTTCCTTTCTTCTTTCCTTCCTTTCTTCCTCCAATCTGGCCTACCCCATGTCTTCAGAAATCCTTCCATGCTTCAGGTGTGTGGGTGGCACCGGCACAGGTTTTCAGCAGTGATGAAGATGAGGGGTTTTCTTTTTCCTTTTTTTTTTTTAACCTTTCCTATATTGTTTTGGAGCCCTGGTGACGCAGTGCTTAAGACCTTGGCTGCTAAACAAAAGGTCGGCAGTTCAAACCCACAAGCCACTCCTTGGAAACTCTATTTGGCAGTTCTACTCTGTCCTATAGGGCCCTATGAGTCGGAATTGACTCAACAGCAGTGGGGGTGTCTTAGTGATCTAGTGCTGTCATAACAGAAATACTACAAGTGGATGGCTTTAACGAAGAGAAATTTATTCTCTCACAGTCTAGGAGGCTAGAAGTCTGAATTCAGGGTGCCAGTTCCAGGGGAAGGCTTTCTCTCTCTGTTGGCTCTGGGGGGACATCCTTGTCATCAATCTTCCCCTGGTCTAGGAGCTTCTCAGCACAGGGACCCTGGGTCCAAAGGAGCACTCCCCTCCTGGTTTTTCGTTCTTGGTGGCATGAAGTCCCCCTGTCTCTCTGCTTGCTTCTCTCTTTTATATCTCAAAAGAGATTGACTCAAAATACAACTTAAATCTTGTAGATTGAGTCCTGCCTTATTAACATAACAGTCTCTAATCCTGCCTCATTAACATCATAGAGGTAGGATTTATATCACATAGGAAGATCACATCAGATGACAAAATGGTGGACAGTCACACAATACTGGGAATCATGGCCTAGCCAAATTGACACACATTTTGGGGGACACAATTGAATCCATAACAGGGGATAAATATCATCTTGGTGATTTTAATGGGAATTTGAAGAAAAGGGAGATTAAAAGCATGTGTTCAACTCAGTCTCCATTTGTTCCCGCCATTATCAGCTCATCATTACAACGCACTGTATGATTTGATCACTAATATGTACCGAATGCTCGGTGAAAGGCAGAGTTTCAGTTCATTCTCATTCTTACAACACTCTTTCAAGTTAGTTATTATTATTCTAGTTTTACAAGGACGAAACCAAGGCTCAGAGAGGTTAAGCAAAGTGCCCACGGCCCCACAGCTTAAGATGCCCCTCTGTCTGTGCCAAAACCTGCGTTCTCTGCATGAGGCCGCTGCCTCCCCGCCAGGAAAACTGAAGCGCCTCCTTTTTTGTTCCCTGTTGAATTTTCCGCACATCTGGAACGTTGCCCACTCACGCTTCACCAGGTGCTCCAACCTCTACCACCTGAGGTTCTCCGGAATGCTCTCCTCGGAGCCTCATCCTCCTGCCTAGAGGCTACTTTCTCTTCTCCCCTTGCTGGTCCCCCTCCTATCAGCCTCTGAGGGTGCTGCTCCCCAGGACATCACTCACACTGAGCTCTCCCACTTCACACAGTTCCCACTCACATGGTCCAGTGCGTCCATGTGCCCAGGACCCCAATCTCGACAGACAGCTCTGGACTCTGGCATCCAAGGCCCCTCCCCACCCTGAGTTTGCCCCCTTCCCTGTCCGTGTGGCTTACCACCCTTACCCTCAGATGGCCTTGGAGCCTCCT
Organism: Trichechus manatus latirostris; assembly: GCF_000243295.1. Taxonomy (NCBI): domain Eukaryota; kingdom Metazoa; phylum Chordata; class Mammalia; order Sirenia; family Trichechidae; genus Trichechus; species Trichechus manatus. Next base: position 4,124,297 of record NW_004444121.1, on the reverse strand, counting down.
CCAGACCCCGGGATGCCCCCCCTGCAGCTCCCCGGGCCTCCGGGCTCCTGGCCCCCAGCCTCTCCCACTCATCAGAAGGCATGCCCTCTCCTCCGTCCTTCCCTCCTCCTGCCCCAGCCCTGCGCGGCTGGCTGAGACGTAGGGTCCCCTGCACGCCCTCCCGCCCGCCTGCTGCCTGAACGGGGAGCCAGGCCTTTGTCCTCCTGGCCTCGCTGTCCTTTGTTTAGGAAGAGCGCGGCAGTGAGAAGCCCTTTCAAAGCCCCTGTCCATTCAAGAGCCGACACAGGGTCCCAGAGGGAAAGAGTGAGGGTGCCTTTGTAGACCAGGAAAAGGGGGAGTGAGCCCCCAGGGGAGGACAGGTCATAGGGGGAGCAGGCCCAGGGCAGAGACCCTGAACCGCAGGGGCTGGGAGTGGGGGGCCTGCCAGCAGACTGAGGCCCACATGGTCCAAGCAACCCCTTAGCTTTACAGATTTGGGTGGGATCTTGGCGAGGGGGGCGCACACAATGACCCAGATGGGTGGAGGAGGGGATACGATTAGGCTGATTGACGGACACTCACCGAGGCCCCAGTAGCTGAGCCAACCCCACCCTGATTGCTTTCGGTACCCATGTCCAGGCCCTCTTGAACCCACCCCGGCCCAGGGTGCTCAAAACGCCGCACTGACCCAGCTGCCACTGCCCCCTGCCATTTCTACCCAATCAATGAGCAAGGAGGAGCTGTCCTGAGGCCAAGCCGTGGGCTGCCTTGGGCGGTGGCAAGCGGATTCCCAGATTCCAGAAACTGGGGGCTCAGACTGAGCGCCAGGTGGGCACCAGGTGAGCTCTGGCACCAGAGTCCCTGAGGAAGCCAGCCTCAGTCTCCTTGTCTGTGACCTCCTAAGGTGGAAGGAAGGAGTAAGGAGTTAAGGGAAATTGCATGGAGAAGGTACTCAAAAGTAGTTCCATTACAACTGGGTGACAAGGAGGCTGAAGACGAGGACCTGGGGTGGGGGGAGAACCCCCAGAGGCCTTGCAGGTGGCACTGGGTTCTGGAAGCTCGGAGACCAGCACTTGGCAGGGCTCCGCCCCTTCTTGGGAGGGGATATGCCCCCTGCCTGGTTGCCCCCCACCGCCCCCACTGCCCGGCTACCTGCTCCGGGGTGCTCCCGTCCTCGGCATAGATCCGGGGGTCGGCTCCGAGCTTCAGCAGCACCTCCACCGCCTCCAGGTGGCCCCCGAAGGCCGCTCGGTAGAGCGGGGTCCGGCCAAAGGCGCCCTGCAGAAAGGACCCCCTGAGCAAGAGCCTCCCCGTGCCTGAGGAGGAGCGCCCCCCCAGAGGCGCCGCCACCCACCCTGGTATTGGGGTTGGCCCCCTGCTCCGCCAGCAGCTGGATGACCTGCGGCTGCCCGCCGGCGGCCGCCTCTGACAGCGGTGTGTTCCCGTTGCTGTCCTCACACTCCACCATGTCCATGCGCCTCTGCAGCCGCTGGGCCCGGCCGCCCTCGTCGTGGCCCACGCCCTCGCTGGTCAACAGGTCCTCCACCTCGGCACAGGGGGCGGGTCAGCAACCAGGCCGCCTCCGGACCACGACGCGGGACCCCAGCTCGCCAATCCCGCGCCTGCCGGACCCGCAACTGCCCCACTCCACCTGGACCCTGCTCCCGCCTGGACCCCTGCCCACCCAGACCCCCACTCACCAGGACGCTGCCCTCCCAGACCTCGCGCCCACCCGGACCCCACTCCACCTGACCCCGCCCACTGCCCTGCCAACCTCCTTCAGCACGGCCTTGATGTCGCCCACGTTGCCTTCGAAGGCCGCCTCCAGCAGGCGGTGTCTGCGTTGCAGCTCCTCACGCCGCCGCCGCTGAGCAGCCTCCTCCTCCTCGCGCTGCCGCCGCGCCGCCTCCTGCTCCCGGCGCACCATGGCCAGGAAAGCCTGCGAGGGCAGGGGTCTGCGGGCGCCAGCCCAGACCTAGCCCCACAGCCAAGGCCAGGGCCCATCCGAGGTCCACCTTCACCTCCCCGAGTTCTCTGCCACCCTCCCAGCCCCAGGCCACGGCGCCCCAGCCATGAGGCCTCTGCCCCCCAGCCGCGAGGACACTGTCCCCAGTCTGAAGTCAAGAACTTCACCCACCCTCAGGTCATGACCTCTCCACCCTGAGCTCCCCCAGGCCCTAACACCCCGTATTTCCCGTCTACTCCCCGGCTCCGGCCCCAGGGAATCCTGAGGCTGCCCAGCGGCCTGGCCTCACCTCCCTCTGCAGCTTCTCCATCTGCTCCAGGTACTCCTGCTGTTCCTGCCGGCGGCGCGCCAGCTCTCGCCTCGCCAGGAGGCGCCGGAAGGCGCCCTGGACGACGGTAGCCGCCCGGTCCTCTAAAGTGGGAGCTGGGATGGGGAGAGGCCACACTGAGGAGGCCAGTCTCCCCTCCAGACTGCCATCCACCGCCGCCAGGAGGCCTCCAGCACCTCCAGGTGTCCACGCTAAGATAGACCCTCCCCACACCTGAGTGAGGACCAAGAAGGTCCTCAAAACTCACAACACAGCCCAACAACACAGCTCCACAACACAGCCCCACAACAGAGCCCCACAACACAGCTCAGCCAAACTAATTCTTGGCTGCCAAGGGCAGAAACAGAGATCCAGGTCCCTCAGCAGGTCTCAGAACTCCCACCACCCACCCAGACACAGCTCAACCCAGAAGACATGGCTAAAGGAGTTGGTAGGGACGAAGAGATTAGGAAAACAGTTTAGAGGAGAGAAGTCCCAACGACCTACAGGACCCCCTCTGCAGAAGGGCAGAAGGACCCCCTGTGTCCAGGCCACAGGTCATCAAAAGGCCAAGCCTGGGAGAGGGTCCCAATCACAGCCCCCCAGGAGCCTGGAAGAGGGAGCCCAGCCCAGGACCTTGCAGGACTCAGCTGCACCCCACCCTGTGCCCCTGGCCACACATGGGAGGCTGACCTCAAGCCTGGCACGCTGGCCTCCGGGGGGTAAGCAGGGTCCCACGGTACGGTCTGCAGAGGAGGGCATGCACGCCCAGCCCTTCTGACTTACTGGCCTCAGTGTCCTTTCCTCTACAACGGGGCAGTCATGGGCACACCACCCACTCAGGGCGTTTCTGACAGACTAATAACAACACTTGTGAATCGCACAGTTCCTGGAACTTAGCAAAGACTCAACGTGGGCGCTGGAATTATGACTTTGTAACTTCAGAGCAGACGAGAGCTGGCCACCACTGCCAGGCTCAGCATGAGATGACAAGGCAAGGAGAGAGTGCACACATGTTGTGAGGGGACAGCATGGCAGCTAGAGGACAGCTGAGGAACCAGGCGAGAAGAAGACACGCGACCCCGCCAGGTCTGCACTCGTACGTCAAGCCTCGAACGGCCTTGATGAAAACAGAAGTTCAGTGAAACAAGGGGTCAAAGATAAGACGGGCGAGATGGCAGAATGAGGCAAGGAAGGGAGTCAGCAAAGAAACAGAGACACAGCGAGAACAAACCTCGGTCCTACAGACCTGTCTTGGTCGTCTAGTGCTGCTGTAGCAGAAATACCACAAGTGGTTGGTGTTAACAAACACAGATTTATTCTCTCACAGTCTAGCAGACTAGAAGTCCAAGTTTAGGGCGCCACCTCCAGGGGAAGCTTTCTCTGTCAGCTCTGGGGAAGGTCCTTGTCATCAATCTTCCCTTGGTCTAGGAGCTTCTCAGCACAAGGACCTCAGGTCCAAAGAACGTGCTCCCCTCCTGGTTCTTTACCCTTGGTGGTAGGAGGTCCCCCTCCTCTCTGCTCTCTTCTCTCTTTTAAATCTCAAAAGAGATTGACTCAAGATACAACGTAATTCTGTAGATTGTGTCTTGCTTCATTAACATCATAGAGGTTAGACACAAAGGCAAATTACATCAGATCACAAAATGGAGGACAATCACGCAGTACTGGGAATCATGGCCTTGAGGCTATGTTGCTAAAAGGTCGGCAGCTCTGCCACTCCTTGGGAACCCTAGGGGACAGTTCTACTCTGTTCTATAGGGTCGCTATGAGTTGGAATCGACTCGATGGCAACGGGATTGGTTTTTGGATTTTTTTTAGGTTATGTTAGTGGCGGTGGAATGATTAGGATACGGAGAGGGAGAACGGTTGCACAACAGGTGAACGTAATCAACGTCACTGAACTGTACATATAGAAATTGTTGAGATGGTTGTTTTGTTATGTATATTTTTAACACAATAAAATTTAAAAAAAAATTTTTTTTGAAAGAATAATTAGTGTCTCTGGGATGCAGAGAATCTGACAACGAAAAAAAAAAAACAACTTTAGAGATAAAATACAGAAAATTTTCCTCAAATGAAAGTGTGGTGAAATGAGTTTCTTTATGTGGCCTTCTCCCTTGGTTCTTTAGAAAAACAGCTTGAGAGATTTTCCCCTAAACCCTGAGGAGTTAACTTTGCCCTAGTTTGTACCTCAGAGGGTTTGTTACTTTTGTCCAGGTTGACAGATGTTTCCTGGGTAAGTCTTAAACAACGTGTGGTTTGATACTTTTCTTCTGGTCCTGGGCTGCAGCCTTTCCTGTGATTGGTATGCACCTTGCAGGGACTGGTCTATTGATTATGCAAATGAAGTGCCTGTAGCCTATCGAGAGAAGATTGGTCAGTTCATGGCCCTGGTGGGAGGGCCATGCCTTGAAATTGGTGAGGAGTTTGTATATATATATATGCAGCCAGCCCCACAGAGATTTTTCAGACAGAAAGAAGCAGGAAGACAGGAAACGGAAAGGAGAAAAGACAAAAAAGAGAAGAAGCAGAGAGAAAGGAGGCAAGGAACCTCCTAAAAGAGCTGTAACAGGGGTCACGGGCTGTAACACTGAAGACAGTGACAGACCCGAAAGGGGCCCAGTGGCGGAGCCAGAGGCAACAGGCCCAGAAGGGGCCCACAGCAGAGTCAGTGGTGACAGATGGCAGGGCCAAGAGAAGCCTGTCCTCAAGGGGCTGAGAGAGCCCTGCATGGCGGAGAGGGGGCATGCGTGGCAGAAAGAAGGGCCTGCTTGCTTGCCCGGCAGAAAGGAGCTAAGAGAGCTATCCTGCACTGAAGAAAGGAGACTTCCTAATCCTGATCCCAAGTTGTAGCCTCTTGATCCTGATTCCAAGTTGTACCCTGTTGCTTCCTGTTTTAGTTATCTAGTGCTGCTATAACAGAAATACCATGAGTGGATGGGTTTAACAAACAGAAATTTATTCTCTCACAGTTTAGGAGGCTGGAAGTCCAAATTCAGGGTGCCAGCTCCAGGAGAAGGCTTTCTCTCTCTATCAGCTATGAGGAAGGTTGTTTTCATCAATCTTCCCCTGGTCTAGGAGTTTATCAGTGCAGGAACCCTGGGCCCAAAGGACACGCTCCACTCCTGGCTCTTCTTTCTAGGTAGTGGGAAGTACCCTTCCTTTCTGCTTCCTTCTCTCTTTTATATCTCAGAAGAGATTGACTCAAGACAGAGTCTAATCTTATAGATTGTGTCCTGCCTCATTAACATAACTGCCCCTAATCCTGCCTCTTTAACATCATAGAGGTTAGGGTAATTACATCAGATCACAAAATGGAGGACAACCACACAATACTGGGAATAATGACCTAGCCAAGCTGACACATATTTTGGGGGGACACAATTCAATCCATGGCTTTCCACCTTTTGGCCCCCCAAAATTCATGTCCTTGCCACATGTAAAACACTCTTACCTCATGGTATCATCCCAAAACTCTTGAATCAACTCCAAATCCCAATTCCATCCTGGGAAAAAATTCCTCTTCATCTGTGAAATCTAGAATACAAGTTACCTGCTTCCAAAGTACAATGGTGGAAAAGGCACAAGGTAGACCTTTCCATTACAAATGGGATAAATTGGAGGGAAAGAAGGGATAACAGGCATCAAGTTAGTCCAAAACATAGCCAGAACACATTGGCTCTCAAGGCTTGAAAATAATCCTCTGTTCTCTGAGACCATTTAGGCAGTGGCCCTGCCCTCCAGACTCTGGGTGTTGGCCATGTTCTTTGGATTCTGGGTGGAGGTCCCTCAGCCCTGGGCTTCAGCTCTACCTTCCAGGTCCACTGGAATGGCAATTCTGCTCCCTCAGCTTTGGGCAGCCCCATTCTCCTAGTCCATCTGAGTGGTGAGCCCACCCCTTTGGCCCCAGCAGATCCCGTTCTTCTGCCTCTTGGGCATGGCAGCCTCGCCCCCTCAGCTTTGGACAGCGGATCCGACCCAATCCCTCTGGCACTCATGAACAGCAGCCCCACACTCTGTAACCAAGTGAGCGAAGATCTGACTCTTTGAAACCTAGGAGGCAGCAGCTCCACCTTTTGAGACCCAGCAGACTGTGGTTCCACACTTTGAGACCTCAGGGATTGTGTCCCCTCTTTGAGACTGAGGCAGCTCTGCTTCCTGTGCTCCTTGTCTCTTCAGCTTCTGCCTCCTGGTTCCTTGGTATCTCGGCCCCTCAGCCCCTTGAGCCTCTTAGGCTGGCCCGGCCTCTGCCCTGCTAGGGCAAGTGTTACAGAACTCTTTAGCTCTACTGATAAGTGCTCCGAGGCACCCTACTCCACCAGTAAGCCTTGGCCTGAAGGCATTCAGCTCTCTTGCTCTGTGGGGGTCAGCTCCCGCACTGGCTCAAGTCAGTCTCCTGGTTCTGCTGTTGCCATTTCTCTGCTGCTGCTTCTCACTGTCTGCAACATTTCTGATGTTACAGCTCTCCTCACTTCCTTCTGAGCCCTCACCAGACCTACCACCAACAGCCTCTTCAAGGCAGTCTAGGCTTTTACTATTAGGCACCTCAAAACTCTCCCAGCCTCTACCCATTCACAGTTTCAATACTGCTTCCATATTTTAGGTATTTGTTAAAGCAGCACCCCACTTCCAGTACCAAATTCTTAGTTATCTAGTGCTGCTATAACAGAAATACCACAAGTGGATGGATTTAACAAACAGAAATTTATTCTCTTACAGTTTAGGAGGCTGGAAGTCCAAATTCAGGGCACCAGCTCCAGGAGAAGGCTTTCTCTCTCTGTTGGCTCTGAGGGAAGGTCCTTGTCATCAGTCTTCTACTGGCCTAGGAGCTTCTCAGCACAGGTATCTCCTCTCCTGGCTCTTCTTTCTTGGTGGTAGGAGGTCCCCCTCCTCTCTGCTCACTTCTGTCTTTTATATCTCAAAAGAGATTGACTCAAGATACAACCTAATCCTGTAGATTGTGTCCTGCCTCATTAACATAACTGCCCCTAATCCTGTCTCATTAACATCAAAGATGTTAGGATTTACAACACATAGGATAATTACATCAGATCATAAAATGGAGAACAACCACACAATACTGGGAATAAGGGCCTAGCCAAGTTGACACATATTTTTGGGAAACAGAATTCTATCCATGACATTCCTTAATAAACCACTTAACTGTAAGTATGGTCTGTGAATTCTGTGTGGCCGTTGCAATGGATTATAGAATCCAGAAGTAGAGAGTGCTGTGGGAGGAACAACTGGTGTCAAAATTGGTAAAAGGTTGGAGAGTAGAGATATATCTGATCTACACCTCATGGGAATCAGCTTTGTGCTGATGGTGATTGTCATTATCCTGCAATAAGTTAGACAGGTTCTGACATCACTATTACTACCACCACCATTTCACAGAGGAAGAAATGAATCTTGAGGCAAAAAGGGCAAGAAATATACCAGGAAAATTAGGACATGAAACAGCTGGCATCAAGACACATCCTTGTCAGGTTGTTGAACCTCAAAAAAAAATTGTTTTTATTAGGCACCCAAGTTAAAAAAGCAAATCACCTACAGGCAAGAAAACTGGGCTTTTGTAAGACTTTTTACAGCATTCAATGTCATAAGACAGTGAGTCAGTGCCCACAAAATTCTGAGGGGAAAAATTATCTCAAGAAGATGCTATGGACAGGTCTGCTTCCAGCTATGGCAGAGCCAGAAGTTCAGCCCAGCCTTCCCAAGGAGAGCAATAGAAAAGACGGACAAAATAAATCTATTTCTAAAACATGTGTCTGAAGGCAGTGGAAAGATACTAAGGAGGAAGGGTTGTGGGGCCAAGAAGAGGTGGTCTAGCACTAGGAAGGTGGGTGTTATGGGTTTAATTGTATTCCCCAAAAAGTTACATCGAAGTCCTAACCACTGTACCTATAAATGTGACCCTGTTTGGAAATAAAAGTTTTGTTTTGTGTTAATGAGGTCATGCCTGAGTATGGTGGGTCCTAAACCTATTCTGTCTGAATGATGTCTTATAAGAAGAGCAGAATAACTGCAGACTGAGGCTGCTGTTTGCTGAGAAACAGGCATCTTTAGTGGAGGCTACACCCACAGCCAACATACTACAGGGAGGGCTCTGAGAGCAACAAGGCAGACCTCTCTAAAGATCCATTCAGAATGTGACAAACAGCCCCTCTCCCATCCAGACACTGTCATCTCCTGCAAGCCTGCTGTGAATTGATATAGAAGGGCCTTACAGTGGAGTCTGCCTCCCATAGTCATCACTCTACCTGCCTCCCTGCACACCCAACAACTCTGGCCTCTGAAACCAACAGGACAAACCTTCCTGGGGGTCAATTAGGGTTAGTCTCCCCCACTTCCAGTTAGTGCTGAGGACTGCTGACTGAGGCTGCTTTGTGTTAGGAAGCAGGAGTCTTGAGTGGAGCCTGCACTCACAGCCAGCAATCTCCTGGAGGGCTTCTGATAGCAGCAAGGCAGACCTCCATGGACATCTGACCAGATCGTGACACCCCCTCCTGCACCTGTAATTGTTGGCTGCCAGGCTGTTGCAAACTGCTACACAAGACCCCTGCAATGGAGTCTGCTCCACAGTCAGCACTCTACCTACCTTGCAGTACACTCCATAGCTCAGGCCTCTGAAATCAACAGGACAGACCTCCCTGGGAATCAGTTTGGGTCTGACTGCTCCCCCTTACAGTTGGCGTTGAGGATTGCTGACTGAGGCTGCTGTGTGCTAGCAAGCAGGCATCTTGAGCGGAGGCTACACCCACATCCAACATACTATGGGGTGGGCTGTGATAGCAACAAGGCAGACTCCCCGGGAATCCATTCAGAGTGTGACTCCCCACCCTAAACCAGTAACTGTCAGCTGCTGGACTGATACAAACTCCTACAGAAGGTTCCCTACACTGGAGCCAGGAGGTGGGTCACCTAAGTGGAGACTGCTCCCCCACAGGGCCTGAAACCAACAAGACAGATTTCTTGGAAGTCCTTCTGGGGAGTGCCAGCCCCTCCTCTTCCTGAAACGGAGGAAAGTCTGCCATGCTTCCTCTGAATGCCAGCTCAGATATAAGCAGCCCCCACAGAAGAGGGAAGGAAATCTTAGAAAAAAACCAGAGGGCAATACCCAGCCCCAAAAGGGGCTTGCTAGGTGTGGGTTTTCTGACTAAAAACATGATTGCAGAAACACAGAAGGGAAGGGAGCAACAATCAGAGAGAGGGGACTGTGCCCCCTGGTGGACAGATTGATTAGTATGCATTATCTTGCCTGAGTGGTGGTGGCCACTGGTGGACAGACTGACTGACCAAGGTGTGTTCTTAGGTGTGTTTGGGAGAGATTGAAAGTTGAAAAACAAGTTCTGGAAGTTTCGAATCCCAATTAAACCAGGAAGGAAGAAGGAGTTATCACAGATAGGGAGAGGAAACAGTAAGCAAAGGCTAAAGGCTCTACCCACCTAAGAGTTTCTTGCACAAAGTAGTTCAGGCAAAAACACCAACTATGCAAGCGGCCATCTAAGATGCATCAACTGGTCCCAGCCCACCTGGAGCAAAGGAGAATGAAGAACACCAAAGACACAAGGAAAATATTAGCCCAAGAGACAAAAAGGGCCACATAAACTAGAGACTCCGTCAGCCTGAGACCAGAAGAGCTAGACAGTGTGCAGCTACCACCAGTGACTGCCCTGACAGGGAACACAACAGAGAGTCCCTGACAGAGCAGGAGAAAAGTGGGGTGCAGAACTCAAATTCTAGTAAAAAGACCAGACTTAATAGTCTGACTGAGACTGGAGGAACCCCAGAAGACATAGCCTCTGGCCTCTCTGTTAACTTGGAACTAAAACCATTCCCAAAGCCAACGCTTCAGACAAAGATTAGACTGGACTATAAGACATAAAACGATGCTCATGAAGACTGTGCTTCTTAGTTCAATCAGATACACAGCACGAAATGGGCAGCTCCTGTCCAGAGGCAAGATGAGAAGGCAGAAAGAGATAGGAGCTGGTTGAATGGACATGGGAAAGCCGGGGTGGAAAGGAGGAGTGTGCTGTCACATTATAGGGATAGCAACTAGGGTCACATAAAAATGTGTGTATATATTTTTGTATGAGAAACTAACTTGAGCTGTAAACTTTCACTTAAAGCACAATTAAAAAAAAATACTGGGGAAAACTGAGACTGTCAACACCCTTGAAAAATTGCAATGCCCCAACAAAAAAATCACAAGACACACAAAGAACAGAGACAAAATGGCCCATCCAGTGACCATGACAAAGAGAGTGAAAGTGCATCTAGGGATGAGCAAATAATGAAAAAAAAAAAAAAGAAGAATATAATACAGCAACATTAAACATAATTGAAGAACTAAGGGAAAACATAGACAAAGAACTAAAAAACAGTGCAAGAACAAAATGAGGATCTAGAAAAAATGAGGATCTATTGCAATTGAAGGGGACAATAACTAAAACGAGAAACACAACAGAAGGACTTACCAACAGATTTAATCAGGCAGAAGAAAGAATCAGTGAATTAGAGGATTAGGTAGTCAAAATTACGGACACTGAAGAGCAACAAGCGCAGAAGCTCAAGAAGACTGAGCACAGTTTAATGGAATCATGTGACAACAAAAGCCCTAGTATATGCATCATGGGAATTCCAGAAGGCAATGAGAGAGAGAAAGGGACAGGAAGAATATTTGAAGAAATAATGACAGAAATTTTCCCCGATCTAACAAAGGACATGAATCTACAAATCCAAGAAGCTCAAAGAAACTCAAGCAGAATAAAGTGAAAGACATCTACACCAAGATACATCATACTTAGGCTCTCAAAAATTAAAGATAAATAGAGAATCTGGAAAGCAGTGAGAGAGAAGCAAACAGTCACATACGAAGGATCCCCAGTAAGATGAAGTGCCAGTTTTTCCTCAGAAACATTGGAGGCCAGAAGGCAATGGACTGATCTATTTAAAGTGCTGAAGGAAAAAACAAACAAACAGTCAACCAATAATACTATATCCAGCAAAACTATCCTTCAAGAATGCGGGTGAAATTAAAACACTCCCAGACAAACAGAGCTGGAAGAGTTCATGTCCACCAGATGGGCCCTAGAAAAAATACTAATAGGAGTTCTGTAGATGAAAGGGAAAAGACACTAGAAAGTAATTCAAAGCTACACATAAAAAGAAAGATCCCTAATAACGAAAATGCATGGACAAGTATAGGGGCTGGTAAAAAGGTATTCATGCTTGAGAATTCTAAATGTTTTGTCCTTCATGTTTTTAATAACAAATATATAAAAGGCAAGGATAAAATTCTGTTACAGGGCACATAAAAATGTAATTAGTGATAACAACAAAAGCAGGAGAGGAATGGTATAGATATAGAATTTCCTGTATGTTACTGATGTTAAGTTCTACCAACTTACTACAGAATGTTATAAATACAAGCTGTTAAATGTAATATTCATGGTAACCACCAAGAAAATGTATAAAAAACATACACAAAAGGAAATAAGAAGGGAACTAAAAAGACTCACCACAATAAACTAATAAAACAAAAAGCAAGCAGTATGAAAGGACAAAGACAAAGAAGGCTTAAGACACACACACACACACACAAAAAAAAAAAAGTAAGTCACTTCTTATCAGTAATTACAGTGAATGTAAATGGACTAAATGCTCCAATCAAAAGGCAGAGAGTGGCAGAATGGATAAAAAAATATGACCCAACTATATGCTATTTACAAGAAACACACCTTAAACGCAAGGACACAAATAGGTTGAAAGCGAAAGGATGGAAAAAATATTCCATGCAAATAATAAACAAAAGAGAGCTAGGGTGGCAATCTTAATATCAGACTAAGTAGACTTTAAGACAAAATCTGTCATGAGAGATAAAGATAGACATTATAGTGATAAGAGGGTAAATTAATCAAGAAGATTTAACAATCATAAATATATATGCACCTGACACTGGGGCACCTAAATATATAAAGCAATCACTGATAGAATTGAAAGGAAAAATAAATAGTACTACAATAATAGCTGGAGACTTCAATACACCAGTTTCAATATTGGACAGAACATCTAGAAAGAAGATCAGCAAGGAAACAGAGGACCTGAATGACACTATAAACCAACTAGACTTAACACACATATATAGAACATTCCATCCAGAAACAGCACAATATACATTCTACTTCAGTACACATGGATCATTCTCCAGGATAGACCACATTTTAGGTCACAAAGCAAGTCTTGATAAATTTAAAAAGACTGAAATCATACAAAGTATTTTCTCTGACCACAATGGAGGGGAGCTGGAAATCAATAACAGAAAAAAACCCTAGAAAATACACTAATATGGAAATTAAACAACATACTATTAAACTACCAATGGGTCAAGGAAGAAATCAAAGAGACACCACAAATTTCTTAGAGTCAAATGAAAATGAAAGCATGACATACCAAAACTTATGAGAAGGGAAGGGCGGGGACAAGATGGTGGAGTAGTCAGACTCTTCCAGTGGATCCTCTTACAACAAAGACCCGAAAAAAGAAGTGAATTGATTATATATGGCAATCTGGGAGCCCTGAACATCAAAGGCAGAGTTGAGGAACTGGACTGAGTGGCAGGGGGAGGCAGAGACGGTTCGGAAGCAGCGAGGAGTTGCCAGACCTGACTCAGTGAGAGCCTGAGCCCTTCAGGCCTGATCAGCTTGGGGGTGAGCGGTGAGGCAGGCAAGTGGCAGCGCTCGGAAGGCACGTTTTCCACACCAGGAGAGATCCACCACCAGACAGTCTACACGGCCACCCAGAACCAGTGAGAAGCAGCCCTGGATCAGCAAAAGATAAGAAATTGCATACAGCCTAGCGCGCATATCAAAAACACTCCCCTTAGGGAAAAAGCTCTCTCCCATTTACCTCCCCACTCCCTGCTCTGCACTGGGTCCCAGACTGGCTTCAGCAATTGCCAAGTCCCCTGGGCTGGAAGTAGGATCCATCACACGCCCAGAGCCATTCTCCCTGCCTTGGAGACTGAACAAATTAACAAATGGGAAAAAATAAACTGCTGGCTCCCCTAAGCCAGGAACCCAGGGTAGGCACAGCTCCTTTGCCTAGGCACAGGCATAAGGGATCCATGGACTTTGAGTGCCTTTCCCCCTGCATAGACTTGTGCAGGCCCATCTCAACAGTGCAGGCCCTCATTACAGCAGTACAATAGGGTATATACCGGAAGTCTAACTTCAACTGTTTCAGCTGTGAAGTGGCAGGTTCTTGACATTTGACACTGGTCTGCCCATTAAGCAGGGTCTTCACCTACCCACATCACGAGCCTGAGGACTTGGTGACTCCACCCACGCCACCTAGCCATCTGCCATAGGGGCCCATGAATAAGAGGTGCCCCCCAGTCCTTACAGCCAACAGCATTAGGTGCTCAAAGTCTGGCTGCAAAACCCATCCACCTACGTGCTCTAGGGAACAGGGACATGCCTTCCTCCTGGACACTTGGGGGCAGCCGTCAGCCACCTGCCTTGCTCAGAGTGTGTCCCCCTGCTGCATCCAGCTGCTTGTGCCTACACCAATCACCCACACATGTCTAGGACTGTAAGTGAGAGCCTACACCACAGACTTGGTGGCTATCTACCTAGGCACCTGAGCTGAATCCATACAGGAGGAGTGGGTGGACTCTTGAGCTCACATACCTAGTAACAGATCTAACCACCTGGTGGCAGGACATTACAGCTTCAAAGGTGCCAATAATCAAACTAGCTCATATGAGCAGCCTATTTGGGCATATCAAAACAAAACAAGAAGCTAGGACACAGTAAGTAAACATAAAATAAATAAATATAATAACTTATTGATGGCTTGCAGACAACAGTCAATATCAAATCACATAAAAAGGCAGTCCATGATGGCTTCCACAAGCTCCCAAAATAATCTTGAGATTTTCCAGAGTAGGAAAATTTCTTGGAATCACCAGAGGCAGAATACAAAAGATTAATATACAGAACTCTTAAAGAAATTAGGAAGAAAATTAAGCAAAATGTAGAAAACGCAATAGAGGAAATTAAAAAGATTAGAGAAGAGCATAATGACAAATTTAACAAGCTGCAAGAATCCATAGAGAGACAGCAATCAGAAATCCAGAAGATTAACAATAAAATGTCAGAATTAGACAACTCAATAGAATGTCATAGGAATGGAATTGAGGCAATGAAAGTCAGTGAGATTGAAGATAAAGCACTTGACACCAACTTATCTGAGGAAAAATCAGATAAAAGGATTTTAAAAAATGAAGAAACTCTAAGAATTATGTGAGACTCTAACAAAAGGAATAACCTACGAGTGATTGGAGTATCTGAAGAGGGGGGGGATAACAGAAAATACAGAGAGAATTGTTAAAGATTTGTTAGCAGAAAACTTCCCCGATATCGTGAAAGATGACAAGATATCTATCCAAGATGCTCATCGAACCCTACGTACGGTAGATTCCAAAAGAAAGTCACCAAGACATACTACAATCAAACTTGCCAAAACTAAAGATAAAGAGAGAATTTTAAGAGCGGCTAGGGATAAACGAAAAGTCATCTACAAAGGAAAGTCAGTAAGAATAAGCTCGGACTACTCAGCAGAAACCATGCAGGCAAGACAGCAATGAGATGACACATATAAAGCCTTGAAGGAAAAAAACTGCCAGTGAAGAATTATATATCCAGCAAAACTGTCTCTCAAATATGATGGCAAAATTAGGGCATTTCCAGATAAAAAGAAGTTTAGGGAATTTGCAAAAACCAAACCAAAATTACAAGAAATACTAAATCCTCCAGTTAGAAAATCAGTAACATCAGATAACAACCCAAGATTGGA